>NW_024467860.1:1210754-1652110 GCF_001890705.1 Aspergillus sydowii CBS 593.65
GCGAAGAGAGGGAGATGAGGTGAGCCCTGCTTTATCCCTGCGCTTGAAGTAGCTATTGGAAGGATACCTGGCCTTTGGCAATAACATAATGCGAATGTTTTCGGCCCTTTCCCCTACCTTTTTTCCCTTTTCCCCGAAAACTTTCTCATTACAAGCTCGTAACACTGTTAGATCTTGCTATTTAATCCTTACTGACTTTTTTTCGCTTCTACAGCCTTACGCTTTCCAATCCCGCGAATTTCTCCGCGAGCTTCTCGTTGGAAAGGTGATCCAGTTCCAGACCCTGTATACTGTTCCGAACTCGCAACGCGAATATGGAAAGATCAAGCTTCCAAGTTTCGAAGTGACACTGCCGGAGATCAGCGTCCAGGAGGGATGGAGTCGCGTCCGCGAGGAAGCCGGCAAGCGCAGCGACGACACAGAAGAAACTGTTGCGATGCTCGAACGACTCCGCGCTCTGGAGGATCACGCCAGGACTGAGGGAAAGGGTGTCTGGGCCGCGACTGACGGTCGCATCGATACTACCTATGAGCTGGCGGATGGCAAATCTCTGGTGGACGAATGGAAAGATAAGCATTTGGAGGCCATTGTTGAGAGAGTCTTGACCGGGGACCGCCTGGTTCTGAGGCTCCTTGTTGACCCAGAGGAACACCTTCAGGTTGTCGTTGTGGTTGGTGGTGTTAGAGCTCCTGCAACCAAGCGGACGGGTGCCGATGGTAAAGAGCAGCCTGCTGAGCCATACGGTGAGGAAGCGCAGCAGTTTGTTGAATCTAGACTTCTGCAACGCAAGGTCCAGGTGGCTCTTTTGGGCGTCACCCCGCAAGGGCAACTCATCGCAACTGTCCTCCACCCGAATGGAAACATTGCCAAGTTCCTCCTTGAGTCCGGCCTTGCCCGGTGCCACGATCACCACTCTCCCCTCCTTGGTGCTGAAATGGCAAACTTCCGCCGCGCGGAGAAGGTCGCCAAGGATGGCCGAAAGGGCCTCTTCACCGGTCTTGTCGCTTCTAAGGGTCCTGCTGGCGGGGCCGCTGAGCAGGACTACATTGTTGGTCGTGTGCTCAACGCGGACACTCTCTTCCTCAGGAATAAGGCAGGCCAGGAGAAGAAGATTAGCCTAAGCAGCATTCGTCAACCGAAGCCATCTGACCCCAATCAAGCTCCGTTTGCCGCCGACGCGAAGGAATTTTTGCGCAAGAAGATCATCGGGAAGCACGTCAAGGTTACCATAAACGGCAAGAAGCCTGCTACGGAAGGTTACGAACAGAGAGACGTGGCCACTGTAGTCCTTGGTAACACAAACATTGCCCTTGCTCTCGTGCAAACGGGTTATGCCTCTGTTATCCGTCACCGCCAGGACGATGACGACCGATCTCCCGAATATGATGATCTCCTGATTGCCGAGGCTGAAGCTCAAAAGGATGGAAAGGGCATGTGGTCATTGAAGCCTCCCAAGGTTAAGCAGTACCAGGACTACTCTGAAAGTGTGCAGAAGGCCAAGATGGAAGTTTCTATTCTCCAGCGTCAGAAGCGGGTCCCCGCTATCGTCGACTTCGTGAAGTCAGGATCCCGTTTCACTGTCCTTGTTCCCCGTGAGAACGCCAAGTTGACTTTGGTCCTTTCTGGTATCCGGGCTCCCCGATCGGCCCGTAACCCTGGCGATGCTTCTGAGCCCTTCGGTAATGAAGCCCACGAGCTGGCAAACCGACGCTGCATGCAGCGTGACGTTGAAATCGACGTTGAGACCATCGACAAAGTCGGCGGATTCATTGGTACCCTCTATGTGAATAAGGAAAACTTCACCAAGGTTCTACTCGAGGAGGGTTTCGCTACTGTTCATGCTTACTCTGCAGAGCAGTCTGGCAACGCGACGGAATACTTCGCCGCTGAGCAACGGGCTAAGGAAGCCCGTAAGGGTCTCTGGCACGACTGGGACCCCAGCAAGGAAGCCGAAGAAGAAGAGGAGGAGGCCGCCAACAGCAGCGCTGTTGAAGCTGAAACCACTTCACGCCGCAAGGACTACCGTGATGTGATTGTCACCTACGTTGACCCTGCTACTGCGCGAGTGAAGCTGCAACAGATCGGAACAGGTACTTCGGCATTGACAGAACTGATGAGTGCATTCCGATCTTTCCATCTCAACAAGGCAAACGAAAAGCCTCTTCCTGGTCCACCCAAGGCTGGTGATTTTGTGGCCGCTAAATTCACTGAAGACGGCGAGTGGTACCGTGCCAAGGTGCGCCGTAACGACCGCGAGAAGCAACAGGCAGAGGTTGTCTACATTGACTTTGGAAACTCGGAAGTTCTGCCTTGGTCTCGTCTTCGTCCGCTCAGCCAACCCCAGTTCTCCACCCAGACCCTTCGTCCCCAGGCAGTAGACGCCGTTCTCTCATTCCTCCAATTCCCTGTTTCTCCCGACTACCTCCAGGATGCAGTTGCTTTCCTCGAAGAACAAACATACAACCGCGAACTTGTTGCGAACGTGGACTACGTCGCTCCTGAGGGAACACTACACGTTACCCTACTCGACCCCTCAGACTCCAAGAACCTCGACCAGAGCATTAACTCCGAGATTGCACGGGAGGGGTTGGCTATGATTCCCCGCAAGCTAAAGGCTTGGGAGCGCGCTGCGAGTGAGACGCTATCGAATCTCCGTGCTCTGGAAGATGAGGCGAAGCAGGAGCGTCGTGGCATGTGGGAGTATGGTGATTTGACTGAGGATTAAGAAGCGTTTGGCCTTGAAGCGTACAGCTTCCTCTTAATTTTTCCCATGTACAAATATCCTTACGTTACTAGCATTGGTCAACGTATAAAATGCACAGCATTTGGGACTTTTTAACTTCCATTATCTTCAGCATTGTAAAGACGGGCATTGCTTGCCTCAGCATAATCAGATGTTCAGCATAATGATAAGCTGACTCATCAATATCGCCCCAGATAATTAATGCAGATTCCTCCATCTGGGTTCGATAGATTCACCAAACTCCTTCCATCCGATCTCTCACTTTAACTGGTCCTCCTTCTTTTGGCTTTTCACGTCGCTCGTTATTTATCTCTCAAGCCACTGCGAACGCGCCCTCCCCCCGGAAATCTCGCCAAATCTATCGCGCCCTAGCCCGACTGCCGATCGTCGGAACGCCAGGAACACATTGGCACTTCAGCTGTGCTTCCGCCGAGTCGCTGACCAACCATAGCCCAACTCCAATCTCACGCCCAACTTTTTTTTGCTGACCATCCTACCATTCCTTTCCCTGCTATACTCCCTTCCTGCATCCGAGATAACACGTCGAAACCATGCCTTTGTGGAGAACCAAATCCAACCACAGCCAAGCGGAGAGCGATTCCGCCACCGCCGATCCCAAGAACGATCCCGTGGCCTCTGCGTCCCAGGCTGCAAGTGATGCCTGGCTCGCGGGCCACTTGCACCATCTTACCGAGGAGCAGGAGGGGAAATTGACTGAGTTTAAGAAGTTCTGTGAGAAGGAGGGGTACTATAAGCCAGGGGTTGAGGGAGAAAAGCCGAGCCATGATGATGCGACGCTGCTGTATGTTCGCCTCCTGACTTTCCATTCTGTGGTTTTGTTTTCCCACAATGGACATAGTTCGCGGCATTGGGGATTGTCCGGTAGCTAATGTATTCTGAACAGACGATTTTTGCGCGCGCGCAAGTTCGACGTGGATGGTGCCTGGGTTCAGTTCAAGGATACGGAGGACTGGCGCAAGGAGAACGCTATCGAGTCTCTGTACGAGAATATTGAGGTGGACTCTTATGACAGGGCAAGAAGAATGGTGAGTTTCGCTGCACGTTTTGGCATAAAGTGAGTTTGAGCCTAACTTTAATTCTATGGCTATAGTATCCGCAATGGACCGGGCGTCGAGACCGCCGTGGTATTCCGGTGTATGTGTTTGAGATCCAGCATCTAAATAGCAAGAACATGGCTGCATATAACGCGACTATGGAGAATCCAGAAGCGACGGCAGAAACGCATAAGTCTTCCTCAGTTCCTCAGCGTCTCCTGCGCCTATTTGCTCTCTACGAAAATCTCCTCAATTTCGTCATGCCGCTTTGCTCGCAGTTACCTCGTCCTCATCCAGAGACCCCTATTGTGGCTTCAACTAATATTGTGGATGTCGGTGGTGTTGGACTGAAGCAGTTCTGGAACCTCAAGGGACATATGCAGGACGCCAGTGTACTTGCGACGGCCCATTACCCCGAAACTTTAGACCGCATTTTCGTGAGCCACCCCCTCCCAGAGTCGTTCCAAAATACCATTTTGACTGAGACACTAATCCGACTAGATTATTGGCGCTCCCGCCTTCTTCCCAACCGTTTGGGGCTGGATCAAACGTTGGTTCGATCCAGGCACCACGTCGAAGATCTTCATCCTTTCTGCCTCCGAAGTCCTTCCCACTCTCTCCTCGTTCATGGATCCGTCGAGCATTCCCAAGCAATATGGCGGGGAGCTCGATTGGAAATGGGGGGATATGCCCTATCTCGACGAGCCGGCTCGTGAACTTGTCGGCGCGCTTGAGACCGCGCCGGAAGAGGATCAAACCAAGCCAAACTTCATCAGGGGCCCGGTTCTCTTCAAGGGCGACAGGGTCGATATTATCGGCAAGGAGAATGGAAAGGCTAGAGAGTCCTCCATTCCCGTTTCCAAGTCCAAGCTTGCGGAAGAGAAAGAGGCCGCTGCGGCCAAGCCCAAGGATAATGAAGAAGAACAGCAACCCGCTGTAGACGAATCTACTCCAGTCACTGAAGAGAAGGAAGCTTCAGAAAAGGTCACTGAGAAGGCCACTGAAAACGGCGCCGCGACGAAACCCGAGGGTGAGACTGAGCCTCTCACCAATGGCGGCACCAACACTACCCTTCCTACCCAGACGGTGTCCGCCTGAACGCATTTACTTCCTAAAACATAAATTTACTGCTAATAGTACCAACATGAGTACTTGACGCTTTTTCATGTTGGCTCTGTTTTTGTCATAGCTTGCTGCATAGATACATACCCTATCATCCTCTTTCCGGTTTGAACCATTTTGTCTGTTTAGCTATGGTTTATCATATAGAATACTACCTGATATTTCAAGTTCATCTTTTATTACTAAGGATGGATATTTAAAATGTCTAAGTTTGCCGTTAAAATTTTCATTTTTGATCCGCGCAGACTATATATTTTCTCCAGGCCCATGGGCGCTGAGTGCCTCAGGCTTCAAATCTCATGCTCCCACGTTCGATGTAAGGCGTTCCCTGGTTGCCCAGCTCTTAATTGGCTATCGGAGTAAAGACGAGATTTGTGGGTATTATCCATTCGACTCTTCATGATGCAGACGCATATGCAAAACCACAGGGCGCAAGAAGGCATCTGTCAGTGGGCCTCTGGTTCCGCCCCAGGAGCACTGCCGACAAACCACGGAATGGAAGCTCCAAGCAGCCGCGCAGCCGCACAGCCTCCAACTCCCTCCGCTCTCCCTCTCGACGATCTCCAATCACTCCGCGGCTCGTGCTCCTTCCCAGGTTTGGTGCGTTCATAGTCTATCTCTCGGGCGCCAGGGGATATTTCCGCCATTCTGTCATTCCAGCCTTGCACTAAGATTAGGCACCGCCTTCCACCCACCTACTGAGTACGGTTCCGCCAGTTCGCTTTCAACCCCATCCAACGATTCTTGGACACAACTTGAACTCCAAGCGTCCTCCGCCCGGCGCGTACCTTGCTATCGATATCTTGACTCGCGCGCGTATGAAGAGATGAGCATTCGGACACACCGCTGATGAGCTCCACGATCGAGGGCCGCGATGACTGGGCCCGAGAGGACGACCTCGACTTGGGACAGGCCGAGGACGAACACCTTCCGGCGGCGGCAAGCAATGGCGTTATTGAGGATGGCATTCCTCCGGAGGACTTGAAGGATGGCTCAATTGCACATATAGAGGAGGATATCCCCGATCTGGCCAGCCAGAATCATGTTTCGGGGAAAGCTGGCACCGTCCCCGATCAAGTCGACTCGGATGAAGTTCCTTCGTCGCCGTCGACCCCGAAGGCCCGTCTCGCGCAGATGGGCTCGCCTGATGACGCTGATGATATTGGTTCCAATCCGGATGATACACCGTCGTTGCGGGTGAGTAGTAGTCAGGTCGTTTCTTAATCGGAGGACTAAGCTAATTTCTTAAATGTAATAGGGATCTATTCAATCGTCGCCAAGTAGTAGTGCGCTCGCATTTCGTGGCTCCTCCCCTCGACCCGGTCCCAGCCCATCGCATCGTCCCTTTGACCTTCGGTTCCAGTCGAGGTTGTCCTCATCGCCCGGTAGCATTCGGCCGTCATCACCCTTCCTTACACAAATACACTCGCGGAAGTCCTCCCTGACAAGCCGTTTATCACCGGCCACCTTTGACTCTGACCCTGATGTACCCCAGGATCCTTGGGAGGTTGTGCGCTGGACAAAACTAAGAAAGATAACTGGACAAGCATTCTCGGAGGTCGGCAAGCGGAATTTTGGGTCTCCTACGTGCATGGTAGTCTCTACCTCTATTGTTATTGGGACCTCAAGAGGGATTGTCTTGGTGTTTGATTACCAACAGAACTTAAAGGGTGTTATTGGACAGGGAACAAACGGTATGACATGAATAAAATGCTGGGAATACCGTCGGGATTGTGCTGACTATAATTCCCTACGTTTAGCTGTAGAATGCGGAGCGATCCAGTCACTGGCGCTGTCTGCGGATCATTCGACTGTCGCCGCGGGCCATGTTTCGGGGGATATATTCACCTGGGAGATATTGAGGCCTGCGCGGCCTTTCCTTCACATCCAGCCCATACCTGTGAACCAGGTTGAGATACGGGCATCTGACGGCCACATTGCCGGGTCGGCGGTAATACACTTGGGATTTCTAGGGACGAGGCGCACCGCACTGGTTTCAGCTGACAAGCGAGGAATGGCTTTTTCCCATTTAGCGACTCGCGGCATGGGTGCAGTCGGCCGGACGGTGAAAACAACAAGGGTACTAGGTCGCTATCCCCAACCAACGTTAGAGATCAGTAAACCGCGGAAGCCAAGTTCTGTACTCGCATTTTCGCCTCTTCCCTTGGGAAATGTCGAGCAGCCGACGGATTCTCTTGGCTTGGTTGCCATGCTTACGCCGTATCTCCTGGTTATAGTTTCTACAACGCCGGTAGCGCAGACTCAGCACAAATCGCCGCGCCCGAAAGAGGTCGCCGCCCATGGAGCGATGACGGGTGCTCTTGCATGGTTCCCAGCCATCAGACTGAAGGGGAAAGATTCGCAAATCTCCAAGACGAAACTCGTTTATTGCTGGTCAAACGTGCTGACCGTATTGGATGTTCTTGAGGTGGAGGATGAAACATCATCCAAGGACCGCCCTCCCAGTTTAGAATTCCGACCGCGATGCAGATGGAGGGCAGATGAAGCTATTGTGGCCGTTCAGTGGTTGAGTCGTTCAGTGTTGGCAGTTCTTACCATCACGCAGCAATTACTCATTGTAGAAGACCATACAATGCGCGTGACCAATGCTGTTGATCTTCTCAACCGACATATCTACCATGTTGACCTGTTCTCAGCTCAGCTCCACTCGCTAGTTGAGCAGTTGAATGAAGAGGATACCTCCATGCATGGAGTTGTGGCCGACGCTTTTTATATGAGCTTCCGCTCCTACAAGGGGCGATTATTTATGCTCGGCTATAACGAACTCCTAATTGGTAGCCTCTCAAACTGGGCAGACAGGCTGCTTGCGATCATGGAGGCTGGCGATTTTATCGGAGCCCTTCGCCAAGCTACTGCCTATTATAGCGGAAATTCGGAGAAGCTTACTGTCGGACTTCCGGATGAAGATTCTTTAAGACAACCTATTGTGAGGGAAAAGCTCCTTGAAATGATGTCTGCTTCATTGAAGTATGCCTTTGGGCGCAACGCGGAGGCACCCAATGACCGACTCGAGCGTCAACAGTTGGAAGAACTAGCTGAAGTATCTATTAACGCCTGTGTCTGCATGGCCGACGAGGAGTTCATGTGGGGTGAGGTCTTCAATTGGTATGAGGAGAATGAATCCGAGGGAGCCTTCCTCGACGCGTTAGAACCGTTTATTGTTGAGGGGACAGTGCTATCTCTGCCCCCAACTGCTGTTAAAGCCTTGATCAAGCACTTTGGCGTTACTCATACACCCAGCCAACTGGAAGAGATCATTTGTCTGCTTGACACTAGCACGATGGATATTGACCAGGTGACCACACTTTGCAAGCAACACAATCTCTACGATGCATTCATACACGTCTGGAATAAATGTCTAGAGGATTACGTCGGACCGCTGCAGGAGCTAATCGGTCTCATTCCTTCCCAGCATTCTATGACCAATGGCGATTCGGCTGATGAGCTCGAACGCTACACGAATGCGATGAAAATATTTCCATACCTTTCTTTCATTCTCACATCCCGTTCATACCCGACAGGCAACGATATGGACGATGTCGAAGCCTCTCGAGCAAAGAGCACATTGTACAACTATCTGTTCTCTGGAACGTACGAAAACTTCTCGCCACTTGAGGTACTATTGAAATTCGACACGTCTAGCTTCATGAGTATGTTGAACGAAGCGTTTGAGGATAGCTTTTTGAATGAACAGGATCCAGATGGGGTTCCTCATCATGGGGTTTCTATCAATCGACAGTATCTGATTAGCGTTCTTCTTCAAACTATGACTGCGACTGCTTTTGAGACCTCCGACACGATCTACCTGGATATGTTCATTGCTCGGAATATTCCCAAATACCCGCAATACATACTGCTCTCTGGTACCACTCTGCATCAAATTCTCGAGCGCCTGTGCCTATATCCAAATGATGAAATGGTGGAAGACTGCGAGTTGAGCGCAGAGTATCTTTTGTCTTTCTACCATCCGCCAAACATCCAGCAGATGATCCCACTCTTCCGAGATGCACGATTTTTCAGGATCCTCAAGTCCACTTATCGATCTGAGAAACAGTTCCCAGAGCTCGTCCTCACATACTTGGAAGATCCGAATGAGCGAGTTAAAATATTTACCTGTCTTCAAGACTGCCTTCGCCCTGGTTCTAACCTGGGCAAGAAGCAAAGGCAGGCTGTCATTGACGTGGTTGAGGCCAATGCCCTCGATATCGCTGCGATAGACGTTCGCATGGCGGCGCAAACTATGCGAGATTTCGCGCCAGAGACCCATGCGACGTTTATCAAGGCATTGCAAAACACCAGTTACAGCCAGTATCAATATCTGGATGTCATTGTCGAGCAACGATCATTGCGCTCGCTGGAAAACCACCAGTTACGACCGGTTGAAAACTGGATGGTTGAGCGTTACGTACAACTGCTCTGCAGGCACGATCCCACCCAGGTAGCCAACTTCGTGGACACGCTCAGGGAGGGAGACATAAGACTTGAGGAACTGCTTCCCTCTATGGAGGAAAGTGGGGTGGTGGACGCTGCTGTCATTCTCCTGGCTAGACAGGGTCAAGTGAGAGGGGCAATGGACCGTCTCATCGCGCATCTGAAGACGCTTGAGTCGGGGCTGGTGGGGATTCTACGGAGCTTGCAGGATGCTCCAGACTCGGCCACTACGGCCGAAGCAATTGAAGATCTTCTAGAATCCCTGAACAAATACGCGAAGGTTGGAACGTGGCTTTGCCAAGGCCAAAGCAAAACGGCCAAAAATTCGCGTAGCATCGAGCGGAACGGTGGGGGCAAGAATGCCTTGCAGCAGCCACTGTCCTTTGACGAGGAGCTTTGGCTCGACTTGCTCGAAGGTGTTGTTCGTATTGCCAGTAGCGTCTTTGCGCAGATTCAGCGCGGCCCGGCGAATGGGGAAGTGACAACAATTACAACTTCGACTTCCCCCCTGGGTGCCAACGCTGCTCAGCTCGTCTCATCGTTTCGAACCCTGGTGCAGCAAGTCTTTACCATACTACTTTCGAGCACAGTTCGAACTAGCGGCCCAGGCCCGGCAACTGGCGAACGCAACGATGTCACATTCCTTCGTATCTTACGCGCCTTCCTAACTAGGGCAGCGCGTTGGTCTCCATCACTTCTTGAGTTACGAGCTGTCCTTGCGTCCGTGTTCTCGGCCTACACCTATGAGAAATCAATGCTATCCCTAGCCAACGGAATGCTAGATCGCGATCTGTTTGTCCATGTCGATGAGGTGACACAATTACGCCAAAGGGGATGGCGGCCTCGTGGCCAAGTGTGCGAAATCTGCCGGCAGCGTATCTGGGGTCCCGGAGTCGGTGCTCAGCAATGGCATGCTTGGGAGACACGTCAAACCGATTTGAAACAGCACCGCCTCGCGCGACAGTTAGAAGGTCGGGTTGACCCGTCGTCAGCTCGAGGAAAAGGGAAAGCTGCAGTAGTCTCCTCCCCTGCCAGTCCGCCGTTGCACCACCTTGATGAGCACATGGACCGGGCCACGAGCAGTTCTGCAACGAATCTTCATGAAGAGGGGGCTGGGGTGACCCCGGGACCGGTGGTTGTCTTCTCCTGCCGACACCTCTACCATCGCCAGTGTCTGCTGGATATCGGTCAGTCACGCCCAGCACGACAAAAACAACATCACGGTGAATGGGAGATGTTGATCTGTCCTGTTTGTCCTGTACATAGCGACCAAGCATAAGCGTTTTGCGTGTTGACTTTGAGCCGATATGAATTTCTTTTTTATGTTACATTACCACTGTCACCCCTATTGCTAGTATAGTCCACTTAGGCGTTATCCATCTACTCCGTACTGTCGGCATTGCCGGAAGTCTCCCCCCTGTGATAATCGATGATCTGGAAGTCTAGAGTGGCTCCGGAGAATTAAGGATCTCATGCCCGAGCCCTAAACCTTTTGGCCCCCAACCCAAGGTGTCTAGACCCTAGAACCGCAGAGAGAAATATTTCTGGGCAGGATCCGATGATGAGAAACGCCGGCGCCGGGACAGCCAGAGGAAGCGGAATAGTCACGATGGCGCAGGCGATCAGCAGGCCGAATCAGGCACCCAGGCCGCTTGCCGTCGTGATCGAGCGAAAGCTTGACTCTTCGACATTCTTCCGCTCGCCCTCCTCTCATCTCCCGCACCACCAATCACCGCCCCAGTGTGTCTTTCTCTCCAGTCACATTCGAAGATCTGCAGATGCCCTAATCATCCGATTTCCCCATGGTTACATAGTCGACTCGGCACACCCACTCCGTGATCCCCCTGCAAGATGCTAGCGATTCAGACAAAGTAACCTGGCACGGGGTTGTGACTGGCGCTAAGGAAAGGACCAAAGGAGGGAGAAGCGCTAAACCGATATCCATGAGTGAGTGAATCGCCTTGGCCTGAAACGTGCGCTTCCCCCGTGCTGATTTCAGGCAGTTTAGAGTCGATCCTTGGCGCCGTCCGGCTTGGGTGACAACGCTCATTGGAAGCTGCGATTTACCGTCATGGGTCGACCCGGTGTTCCTGAGGCCCTTGTTGTCACATCCCTCTGGACAAATGTGCCCTTCATAGAGCCGATAGTGCTCTGCTTCACGGACATATGCCCCGAGACCGCCTTCGCGCGGCTTGTGGCCCCTTCACCCCCATGCTTGCAATCTAGGTTTCGTCCAATCCGGTTGCGGCTTGGGGAATTCCACTCGAATATGCAGTCGGCATGCCAACAATTAGGCTTTGGCCCGGGGTCCAGTCCCAAGACCGGGTCCGGTGCCTGAATCGTGGTCGATGATACCTCTATGGTTTTGTCTATGCCGCTTTCTTTCAACCGGGGGGCTTGCAAACTGGTGTATATAAGCTCTGAAAGCGCTCTGCTGGTCATGGCCTATCTTCATCCATTCATCCGTCTTCAGCTCGTCCGAAGAGTAAAAGCTTTGTGCTGCCACTCCTTATATTGCCTATCTTCACACTCCTTTTTCCAGCTTGCATCACTTTGGCTGCAACTAGTTTGCCTTTACCGTTTATCCATACATTGCTTGTATTTCTAAAATGCGCCTTACCTCTACCTTGCTCCCAGTCGTGGCCCTAGCAGCTGAGCTCGCTAGTGCTGCCTATGTACTCCAGGACGACTATACTCCTGATGTGTTTTTTGACAAGTTTGATTTCTTTACCGACAGTGACCCGACCAATGGTCATGTCAAATACGTGGATCGAGACACTGCGCAGAGCGGAGAGTTGATCTCTACCGGCTCATCGGTTCATATGGGTGTAGACCACACCAATAACGCCCCCGATGGACGCCAGAGTGTGCGTCTATCAAGCACCCAGACCTACCACCATGGCCTCTTCATCCTCGATCTAGGCCACATGCCCACTGGCTGCGGTACCTGGCCCGCTTTGTAAGACACTTGGCCCTCCACGCCTAAAACACTTTGCAGATACTGACTGTCATTTAGCTGGCTTCTTGGACCCGACTGGCCCAATGGCGGCGAGGTTGACATCATCGAGGGCGTCAACGACGCCACCAAAAACCAAATGGCCCTGCACACCAGCGATGGCTGCAACATTGACGACTCTGGCTTCTCAGGAAGCCTCCTCACCTCCAACTGCTTCGTCAACGCGGAGGGCCAGGATACCAACGCCGGCTGCGGCATCCAGTCCGATAGCACCGAATCCTACGGGGCCGGTTTCAACTCTGGCAGCGGCGGCGTATACGCAACAGAATGGACCGGGGACGCAATCTCAATCTGGTTCTTCCCTCGCTCCTCCGTCCCCGAAGACATTGGGTCTGGAAACCCAGACCCGTCTTCCTGGGGAACACCCGCGGGAAGATTCGCAGGCGGCTGCGACATAGAGTCCCACTTCGGGGACATGCAGATTATTTTCGACATCACCTTCTGTGGTGACTGGGCCGGCGCCGTTTGGGGGAGCGGTACCTGCTCGGCTAACAACGGCGGGAGCTGCGAGGACTTTGTCTCGAATAACCCGGCCGCGTTTGAGGAGGCGTACTGGGATATCAACTCCCTGAAGGTCTACCAGGACGGAGCTGCGTCGAAGCGCGGTGTTGAGGAGGTGGAGCGCCCCAAGGCCCGCGGGTTCCCGCGTAAGTCATTGAGGGCTCGGGCTGGAACCCTCTGAAATTCTGAAATTCTGAAATCCTGTGATTGGTGACACTTTCGCTTCTTCTTCTTTTTTTTTTTTTTTTTTTTCTGCAAGGTATGTATGGCTTGCATGCATACTTAGGAGATATTATATACCCCGTTGGCTTGTAGTTGAGATTGTTTGCATTGGTCTTGATCTGATTTGGCTTTCTATGTTGAATATACTTCCTCCATGCTGTATATAGTTGGCTCGGGGAGTGGGGCTGCGAGTTCATGTACATAGTCACGGCTCAATGATCCTACACAATGTGCTTGAACAAAAGTTGGAAACCTATCATCCTATTAAAATTTAAACGGTGCCCAAAGAAAGTATATTCGTTATCCTCCCGACAGCTCTACACCGTAGAGACCGCTCCATTTACAACGGTAATTCACCCATTAGCCGCCCAAGTCCATCATCCTCCACTTATGTAAAACATGTCTGAGGCGGGAAGGTGCGACTGCTGCCGGGCCGCCCACCCACATATCACATCAGGATAGGCAGGAGCTTCCAGCGGTCCCGGCGAGATCCATATGGCGGCAATAACAAGCCACATTGTATATACTAGCGAGGTGGTAAGAAAAGGGCCTTTCCTCTTACGGAGGGATTGGGTAACCAGTCGTGCCTTCCTAGAATGCTAACACCAATTTTAGTCCGGGAAGGTGCGAGGGAGTCGGTTGTTCTTTCCTACCAAAACGCAGTTGTGGTAAACTGGAGAGGAGACTGTGGCTGGCAGGAGTTAAAGGAAGGAGGGAGCGACTGATGACCAGGTAGCTTGTTAATCTGCTGAAGAGGGAGTTCGCAAGTGAACTCGAGTCGTCTTATACGCATTACTAGTATAGTGAGTCGCCAAGGCAAGAGCTTCAAAAGTCAGCACCTATCATAAACCTAAGTGGTGGAAATATTCGCTATGAAGCTAAGGTAAATCAGGACTACGCAGATAGATACCGATCAGACCAGGGGACAAAAGACAGATCCGTTGATTTAGGAGGCCGTTGCCATTGACAGCATATGCGCACTTCTAACTAATGAACAATACCCAGTCCCCAGGCCATATGCCCAGTTCCCTTATTGGTTCACTGCCTTTTGACGTCAAAACAAGCGCAACCTTCAGTTTACTCCCTGGAAGAGAGTGACCTTGCCAAATTCTAGTCCGGGATCATGATGGACCTGAGTAGAAGCAGAGGCCGGTAACTCTTTCTAGTAAAGGTAGCACGTAGTCTACTGAAAGAGGTTTGGGCGGACGCTTGCTGTCCAACCATCCGAGAACCTGACTTCACCTTCAATCATGGGGTATGCGCCTTGTTTCTTGCACTCATCGACAATCAACTGCGCAGCATCGGCAACCACGCTGTACGACGATAGGGTTAAGCTATCCCTTCCAGTCTGTAGTTATAAACCAAGTTAGTCAGTTAGGAATTTGTTATTTTCTGGGTAAAGCAAAATTAGAATAGTAGATTCAACATACCCGGTTGCACACCCATATAGCAGAATGTTTGACACGGCCCTCCACCGGTACGTCACAGAGACCAAATGTCGACGTGCCCTCTTTGATCACGACTTGGCCTCCTTTGGCACGCAATGCTCGCATTCCTGCCTGGACATCCACGAGGTGTGGACTGTGGTCGTTGGCCCTGCATATAACCTCTTCATGGCTGGGAAGGGCCGCTCTGGCTTTGGCTCTGGCCTCTTTGATATCCGAATTTGCGGCGACTGAGAGGTCCAGGTCCTGGCTATCGATTTCGAGTGAGGTAATGTCGAAGCTGGCGGTAGGAGCCTAGAAGGTATTACTTTTGTTAAGTCAAGTTTGGGTAGATAAGTAAGATAAGTAAGTACATACAGCCATGGCCACCTGCATGAGGGCAAGCAGAGCCACGAAAACGGTATAGAAAGGTCGGAACATGGTCGAAGTTAGGAGAGCTTTTTCAAAAGATGAGGGTGTCTCGAATTGAGTTGAATGAAGCGGTAAAAGTTTCCACGGGTCTGCGAGATCTGAGAGATGATTGCGGATCTCAAGGAGCGCAGCGGGCCAAAGGGGGGTTTTTATGCCTTAGAAATGCTCCCCAACAAAACAATCAACAGCCTGAGCTGGACAAAAATAGCACAACTGTTGGGTGAAGCCATCAATAACAAGCGCAGATTCAGTGGATCATTACAATCCACCTTCACTACAGAAGGAGCCTGGGCCATTATCCATGCACAGCCAAAACCATAGATACCAGACCCAGGCAATAGACAGTATCTTCTGTGATAACTTTCTTGTTTCCTATTGGGCGCAGTGAACCATGCTGTGTATCGAATGCCAGCCACAACTGGTATGAAATGAATACACTATGCACAGCACCAACAGACACTGGCCAAAAAGCACAGTATACTGTGTAGTTGAATTCTTCAGAAGAATGCCACACTGGGTAAGCTGCACGGGCCCGTCCATATGGACTCCCGTGCATAGGAAGTGAAACCGATTGTTTATTCCGATGATTGGTCTTTTATGTGCGCGATCTGGATGGCTGAAACCCAGGTGATGTTGAAGTATGGGTGACTGTTGCAGGGCAGAGATGAGATGTGTAAGATTTTAAAGAAGGACAGTTCAGAAGCTAGAGAGAGGACCTCAGGAAGTCTCATTGACGGTACAGGCTACAAATATTTGGGATATCTTGGTGTTTCTATTCTAAGAAGCGGCCAATCGGTGATTGACTTACTGTCTGGGTGCTTACGATATAGAGACAGACAGAGTAATGAGTATGAAACATTCAGTACATCATGTCTATCCGAAAACAGAAAGGGGAATGAAAACCCCTGGTTCTTCTGATACACGCTCATGGACCTATTACAGCACCTCAGCAATAATCGGCCATTCATGCTCGTTTTTCCGCATCTTATTACAAAGCACAGACATCAAATTCCACTACACCTTTGGAAAAGGTCTCAAGTTAGCAAATTTCTAGTGATTGTCTTCCAAATTGTCCACTACAAGCAGGATATAGCACGTTCAATTGAGTCTTATATTCCTGGGGCACAGGCAGGAAACCCTAATTTCATAAGGCCCCGGACCAATAGGAGCATTCTGATGTTACCCACATCTCCAGTCCCAGGACATCCGGTCTCGTTCCACAAAGCGGCAACCTCGGAAGTTCGCCTTAGCTTTTCTCTTTGTTGGTTGGTGCGGGCGATCTATATACTAGGTAGATTGATAGATGATGTAGAAGTTTTGGTGTCTCGTCTGATATGCGTGGTAGAATCGGGCCTACTTCCCACGACTCACCGGAGCCAACCCCATCTGAAAGTGGCCTAAGTGAGCTTAAGATAAATCGGATATATCCAGTCTTTGATTTGTTGAGATTAAAAATTATAGGAAGACTGTACGCCAAAGGCTGGTGGTACATTTTCACCAAAGAAGAGAAAGTATGAATCAATCATACTTGGGCGGCAAGAGGCCCAATTCATCATAACTTTTAAAGAAGGATCAAGGGGGGAGCTTGAATCCCAGTAGATCCCGCCGATCATCAGTCAGTCTCCCCCATTCTAGAAGAAGCCTGAAGAAATATATCTCCATGTCTTCCTTTCGCAGAGCCTTTTCAGCCCATTTACGGCCTTCCTCGGCAATCAATACACCTTGAGTGTCATGGCGTTCCATCTCGATCTTCTGTCCGTCAACCGTGGCATCCACGCCAGCAAAATAGGCCATTGTGCTCCATAATCCGTGAAGACGGATGTCGATCGGGACGTAGTGTAGCCACGGCGTAATCCGGGAATCAAACCATTGTCTGAATAAGCCTGTTTTGAAGGGCAGGCTACGGCTCTGCAAGAAGGGAAGGAAGCGGCCGCTGAAGCCGGCACCGTCAGAGTCAAAGAGATAGCGATATTGCCAATGATCTTGGAAGTCGACTCGGCCGCCTGTATGTAGTTCGTCCGTTTGGTCGGCGCAGTCTTTGTCCTGGCACCGAACTACCGGATCCGTGATGCTGACGGACGTGTTTAAACCGAGGACCTGTGTAGGTGCACGGCCGTCAAAGACCTGGTAGGCGTATGTCTTTGGTTCATCTGCAGGGAGAAGAACTGAGACGTGGTTATATGTGTTATTATTGACTACATGCGCGAGGCGCTGTCGCGGCATTCCTTTCCATCTCCCCTCGTGGCTTACGCCTTCTGATGTACTTCCAATCCAGAAGAGAGTGTTCTTCTTATCCGTATATTGATGATCTGGATGCTCATCGGAAGGCGTGTAAGTTATTTTATCAACGTAGTTCCAAGGACTTGGAAATATGATGTCGTTGAAACCCGATGTGGAACTCTGACTGAAAACAGGCACCAATTCCTGCGTGATTTTGAACGAGGCGGGAGAAGTGAGAAGACCATGCAGCGTAGCAAGATCAGGCTGGTGACAGATATCGGATGCGATATCCCAGCCTGTCGGAAATTGGCCTTTCGAATGCGGGCGAATGCATTCCATGCATAAGTGTCGTTTGTCCCAAATTCGCCGTGACCGTGCCTTCGACCCAGGCGGGCAAGCTGGTGCGATATAAGGATCAAATGCTCTGTGGAGTGAACGATCGAGAAACATAGCCTCCGGGGTTTGGTCAGCCGGTTCTATAGGGCCCCAAGTTGCATTCCGTTCCACAGACCACTCGTTCGAAATGTTATCGTCGGGAGGCAACTGCTGCATCCTTGCCCGTTTCCGAAGGTCTTCCACCTTCTCCCATGGTGCTATAACACGGGGCTCATCGTCCAAGTTGAAAGCCAAATCCATGTCGGGGAGGTACTCAGAAAACTTTTCAATTATTTTGCCCGCACTTTGAACCATCCAGGCATGTGTTGGCCGAATACCTTCTTGTACCCTGACGGTGCCATTGCGGATACTCAAAGCGCCGATTCCATTAAAAGGGTTTGTCGCTAACTTTTGAGTCATGGTTCGAATCTCTCCGGGTTCTAAGGCCCGAAACGGCAAAAGGTTCGCGTATATATCATCAAATTCGTCAATCGTAACCGAAGACCTGCTTACGGCATAGTCGTACCACTTATCAAAACCCCTACCAGACCATTAGATTTCGATCCCGCATTGCTAACTAAAGACGGAACTCACGGCGGTGGGTACTGATTATATTTTGTCCGGTATTGCTGAACAGCTTCTGCCAAATTACTGCTCCCCTTGGCTGACTTCAGCCACATGTCATGTTTCTTTCCGGCTTCGTGTATGAGCGACTCTATCGGATGTGTGTGGACCACATTCGATCGTTTGGAGATAAAAAATAGCCCAGTACCGAACATGATAAAGAATACCAATCGTGAAACTAGGTTGAGACGATGTAAGAATAGTGGTTCGTCATCAGATGCTATCCTCGAGAGCAAAAATATTAATCCTCCAAGGCAAATGAAGGAAAGTGCTGGAAGGGCTTGAGACGCGGGTATTTGAGGGAACGACTCTTGCCCATTGAACACTGCCGATATTAGTTCCAAGTAATTCACTATAAATCCTGCCAATATGCAAAGTCCGACCGCACCATAATGCGGGAACTGTCTGCGTCAGTCTGGCTGCAAAGGTATTCGGAAATGAAAGCCTACCAGCTGAGATGCAGACACTATTATGACTGTAATCAATGCAACTTGACTGGATGCACTTCCGAGGTAAAGCGAGGTGACAAATGTGCCAGGTCCGGCAGTACGATTTGAATGGATCGTCCAGGCCCCCCAAAAGAAAGCAACGCCCTGTGGAAAACTACGTTAGACGTATCCGTAAGTGTGTGGTTTGGGTATAACCCACGACAAGACCACACCCCCAGGCTAGTAAGGTCTGCTTCCTCCTCCCATCTCGACAGGCTCCTTCACCAGAAAGCTCGGCTGCGCCTATCAAAACCAGTGTATCAAGGACGAGGCTAATTATCTTGAGCATCCGTTGTCGCGCGTGTTCTCCCGAAATTATAGGACAGATAAATGTGGACTCTCGACCATGATCGAACGATGAGACTAGAAGACCGCTCGCTGCTAAAAGGGCAGCAGTTATGACGTATCGTAGGCGGCTTTGGAGGACGAGAAAACGAACACGACTAGCTATTGTGAGTGGTATGCGAAGCAGGGTATTTGGAAAGTGGTCTGGTCGCGCGCGGCCTTTAGAGGCTCGTTGGTTGCGGCAGAAGTCATAAACTGCGATATATAGCGGAATCAAGTACTATAGTGAATAAATTGTCATTTTCCGTGTCTTCAAATTTAAGGACAATTTTATTCCTCCAGCTGAGGAACTTACAGCATATCCAGGGGGCGCGCATTCGACGTTCTCGGTAATATTGCGATAAAGTGAAAGTCGAGCACAACCGATTCCTGTGACAAGGCCAATCCCTAACCACCACTTCCATGTCCGTTTGTCCTTTGCAGAATCGTCATCGTTACTAACAGGCGAGAGTACTTCAACCGTCGAGTCGTCAAGCTCGGTCAGTGGAATGGTGGAATATTTGTCAGGACGGGATATTGCCGGTATTCGGTGGACGAATCTGTTCAGAATCAAAAGAGAGATCCCAGAAAGAAAGCAGACCAGGGTGGCTGTTTGAAGGGGGTGGTCTATACAACGAGTTAGCACATTGGCCATCAAACGCGGTGACGCATCACGAGTGCAATTACCAAAAGCAAATGTGGTGCTATAGGAAGTAGTGAGGAATGTACAGCTTAATAGGAAAGCCCTGTAGGGTGTGAGCTCGTGGTTTAGAAGGGCAAGAGATACTCCGTGGGCACTGACCCCAGTAAAGCTCGAAGGCCGTTTTCAACGGATAGACGGATCATTTTGGTGCAATTCCGGGCTTTCAACGGAGGAATTCCATTATTGAGACACTATCTACCAGCTGAAATCCGCATTGACGCTGGCGCGTGGAATGTGGGAGGTGTGAATTTTTGGCGGAGGGCAAGCTCGCGACGTGAAGGAGCTAAGATCCCCGGAATTGGAAAGGGTCCGGTGGAGACTGCACACAAGGGGGCGGCATAGGTTGGATTACATTGAGAGTCCAGAACCAAGGCAAAGAATGATACTACTACTCTTCTATTTACGGGTTCCAAGTTTCTGTCGGCGCAGAATCACAAGGATTGCGTCAACGAGATGGAACTTGGAAGTATGTTTGGGTGTGGACCGGGGCCAACGATTGACAGGATGATCACCGGCTAGCGAGCGCTAGCAGCCTTGTTGGCCACTAACATAACGGCCTAAACATCTTTATTCGACGCCAGTGGCTTTATTCAATCTGCACGTCACGACGGGGCTACAATTGCCAATGGAAGTAAAACAATGGGTCTGCATTGGATGAGCTATCAATTATTTGATGGTGAGTGCCACAGTCGAGTAATTCTGCAGTTCCTCAGGAAATAGACGCACTGCCAGTTTGCGACGGATACAAAGGCACTACCTAGACTTAACCAGTCCATGATGCTGAACCGGGGAACTGGCCTGTCCCCCGTTAAGCGAGAGACTCGGCTGACGACAACTAGTCAGTTGTCAGCGAAGCCACTTGGCCGTCGAAAAAAGGCACGGTGTTACAGTACCAGTTCCTCAGTCAAAAGATGATCATGTGATCCCAAACCAAATGTCACGTGGATCTGACCAGGCGGTGTCGACCACCGGGCGGTAAATCCTGGCAAATTCAACACCGCCAGCAACTTTTTTCTCTTCTGCCGGAGCAGAAACTTCCTCGACGCAGTATCTTTCAAGCCTGAGAGATCCATTTGCGGCGTGAGAAAATGCCTCGCAAGGCGATTGACTCGCGCATTCCGGCGCTTATCCAAAATGGTATCCAGGAGAAAAAGCGCAACTTCTTTGTCATTGTGGGTGACCGCGCCAAAGACATTATCGTCAACCTTTACCATATCAGATCGCAATTCGATGTTAAGCAAAACAAATCCGTTCTATGGGCATACAAGAAGGATCTGCTAGGGTTCACGAGTCATAGAAAGAAGCGCGAGGCGAAGATCAAGAGGGAGGTGAAACGTGGAATCCGAGAAGCGAACGATGAAGATCCTTTCGAACTGTTCGTCACCCTCAACCAAATCCGCTATGTATACTACAAGGAAACGGAAAAGATTCTGGGAAACACCTATGGAATGTGTATCCTCCAAGACTTTGAAGCTATTACGCCGAATCTCCTCGCACGAACTATCGAGACTGTCGAAGGTGGCGGTACGGTAATCATGCTCCTCAAGAGCATGAACAGCTTAAAGCAGCTTTATACATTGTCGATGGACATCCACTCCAGATATAGGACTGAGGCGCACGATGACGTGGTCGCACGATTCAACGAGCGTTTCATCCTTTCTCTTGGTAGTTGCGATTCCTGCCTGGTTATCGATGACGAGATGAACGTTTTACCTATTTCCGGCGGAAAGAACGTGAAACCACTCCCCCCACCTGAGGACGCCGGTGATAACAGCAAAGGAACGAAGAAGGAACTGGAAAAGATCAAAGACGACCTTGCAGAGTCTCAACCCGTTGGATCGTTGGTCAACCTCGCCAGAACAGTTGACCAGGCGAAGGCACTCCTCACTTTTGTGGATGCTATTGCCGAAAAGACGCTTCGAAGCACCGTCACACTGACTGCCGCCAGAGGTCGTGGTAAATCCGCTGCTCTTGGTGTCGCTATCGCGGCAGCCATCGCTTACGGCTACAGTAATGTGTTCATTACTTCGCCGAGCCCCGAGAACTTGAAAACACTGTTCGAATTTGTATTCAAGGGATTCGACGCTCTCGGATACGCCGATCACGCTGATTACACCATTCTTCAGTCTACCAACCCTGATTTCAACAAGGCTATCGTGAGAGTAAACATCCACCGCCAACACCGTCAAACCATTCAATACATTCAACCCCAGGATGCCCACGTTCTTGGGCAAGCAGAACTTTTGGTCATTGATGAGGCTGCCGCAATCCCTCTTCCACTCGTCCGGAAACTGATGGGACCATACCTTGTTTTTATGGCGTCAACAATAAACGGATACGAGGGAACCGGCAGGTCACTCTCGTTGAAACTTATTCAACAGCTCCGCGAACAGTCAAGAGGTGGCGTAAAGATCGCGGGTCAAGATGATACCGATGTTGCTTCTCGAGAAACTGGAAAAATCGAGAAGAACTCTGATAAAGGTTTGGGTGGGCGATCTCTGCGAGAGATTACTCTGTCCGAGCCGATCAGATATGCGCCTGGTGACTCTGTAGAGAAGTGGTTGAACAAGGTTCTGTGCCTTGATGCGACATTACCGAAGTCTCGTATGAATACCCAAGGCTGTCCGCATCCCTCTCAGTGTCAGCTGCTTCAGGTTAACCGTGACACCTTGTTTTCTTTCCACCCTGTCTCCGAAAAGTTCCTACAGCAGATGATGGCTCTTTATGTTGCCAGTCACTATAAGAACACGCCCAATGATTTGCAATTGATGAGTGATGCACCAGCGCACCAGTTGTTCGTTCTTGTACCACCAATTGACGAGGACGCCGCTAAATTGCCGGAGCCCTTGTGTGTCATTCAGGTTGCCCTGGAAGGTCGAATCAGCCGACAGAGTGTTCTCAACAGCTTGAGCCGTGGACAACGCGCTGGCGGAGATTTGATTCCCTGGCTTGTCAGCCAACAATTTCAGGATGAAGACTTTGCTGGTCTTTCCGGTGCTAGAGTTGTCCGCATCGCCACGAATCCCGAGTATCTGAGCATGGGTTACGGATCTCGCGCTCTGGAACTGTTGGTGGATTTCTTTGAGGGTAAATTCACCGACTTGTCGGAGAGCGTAGCGGAGTCGCAGGAGGAGATGGTCAGAGTCACTGACGAAGAGCTCACCAACTCCAACCTCCTCGACGACAATATTCAAGTTCGCGATATCCGTTCCATGCCACCGCTTTTTGGCAAGTTGTCGGAACGTCGGCCTGACGATCTGGACTACCTTGGTGTCAGCTATGGCCTGACACCATCTCTCCACAAGTTTTGGAAGCGAGCTTCATTTGCACCTGTATATCTCCGCCAAACCTCAAACGAACTCACTGGTGAACACTCGTGCGTGATGCTCCGAACCCTAAGTACCGGCTCCAATGACGCCAGCTGGTTGGGGGCCTTCGCCCGTGACTTCCACCGACGCTTCGTCTCTCTCCTCTCATACCAATTCCGAAACTTCGCATCTGTCCTCTCACTTAGCATCGGTGAGTCCGCGACCGCAGGCGCCAAACTCGATCCCTCCCTAGCACCACCACCTCTCAAGAAATCCGACCTCGACGCCGCCTTCTCTCCTTTCGACCTTAAACGACTAGACAGCTACGCAAACAACCTCCTTGACTACCATGTTATTCTAGACATGATCCCCACCATTGCAACCTGGTACTTCTCTGGCCGTCTAAACGGCAGCGTCAGCCTCTCCGGCATTCAGCAGTCTATTATCCTCGCCATCGGTCTGCAGCGCAAGTCCGTGGACGAGTTGGAAAAGGAATTAACTCTTCCGTCCTCTCAACTTCTCGCCATGTTCCTCAAAATTGTGCGCAAGATGTCCACCCACTTCCGTTCCCTCCAGGAGAACGCTGTCGCAGATACTCTTCCGGCGGACAAAGTACCCACTACTGAGGCCGGTCCCAATGCACACGACGAAGTCCTTGATGAGCGCTTCAAGCCGCTCGAGACAAATCTCGACGATGAGCTCCGTGAAGGTGGTGAAGAGGTCAATGCCGAGATGCGTGAGAAACAGCGCGCTCTGATTGACGCCCTACCTCTCGACAAGTGAGTCCATACCCTACGTTCCCTATTCACACCAAATACACCTTCCTCTTTCCCGTAAAAACAACCCCTCTAATGAGCGAACAATAACTGATTTACAGCCTCCAGATACGAGATAAATAATGGAGAATCCGGCTGGGAAGAAGCAGAGAAGCAGATCCGTGCTGGCGGCGCCGCAACCGTCAGCGTGAAGTCCTCGAAGCAAAGCAAACGCAAGAAGGGCGAAACGGCGCGTGAGCTCTACGACCAGGAAGTTGAGTCCAAACGGCAGAAGGTCATTCAGAAGGGAACCGAAGGAAAGAAGAAGAAGAGGTCTTAGTTAAATTGATCTGTGTATCACCTTTTCTAATGCATGAGACCATGGTGTTTTCTTTTTGCACAAGCATAGTTTTTGTATATAGGTTAATTGCCCGGGTATATCCAAAAGTTCAAATAGAAGTTACGTGTGCAAGATCTTTGAAACTAGGAATAAGACTTCAATTCCAGCTAGCTAATACAATTGTGTTTTATTTTCTTTTGGTTTGATTTCTCCTCACGGTGGCTTCTTACCACGTTTACAGTTCATCATGGTCGTCTTTCTTCTCTGCTTGGTCTTTGGTAACCACAATACCCTCCGGGAGCTTGTTCTTAGAACCTTCGCCCATACGAATAGCGTCAACCCATGCCTCTACCCGGTGTACACCAAAGTCTGCACTCTCCGAGGGATCATAGTGTCTCCACCAACCCCTCCGTGCGTTTACCGCAATAATCTCGACGGACTGCGCATCCTCGGATAGGCCAAGGCTAGTTTTGAGAATCTTCGCCCCGGCATTCGACGCAGGGATATTATACGTGGGGACAGTGCGCTTATGCGCAACCTGTGCGAGAGTCTCAAGTGCTTCTTTGGCAGGACCAGCAGACTCCGAGTCTGATTCAGCAGGCTCTGGAACTAGGACAAGAACGCAAGTGCCAGATTTGGGTGCGAGACAAGCGGTTTCCAGAGCCTCGGGAGTTTCAAAGGTAGGGATAGCGGGCGCTTGAGGGGGTGCCTGAGCTGGGGCTGAGGGCTTAGACTCCGCAGCGGATTCTTCAGACTCGGTCGCTTTCTTTTCGGACTCGCTTGATTTGGATGACTTGCTCTTCGCCTTTTCGGAAGCAGGTGCCGGATCTGGGTTGGGAGATGCTACTTGGCTAAGGAACTCGACCATCGGGCCCTTCTTGAGTTCGCCATCATAGATTGTGTGCTCTTTCCCGTCTCCAGGAAGTAGAACCAAGCTTGGAAACTCGGTAACGCCAAATTTCTCAACCGCAGCCGATTCCTTGCTGCGGATCTGGGCTACTTTAACGCTACCCAAAAAGTCGATCGCGAGGGCGCGGATCAAAGCGCTCGTTGTGCCCTTTTCAGTAAAGAGAAGAGCCTTCGGTGACGCTTCTTCCTCTGAGAGCCACTCATCAAGGTTCTTATCTGTGAGTCTCTTCACATTGTTCGGCATTTTCTCTACTACCGCGTCGGCAATTCCTTTGGCGGTCCTAGGGCCCTGGTAGTCTTCCACAATTGGTTTTCCGGGCTTCTTGGAAGGCGTCACGATCTTCAGTGTTGGGAATCCCTGTACGCCCATCTGTCCGCAGAACGGTTTGTTCTCGTCTTCGTCGCAGTTAACGGCCGCAACCTTAGCCAGTCCGTCCAAGTTCTTCGCCGCTTTCTCGTAGGCAGGCTTCAAGTTCTGGCAGTGACCGCACCATGGGGCGTAGAACCTGCAAAGGTTTAGATTGCTTAGGAACCGCTTGTAGAAACGCACGTGGGACTTGGAAGCTTACTCTACTATCTGGTATAAAGGTTAGCTCTGTTCTGAGGAATCGGGGTTTGTGAAGGGGTATCACATACGGAGGAGTAGTTTGAGTTAGCAATCAGTTGTTTGTAACTTTTCTGATTGAGCTGCAAAACCGGAGATTTCTTAGTATAAAGTCCATCTGCGTTGACTGGCAGCGCTGCCAAAAGCGATGCGGCGAGGCAAAGCGCAGAGCTTAGCTGCACCATGATGGAGTTAGTGTACAATCAGTTTCTGGATAACTGTATGGTCTGGATGAAGAGATCAAAGATCATGCAAGAAGCATGTCAGCGAAAATAAGAGCTGTATTTAAGCTGTAGCTGGCAGGGTTGAAGAAGATAAAAGCAAGGTGTCCTGAAGCTCTTGGCATGTGACGCACTCCACGGTGCTCAATTCCGCCTCCGCAGTCGATCGCTGTCGACTTCACAACATGGTGGGCATACCTATATATCGCCTTTTTGCCGCTTGTCTTGATGTTCACAGCTTTGGATGGTTGTGAGCACTGAATTGTTGTCTTGCTCCAGCTATTATGAAGTAATCTATGAATTGCACCATCCCTACACCCACCATGGCAGGAGGTTTGGACACGCCACAGTCCTGGGATTCACAGTCCTTGGATTTGCCCTTATTGCCACGCGAACTGTTTTGGATGGTCTTAGGCTTTCTCGGGGGAAGTGATATAATTCGCTGTCGGCGCGTCTCTCGGCTGTGGAATGAAGCCTTTGGACATCCGGCCAATCTGATACCGCTGTTAAAAAAGCTTTTCCCACTGGCTACTGAGGTCAGAGAGCTTTACGCCAGCCACGACTATGAACTCTTAGCGGAAATAAATAATAGCAACTACTGGCGCTCATTGTTCGACCGAATTGCGTCGAGGTATGAACACCTCGGCCGCGGAAAGCCAAAATCAATCCAAAGGCACAAGCTATGTGAAGAGTTCGGTATTTCTGGTGAAAGAGAATGGTTCCAGGTGCAACCATGGGACATTCACGCCAGTCATCTTATGCAGCGGGTGGATTTGCCCTTTTCAGAGCCCTTCTGGTCGTATGATGATGGGTTGCTGGTATACCCAAGTGCAGACCATACGTGTTTAGTTCTCATGGACCTTGACAGCGACAGGAAGTTCATGGTGCCATTCATCATTACAGGCAAGGTAATCCGGAGAACTCGGCTGCAGCGCCGAGTCCTCATTGTGGAATGGGCTGAGCCGAAAGCCTTCCATTGGCTGAACGACAGTGATGGTGTTCACCGTCACTTTGCTTCTTCATTCGACGTGACCAAGACATCCAACGGCTGGAGCATAACCTTCCGCAATGAGTGGAAGATCATGTTTCTTGGCCATCCTCTCAGCGAAAGAGACCGCTTTTACTCAACCCATAGCCAAACCCATTATGCCATATATTTCTGGCAACCTAATCGCAGTCTATACACTGCAGATGAGGATGCTCCTATAGAATCTTTATTAATATGGGACATCTCTAAACCGTCCACATACAGACCTTCTTTGGACCCAACAGGACGCCTGTGGAGAGAAGCAGAGGATTTGGGCCCGCACATTGTCTCAAGGTTCGGCTTCCATGAGCTAGAATTTTACTCTGTCAGACAACGAGGCCTTCCAGGTATACAATGGTTGAACATCACCGAAGACAACCAAGCAATAGAGATATTTGAAAATCTATGCACAGGCCCCGTCGACCGATTTGTTGGACCTGCTGAATGGACATCACAAGTTCAGGTAACCTGCATCCCAGTCATTGGCCACGGCCCATGCTGGAGACAAAACCTCGATATCATACTGCCTCCTTACCGGGGGAATAGCAGTTTACAAGCAAATCCACTTAGTCTCGCGGTGTGTGATGAGCCATGGTATACCATAATTTCGGAATCCGTGGACGAGAAAGCCCAAGTTGGCTACTGTCTTCATTTATCGCAAGCAACATGGCCATTCGACTTGAAAGCTTCCCTGAGCATCATAACCCCATCATCTGCTATCACTTTGAAGCACGCCGATATCTTCGAGCTCACAGGCAAGGGGAGAATTTGTGGAACCGAACGGTACCTGCTTGGTGAGAACGGGAATCGTGAACTAGTTATTTACCGATTCGACAGATAAAACCCATGTGTACCTGAAAGGGTCGTAAATCCTTTTGTGGAAATACCGGTGACATTCCTGAGCAAAAGTCGAGTTATGTTCGCCTCGAACAAATTCTTGGTTTCTGACCAATCCAGCTTAATACTGCCAGTCAATCCTTCGACTGGATAAACAGTTTTATCCGTTGGTCAACTCTACCCGACATCCCTGAAGATATCTGCTATCGCGCATATTCCTTTGTTTCGGGCTTTAAACAACCCACGCTCGAGAGGTGTCGCAGACTTCTATTGCCAGTTGGAAATCTCGCGCGAACGCGGACGGGTTGATGGTTCGGTGAGACTAAACGTGTGGCCGGCCGCTTTCCTCCTGGGTGTCTTGTAAGGCTTGCGCTTGGGTTGGTATTGAGTTGTTTGTGTTAGATCAGGGTCTAGATATGTAGGCCAGACATGCGAAGAGCAAAACATGCGGAACAGCCTGCTGAAAGAGAAAGAACAAAGTATCAAGGAATCGTATTGAATATTTCATAAAATACCTAGATACTAAATGAATAGTCCGCGTCATATAAGTTCCACTGTTTCTCTTAGCTCAAGCCCAAATTCTTCCGCCAACAACGCAAAAGCTACAAACAGGGACTTAGGTAGTCCATCATAAAGGAAGGCGGAATTGATATACTCCAACATTGGCAATCAGTGAAGGTGAAACAAAAACAGCCCGTGATCTAATAGTCTGGTATACCATTCAGATTCAGATCACTTGCCTTCCTCGAATTTGCATCTCACGCACTTCTTGATGCCACAATCCGAACACACGAGCATATATATTGGCCTCCAAATATTACATACCTCGCATTCTTCATGTCCGAGTTCCTTCTTCCAGTAGCCAAGATGGCGGCAGTCCTGCGGGACAGAGGAAACTCTTCGCTCCTCTGCGCCTGGGACAGTGACACGGAGAGACTCAAGCCATCCACAGTAAGTTTCCAATACCATGCCCCTGAGTTCAGCCTGGAAGTCCTGCCTATTGTATTGGCTATTCTTGTTGGCGAGTTTCGCAGTAAAGAATGGGACGAACGGGGCTAAGTATGGGTAAACGCTCTCCGCGCTGAACTCCGGAATATCAGGTAAATGAACAGGAAATTCATCGTTAATGGAAGAGTTTGAGATGGTCTCGCTGTCGCTGTTAGTGGGAATATCATGGTATGTTTCGCTCTCCAAATCGTCTGACTGGGATTGAGCTGCATCACTGAAGTCGTAGTAGATAGATTCAGCGCTGTCGTCGTGTGCATTTACGGTAGAATTCGCATCCTCGTCGAATTGAGCCTCGCTACTCAAAGGGGACAAGGCGCCGCTCGTCCATCTTGCAGGCAGTGACATGTGTTCTTCCAAGCTTCGCCGAAATTTCGCCATATCAAGAGGAGAGTTATCCTCGAAAGTGGTTTCAGCCGCGGCATCCATTTCTTGGTCGATTTGGGAACCGACGTCACGGTCTGTATCGGGGTTGGGAATGGTATCTTCTGCAGTAGCCGCGAACTTCCCGGTCTTGGTATTATCTAGAATGGCTTCTGTGTTGGCTGTGTTGATTTCGACAACCACCGGTTCCATTTTAGACTGATAATGAACATCAGCCTTCAGGTCGGCGTCAACGTGAGCATCAATATGAGGGTCTGGTTCTGCTCCAGAAGTAGTATTGTTGCCATTCTCGTACTCGTTCCCATATTCGGATCCAAGTCCAATTTCTACTTCGGCATTCGCCGCAGAGTCAGCCTCAGCTTCACCAGCAGAGTCATTCCCAGTGCCACCATCGCCTTCAGGTTCCAACACATCATCACTATCATCCCCATTGGGTTTTGCTCCACCCCACCAGACTAGTTCAGGGCCGTTGGATATCTCATCATTATCCCCTCCACTATGAACTGATTCGTTACTCAACCCTTCTGCTGCTGGGTTAACCGTAAACTTTCGACGACTCTGACGGTCCTGTGCCTCTTTTAATGCCTGTTCAGCAAAGAATTGAGCAGCCCGACGACCCGCCTCTCGCCTTTTCGCCTCTTTCTCTCGGACCTTTTCCCAGCGAGCCAGTTCTTCCTGTGACTGGGTCGAGGAAGGGCTCATATGAACGCTTTCTTGGTAGCTGAACCTGTATCGGTTTCTTGGGGTAAAATTATATCGGTAATACATGCCACTTGGTGCCCATCCTTTGAGTTCAGAATTAGCGGATGAGGGCTCCCCATCGCCGGTGTATCTGTTTCTTCGACTTAGCTCGTCATCGTGTTCACGGCGGGAGGTTGGATCGCGGAGAATATCGATTGCTTCGCAGATCTGTTTGTGTTTTTTAACGCGTTATTTCTTGGTCAGCCACATATGGAATCGAACCAGACAGGAGGTGTCTCCCAAGTTTTACCTGCTTGAACTTGATATCATCGCCTCCTGCTTTGTCAGGATGAAACTTCAGAGCGAGTTTTCTGTAGGAACTTTCGATGTCCTTGAGTGGCGCATTTGGCGTGCTTTCCAATATCTCGTAACAATTCATCATCGGACGTTTGTAAGAATCGGCCATTGTTGTACGGGCGTATGTTCTTTATAAGTCTGTTGTGAGGTTTGTTTTGAGAGGAAGTTGGACTAGCAGAGGGTGAAGTTTGAGGTTTTGCGTACTAGCGCAGAGGTATAAGTGACGAAAAACTTGAAAGGAAGGGAAGAGTGTGAGATGAGAGTAGAAAAAGTAAACTGTGACTTTTGGGGGGGAAAATCCCTGATGCCGAGAAAAGAGGTGAATGAAAAGCACTCAACTCTTTAGTAGACCAGTGCTTCACACTAAGTATGCTACGTGAGTGAGCTGCAGCAATACAAACGGCACAAAATCCCTAGCATATAAGGTCAATGCTGAAGAGAACGGCTTTTGAAAGACGCAGTTCACTGCTATCCATAGAGACAAGGACAGAAGAGGTCATGGTACAAACGAAATGTAGAGATAGATTTTACAGGTTGGCGAGAATCTAGGTACGTATGAGTTAGTCTACATATGGTGACTCCCTCCCAAAAGACATCGTAACAGCATCTATTCAGCGCTGGCGGCGGCACCGGTAATGATTTCAACCAGTTCACCGGTAATGGCGGCTTGACGCTGTCGGTTGTACAGAATCTGGAACCTGCAAAAAAGTTAGAGTATGCTTTGATATGCCAAAATTATTTGCTGGTACTCACTTGTCGATCATGTCACCAGCGTTCTTCGACGCGTTCTCCATAGCGTTACGGCGGGCCTATTGTTGAATTAGCATGGTTCAAATCTTAAAGCCATTGAACAAGGAATGAAACTCACCGAAATCTCACAGGCGTGACCTTCAGCCATAGCCCAGAACAAGTTGTTCGCGAGAGCGTACTCGCGGAGGTTGGAGAGGGCTTCCTCGTCAGCCTCGTAAGCAGAGAAGTTGGCTGGAGAGCAATGTCAGCATTTATTGGCTTTCTGAAATGGAAGCAAACAACTAACGAGACTGGGTGATAGCCTCCTCAGAGTAGGCCTCGACGGTCTCAGGCTCGTAACTCTGCGCGTTGACGAACTTGTTGTAAATAATTCTCACGCTGGCATAGTCGGTGGGCAGCAGAGCGATCTGGTCCGCAACAGCCTGGGCATCAGCGAAGGTGGGAATGTCCTTGCAGACGTTGGCGAAGCTGAGGACAATGGAGTCTGGGTTGGTACGAGACAGCTGAGCCTTGGCCTTCTCACCGAGAATGACGAGGTCGGAGTTGGGGTATTCCTGGAGAGCGCGGCGAGTGGCCTTGCTGAGACCGGAGTGGATACCACCGCAAAGACCCTTGTCGGAGCTGGCGACGACAAGCAGGGTCTTCTTATCCTCGAGGGCCTTGGTCTCGGCTTGCTCGAAAAGGGTGTTAGAGGTCTGACCGTAGGCACGGGAGTCGTCCATGGCCTTCTGAGCGCGGGTGAGACGGGTGGAGGCAATGACCTTCATCGTGTTGGTGATCTTCTTGATGTTCTTGATGGACTTCAGACGGCCTTCGATTTCACGGAGGGTCGCGAAGTTGGCGGCGTTGGGGGGCGCAGTGCTTCAACAAAGTCAGTAACCATCACCAAACCTCCCACATATCCAATTCAGGTTCCTTCCTGTTGTTTCGAAGAGAGACGTCGTTGACGCAGTGGGCGGGCTGGGAGCCGGAAGAGGACTTACCGGGTAACCGCAATAGCACCAGCCCTGACGGCCGGACGAACAGCACGGGTAAGCATGGTGAAGTCGGACCGTACAACGGAGAGAGGTTTATCACCGGTGATAGAGATGAGGAGACGGCGCGAAGGGGATCACCACGGGGTTCAATCGCCGGCGGAAGTGGTCAACAGTGGATGATGGGAAGTGGACGAATTCGACTCCTGTTTCTGTTCTTCCGACACCCGGAAGACTAGTCCCAAGCGGGAAGCTGTTACGGGCGGGCGGGAAGACCAATAATGTATTCACGTGACTTCCTCCCGAATTCCGAATCGGTTGGAGGCATGCTTACCACCTGAATAATCAGGCAAACATTGTGCGCTGCAACAGGAGTGGCTGAACCGGTCCGGAGAAACATGGTGAAGCCCGGATCGCCTCAGGCCCCAGCACAAGAAGCCTCGCCTTCCATTCCTTTCCTTTCCTCCTCTTCTCTCCTCGGCCTCACTTGTGTCTCGTGCGGACTCACCCTCTGTGTACCTCCTATTCCCGCACACCCAATGCCTCTGTCCTAACACCTCTCACTCACTCACTCCCAGCTATCTTACTTCACTCTCTTCTCTCCCTTTTCATTGGTCAGATCATCATTGACTTCATTCTTCGTCAAGCGCCAGTTCGGCTCTACAAGCTTGGCAGGTCAATCCCGAGTCTTTACCTCCCTGCGCACCGAGCCCGTCTCTTCTATAAACTCACTACTCGACGCAATCCAGTCCGTCTAGCTCTCGCAAACATGAGCTCTTCGGAAGACGATACCCCGCTTGTCAAGATGAACGGTAGATCCTCTGGTAAGTCGCGGCTTGCGCTCGTCATCGTAGAGGCGCGATTTTCGTCCCACTCGTCCGCTCTCCGAAAATCTATCCTACTTTGTGGCCGACTACAAGTCATATTCTGACCATTGTCTCATGCGAAATTAGGTGGCCAATCGAACGTCAAAACGAACGGCGCAACGGGAACTAACGGCCATGTTGACCCTGGAGTCTCCATTCGATTTGGACCGGTTCAGCCAGATGGGGAGCAGCCAGACGGGGACGTTGAGATGAAGGACACCGATGGCGTCGCTAATGCGAGCAAAAGGAAGGCGCGAACTAGCGTTGGTCAAGCAAAATCATATGCGGAGCCAGAAAGTAGTGAGGAGGACGAGCCTCTGGTACATCTACCCGCGCCCCCAACTTCTACGGCACTACTGCCGTTGCTTTCTGTTTCAACGGCTGACTATCCGACAGAGCAAACGTCGTCGCACTTCAGTGAAACACGAAGATCCAGAGACAGATGACGATGTCCCTCTCGCACTCAACGGAAAGAAACTTCCCAAGGCTTCTGAGACCGCCATCGGTGACGAATCCGACTCAGATGTCCCAATCGAAAGGAAGTTGGCAGCCGAGAAGAAGAAGATTCAGGTTAAGGGAGAGAAGGAAGTAGCACCGAACCGAAAGACAAGCAAGCCTACCACTGCCACTGCCACCAAGAAGCAGACGAACGGGGTGAAAAAGGAGCCAGCCTCGACAAAGCAAACCCTGAAGCAGGTGAAGGCTGAACCGAAATCAGGACAATCCACCCCAGTTAAGAAGAATGGGAAGGCTACTCCGGTAAAGAAGGAGGAAAGCGAAGAAGCCGAGGAGGAAGAAGAAGAATACAAGTGGTGGGAAGACCCGACGAAGGGCGATGGAACTATCAAGTGGAAGACTCTCGAACACAACGGTGTCGTTTTTCCTCCGCCGTATGAGCCACTTCCTAAGAACGTCAAGATGAAATACGACGGTATCCCCGTTGACCTTCACCCCGATGCGGAAGAAGTCGCGGGATTCTTCGGCGGTATGTTAAACTCGACTCAACATGTGGAAAACCCTACATTCCAAAAGAACTTCTTCACCGATTTCAAAGCCATTTTGAAGAAAACCGGCGGCGCAAAAGACCAAAAGGGCAACAAGATCGACATCAAGGAATTTTCGAAATGTGATTTCCAGCCGATCTTTCATTATTATGATACGCAACGCCAAGAGAAAAAGGCTCTACCACCCGCTGAGAAGAAGCGTCTTAAGGCCGAAAAGGATGAACAGGAGGCTCCGTATATGTTCTGCATGTGGGACGGTCGCAAACAGAAAGTCGGCAATTTCCGAGTCGAACCGCCCTCGCTTTTCCGTGGTCGTGGTGAGCATCCAAAGACGGGTCATGTCAAATCACGAGTCCAGCCAGAGCAGATCACCATCAACATTGGCAAGGAGGCTCGCGTGCCTCCCCCTGCCGAAGGTCATAAGTGGAAGGAAGTGAAGCATGACCAAGAAGGCACGTGGCTCGCTATGTGGCAGGAAAACATCAATGGCAACTACAAGTATGTCATGCTTGCCGCTAATTCCGACGTCAAGGGCCAGAGTGATTACAAGAAGTTCGAAAAGGCCCGTGAACTTAAAAAACACATCGCCCGCATCCGCAAGGACTACCAGAAGAACTTGAAGAATGAGTTGATGGTGGAGCGACAGAAGGCTACGGCTGTCTATCTCATTGACCAGTTTGCTCTTCGTGCGGGTAACGAGAAAGGTGAGGATGAGGCTGAAACTGTGGGCTGCTGTTCTCTGAAATACGAGAATGTCACACTCAAACCTCCGAACAAAGTGGTCTTCGATTTCCTGGGTAAGGACAGTATCCGGTTCTATGACGAGGTAGAAGTCGATATGCAAGTCTTCAAAAACCTGAAAATCTTCAAGAAGGCACCCAAGAAGGACGGCGATGAGATCTTTGATCGCTTAACTGTAAGTTGTGCACCTGGGGAGGTCGAAATGGCAAACACCTTGCTAACCGTCATAGACATCCGCGCTGAACAAACATCTTTCTCAATACATGCAAGGCCTAACTGCGAAAGTGTTCCGTACCTACAACGCATCTCACACGATGGCTGAACTGCTCAAAGACATGCACGCTACAGGTACCAATGCAGAAAAGGTCAAGGCGTACAATGATGCAAATAGGAAAGTTGCTATCTTGTGTAATCACAAGCGAACAGTTGCAGCATCCCATGCTAATCAAATGGAGAAGATGAGCGAGCGGGTAAGTCCAGTGGTTTCAACTTGGGAATTCAAATACAGAAATGGCTAATCAATCATCCATGTACAGATCAAGGGCCAACGGTATCAGATGTGGCGTCTCAAGCAGATGATGCTTGATTTGGAACCATCCTTAAAGAAGAAGAAGGGTGCTGCATTTTTCGAGTTGGATGAAGACATCGACGAGGAGTGGGTCAAAGAGCACCAAGCTTTCTTGGTCGAAGAGCAGCGGCAGAAAATCAAGAAGAAATTCGAGAAGGATAACGAAAAACTTGCTGCGGAGGGTGAGAAAGAGATGAAGGCGAGCGAACTCGAAAGCCGACTGGAGGTTGCAAAGGACTTAGAAAAGAAGTACAACAAAGAGAACAAATCTGGCAAGGTGGAGGCCGAGGGACGGGGCCCAACCATCGAGAAACTGGAGGCTGCCATCACGAAAATCAAACAGCGTGTCGAAAACATGGAGCTCCAAGCTCAAGATAAAGAAGACAACAAGGAGGTGGCCCTGGGCACCTCGAAAATTGTGAGTTTCCCATACATCCCTTCGTCTCTTGGTGAAAAATGTCTAACTATCAGCAGAACTACATCGACCCTCGGCTCACAGTCGTTTTCAGCAAGAAATTTAACGTCCCGATGGAGAAATTCTTCTCGAAGTCTCTGCGAGAGAAATTCGAGTGGGCAATCAAGTCCGTCGATGAGGACTGGGAGTTCTAAACTGAACTACATTTGGATCTTCTTGTTATTCATTTTGTTTTGATCACAACTACCGCTATCCACCTTTACGGCCGATTGCAAAACTCCCACGCATTTTCAAGCATTTTCTTCACATGTGCCTCAGTTCTTCTGTGTGTACGCCATACACGTTTTGTGCCCTCCCACCGCTCCTCAACAACTCTGGAGGGCACTACCTCACAAATATTGGCATCACTTCTGGTTTTTTTTTAAACCACATGGAGTGGTATGAAAACCACGAGTCTACAGACTATACTTATACTATACACTACACAAACATGCATTTTGCCTTAGCTAGCTTTACAATTAGAAGAGCTGATATCTAATCAAATCCAGCGCCACTTACAAGTTGCAACAACCACTTTATTCATGAAAACAGCCTGGGATTCAGATCATGTCTACCTAACCCAAACCCTTTGTCACTAAGGTCCCAATTCCAAATATATTGACCAATGCCATGGCTATCAATTACTAAAAGAAACACCGTGCAATTCAAACAAATGACATGGACGAGCCCCATTAGGATTAGAGTACATCCGTGTATAGCAATATAATGAGAGGTCCGTAAAATAAAATAGAAGACTCGTTCATCCAGGGAATGCAATCCGTTCAACATAGACCAAGCTCTAGCTGTGCGTGATGGCCATACATCAAAGCCAGGATGAAACGCTAAGAGAGAAGTAGATCATCTGGACATAGAAAAGCGGAAAAAAGAAAATAAGAGACAGTAATGGAACAAACCAGTGTTCCAGCTGAGAATAGGTTCAAGACGGCAAAAAGAAAGGAATATTATAAATTACAGGGTGGTGAGTTGCGTGATTTGGCCGTTCAAGAAACGAGGAAGATGGCCGAGAGAATGCGGTCTATATGTAGGTGCTTTTGATCAAGAGGATCCGTGGCTCGAGTTTGTGATGTAGATTCCGTAGTCATACGCGGTGAATACCACGGTTTTCGTTATCAGGGTCATTACCGGTGTCCATCGTTCTCTGCGCTCTAATGTTCGACAGTTTGACAAGATGAAAGAGATAGTTAGCGTAACGACAGCCATCTATGGCCACCAACCCATCCGCTTGTAGCTCTCAACCATGTCTCGAATACAATCGGGGCCAAAGTTCTTGGTCGGCTTCCAGCCAGTGGTCGTTTCGAATAAAGTGCCATCAATCGACATATCCTGGTCTCGAAGTACATCTTTCTCGATGAATGGACTAATAGGACCCGGGCGCTCAATGCCCTTTTCTTCGACCAAGTCAGACCAGCCTTGCAAGGCCACTTCGTTCATGTCGTCAACCACATCGTCCATGTTCAGCTTGGCAAATTGCGACGCCAGCGAGCCCAAGAATGAGCATTTCAGCCCAAAAACCTCTGTGAGGGCATCGGCCATTTGGCCCTGGGTTGTATTGTTGTGATCGACAACATTGTACATAATCGGAACGGAACCATCTGTAGGAGCATTGAATCTCCATTCGGCGGCCCTCCACAGAGCACTGGCGGCGTCTTTGACGTAAAGAGTATTGGTCTTCAAATCCTTGGAATAGAGAAATTCAAGATCTCTTTCCATATCCAAGTATACTCTGGCGAGGCAGATTCCCATGGCAAAGTGCCCAGACTCGTATTCACCGAACACGTTGGGCAGTCGCAACACAATGTAATTGAGGTTAGGGATCTTGAGTAGCTCCTCGTTCGCTTTCAGCTTCCACTTGGCTAGGTTGTGCCATGCTTGGAGTTTATCGTCTTCTTTTCGAGGCGTGGATCCAGACTTGTAAACGTGGGCAGTGGAACATTCAACGAAAGAGCGAATTCCCCGACGAGAAACCTCACGAGCCAACGCTATACTCAGATTGTAGCTTCGGGCTTGATAGACGTCATCGGGTTGAGAATGTCTCGTTTCGCCGCCGCAGTTGATCACATAGTCAAATTGTTCGCCATTAGCGCGATCAAAAATGCGTGGCAGATGCTCTAGGTGAAATGGAAGTCAGCCAACAACAATCCTGAGAGTCAGCCAATACAAAGGCAGACGAGCAAGGGCGCTCACGTTCTCGGGTAGCATCAGCCTGCACGAATTTGTCTTTCGAGCAAGCTTCCTCGAACTCTGGGGCTAGCCAAGCTAGCTGTGGAAGGACCTTATCAACAAGTCGCACCTCCGAAGCGAGATTATTTTCATGGATATAAAGGGCCAGGTGGCGACCGATGAATCCTGTGTCGTAACGTTCAAGGTTAGTCAAGCCGTCATATTGCTCCAAATTTGAGCAGCGTGGCGTGGTGCACATACCCAAACCTCCGATAATCAGGACGGATGGCTTCTTGTCGGCCATGGTGAGTGAGGGGCGATAAGGTGTGTAGATCCCAAAGCTGTATATTTTTTGTCGGAGTTTATGGGGTAATGTACAAGTTGTAGCCCAGTGCAGACTGTAGCGCTGCGCACCCAGATATAGTCAGAAGAATGCGGGGAGGTGAAGGGAGAGATGTCAGTCTGTGGCGGTTCTTCGGGAGAGCCGCGGAGTCGACAATATGGTGGGCCAGGCGCGACTCAAAGCCACGGATATCGAGTCTCGGTGGCAGTATGTTGTGAAGTGAGCGGAAGAGACTGGGTGCCCTTTGAAGAGCCGTTCAGTTGAAGGTCGAAGATGGAGAAAGCAAAGAAGGGAGAGGATGGAGAAAGAAAGAAACAAGGACAAGAGATTCGAGGGAGAGGAGAAGGTTTGGGGGTAACCCGTTTGGGGCGGACGACGATTCAGAGTCAAGAATAATAATCAGACAGAAACCCCGGGCGTTCGGATGAAACTCAATCAACTCAGCCTGCTTCGTCTCGAGAACCTGCGCCGGGAACACTCGACGCAGGGTGGATTCTTTAATATTACCACCCATGTCAGTGTCCATCTAGTTAGTCCATGCTCTACAGTCCTGCCTCTTTCGTGGGCTGCCGATCCCCTTCGTCTTGCTAACTATGACCACACCCGCGGGCCCTTATGGACTGCTTTGTTGTCATAGCTTTGCCTCCATATTATGCATTGCTCAACAAAATAGACTAACGAGTAATGATTAAACGTCAGTGTCGCTCATCGATCCGGCCAAAGCTTGCACGACAATCGCTGGGGATGCAAGCAGAAAAAGCAACTTCACTCCAATACGGGGATGACGCCCCTCCAAGCCATCGCCGAACGAACGCCGTTAGCGCTGCATCTAGAAATTTCGGCGGCGGCATCGTGGGTTCTGGTCATGAGGACAGGTCAGACTGTCGTTCCCCTGCCAAGCGGCGCGTTGTGGGACGTCTGCACCAACGCTCCACCCTTGGAAATTTGACTTGGAGCATCTCAAACTGCTCAGAACGCGCCGTTGAAGACGATACGAGAAACACGAGGCGATTTTGGATACTTTCGCGGTCAAGGGAGGCAGCGTACCTGTCGCATCCTTCAGCCTATCCCAAACAATATTCACTTGCCAAGGGTACATATCTGGGAAACCGAGTAGCTACCTAAGGCAACGCAAGGCAGACTACGGAGCTCGAGCTCCACAAAAGACATGGGTATGCACTTTGCGCATATTGGAGGAGAACATGATCCATGCGTTGAGTGGGCGCAGTGACCAGTCATCACTGACCATTGTGCAGTGGTGCGCGGCTTTGACTTTGCGCCTAAATGTGATACTTTGACGAACTGTTTCCGCCACACGACCGGTGCAACAATGGAGAATAGTGTCGTGGCCGCGCCGGAGATCTCCTCCCTCTTGCCCTACCTCAGACATTCCTTCTTCTTGTCAAAGGCTATTCGATGCTCTTCATAGAGCTAATTTGCGGAACAAGCGCAAGATATTCTATCAATAGAAAGACGATGGACCCAGGCGGCTAAACGCAAGACAACAGAGTGAAACAAGTCTGGCAAACTACAACGCACATCAATAATCGGCATGGGGAGTCGATCATGGGTCAATGACTGAATAAAATTGAAATTTGCGATTGCTCGCCTCCCCGGAACGCCCGAGTTCCCTGCAGGGATGACGAAGTCCGGGGAGATAATCACAATAAGACATGCATACGGTGTCCTTACAAAAAAGTTCTGCTCGTCCCTTGCTTCCAAAATCAGACACCAGTCAAACGGGCGGCGATTTAGATATATTATCGATCGTCAGCTTGAACACCTTTGCAAACACTCCCAAAGGACTCCCAAATTAATTCCCCTTAACCCTGCGTCGACGGAGGATTTTCCGCTTGATCATCTACAGGGAATAAACCAGGATCTGCGGCTCAGTGGGGATTTTTAATCTCAATCCACTCTACTACAGTCGCAGCCTGCAGGTCTCAATGTACCGGTCAGCAAAAAAATCTCGTTGTTCCATCGCTAAGACAGATCCTTACGATGGTTTCCAAATACTAAAATCCCCCACCTCTACTTCGCGCTGTGTGCAAGCTAGAATTGCACAGCCAGTTGATACTGCAACCCACTGCTGAACAAGAACTGTTGACGTCAGTGTATCGGTAGGTAAATCTCGGTCCGACTTTGAGCTTCGCGTGTTTTGTTCCATGGTTCGTACCAGCCTCATGATTCATGAACCACCGTTGGGAGTTTGGGGTAGATACTGTAAACTCTAACTGCGGATGATTCTTCCTTGAACATTAGGTTGTAACGGTGCAACCGTAGAGAGTTAGCGGCAGAAGGATTTAAAGAAGATGAAGAACCATGAGCTTAATTCTCTACGGAAGTTGAACTCGAAATGAAAGCGTAGCATTATTGACGAATTATCTGTAACTCCATAAAATCATCGCAAGATCCTCCTATCTCCAATTGACTCAGATACGCGTACCCATCGATAAAACGTCTCAGCAAGGTCCAAGCTGGACTGTCCTACAGCTCAAGATGAATAACGACGCCAACTTTGAAAAGATCAAAAACCCCATGGCCAAATTCCTTAGCTATCCAGGCCTTCTGGATAAACTGCATCACAATCCCCCAATCACTATCATTTCCCCAGCGTACTAAAACCTCTTCTTCAGACCACATGAACTTGACAGACGCCATGGCGATAACGCTCTGCGCCGCGGAGACATAGTCAGCTTGGTGAGCCCTAGCACCACCTTCAACTTCCATCTGTGCATCGGGCGTCCACCACTGTTTTTCTAGACCGAGCTCACGGCCCATATCTAAGAGGAAGGTAGACGCGGACTTGAAGTTCTGGAACTTGACCCAAGCGGGAGCAACATGTACCTGGTTCTGGTCTGTCGATACCAGGAGGAAAGTATCGCGAAGGTATCTTGAATAAAGTGACTTTGCAACACTCTCATCTACAAGATTAAGAGTTGACATCTTTGAATTTTCTGGAGGAGTATCGGTAGCCCTTGTGGAGACGGAGTCAAGAGAACTCAGATGACTAGTGTCATTGGGGGGAATGACACGAACGTCAGGCCTGGTCGCGATACCTCCCCGGAGCCGACGGGAGCCAGAGGATCTCGGTGGCTCAACCTCCGTGTCCTCCCCTTCTTCTTTTCCTTCTTCTTCATATTTCTGCTGTTGCAGGCACGGGACGGTCAACCTGAAATCTAGCTGTGGTTCTCTGGTGGTCTCTGGTGCAGGTGTACGCGGGAAACGAAAGGACGCCGAGGACGCAGGTTCTTCCATCTGGGTGTCTTTTAGAATACTGTCGGCTTTCTTCTTCAGGAGGATGACGAGGGTCTCTTTGATACTGAGGCGTGCGGTCAGTGTCGTTCGTCCAACACATAAGTAAGCCAGTACGAGGAAGAATAAAAGAATAAAAATAAAAATAGAAAACTCACTCGTTAATATCCGCGGGATAGCGAACTTCGTCCCCTCGGGCCACAGAATCAGACATTATGTACTTGCTACGGTTCTGAACACTCCAGTACTCCGCTCCGTAGATGTCCAAAAACCGGTCAATGCAGGATTCTCTAGCAGGTGCAGAGACTCGAATCTCCTTCCATGTGTGGGAGAGCTCGACGTGCTGCCTCAAACTCCTGATAAACTTGTTATGGTGTTCGAACTTCAGGTCTAGAATGTTCGTGAAGTCACGGTCTCTCTTACACATGGCCAGGTCTTCACTGTTTATGGCTGGGACCCTCTTGGGGGCCGGGAATCCAAAATTGTTCATTCTAGCCATGGTGATGAAAGGGGATGTGATGAGGTGACACTCATTGGATGGGTAGATATTTATCAGGAAAGGTAAACAAGGAATCAGAAAGGTGGAAGAAAACAAAGGAGTGAAGCACGTCAAATATCATCATTCTGAGGGGTTGAGCACATTACCAAGGGTAAAGAGAGAGTATGGCTTAGAAATCGGTTGGCCTCTGTCAATTCACTTTTTCAAAGTCCGGGGATCTTTATGTCTCACTTCCTTTGCCTCAAATAAAACTTCATGTTTATTGTCATCAAAAGGGTTTCTCTACTGTTATATAGCAAAGTCGGTGAGAAATCATCCAGAGGTTATCGATGTTTGAATCTTAGATACCAAGTTCTCCGGTACTGCCATAGCATTATTTAGTTAAAAGAAAAATCCTTCAGATGCTGTGGTTGAGAAGTTAAGAGGTTAAGGACAAGAACGTGATTGTCTGTAACACTACAAGTGCTCAAGGGGAGTATTAGTTATGAGATTGAATACCTCAAGAGACGCAAGTCGTTAAATCATGATAGTCATTATGCTGAATGCACATAATATTAGAACACATACGCTGACCGTCGATGTCTGGAACATAATCACCAAATGCAAAATTCCCTCCTCATATCGGCGATCCCAAAGCAACGCTGAGCAAAGTTCACTCCGCTCCAAGATGCTTCAGAGAGTTCCGTAGCTCTTTGATTGCTGTGTTTACATCGTCAAAGGTGAGCGCGGATACAGCCCATCGAGCATGTTTTTGAGCCTGGGAAATTGCTTGATCGTCAATGCCGTGCGAAGGCGCCTGGTTATATGTTGCAGGCGCAGCTAAGGGTGGAGTTGCAACGGGTTGAGGCTGGTATGGCACTTCACGACCGGGTCCAGAAGGTGGCACAAAATGCGATGGACCACCAGCGCTAGGGGCATTATAAAAGGAGTCGACATTGTGCGGAGCAGGTGCTGGTGCTGGGTTCGTAGGAGGCATTGTAGATGGTGGAGGGAATGATTGGAACTCATTGGACGGATTTGGCCGATGGTGTGCTCCAATATTTGTCGGCGTATCAGGAAGATTATGGGACGTTTCTGAAGCGAAGGTGTTCGGCGCCGATGGGAGATTGAGTGGCGAGTCTTCGTCCGGCCCTACATCCATAGCTCGACCGGGTGTCGATGCAGGACCTTCAGGAGCGGATGGCAGATCGGTAAACGTTGTTGGCGGCTGTGGCAGGGTAAGTGGTGAATTTGAAGATTGCGCGGGCTGAGATTCGTCAGGAACGTCCTCAACCCTTGGTTGCATAGGTATTTGCGACGACGGAGCGGCGGCATCGAGTTCGGTTGGCTCGCCCTGAGGTAAATCTTCCGTTGGTTCTACCTCCTCCTCGATCTTCGGGTTCGATGCGTTGGGGTCTTCTCCCGCCTTGATCGCCTTCGCTATCCTCACGGCATGGTACTTTGCAAACTTCACCTTCGCGGCAACTTCAGCCTCGAGGGGGTTCCAGACCTGGCATAATTCGAGGAACGTCGCGGCTGCCTGGAATGTATCTGCTGTTTGTCTGTTGCAAAATCAGTCCTAAGTCCAAGTTTATCAGGTAGGCTCGCACGGACTTGGTCACTTTATCGGCCCGCATGGCAGCCTCTGCGCGACCAAAGACTTCAAGTCCAAACTCCTCCACGTAGGCGCTAGCCGCCATTGAATCCGAAATCGCATCATTATCACGGTTCTGGTTCTGGAACTTCAAAGCAGTAAACTTGTCAGCACCTTGCCTACCAGCCACCCAGGTTAACCCGTATTCGCGGTCTTGACGTACTTGTTCCAGTTTCTCCATCAGGTCCGTTGTGTACAGTTTCACTTCATCATCGGAGGTATGCAGACCTCTCTCGATAATTTGGTTCACGATGTAAAAGTTACCTGTCGCGCAAGACACAATCTGGTTAGCCGGGGTTCTTCCTCGGAACGGTTGCGGCGTCAACTCACACCAGTAGGCAATGATAGGCTTTGCTTTTTCGAGCTGCGCTGCTCGCACGGCAAATCGCCCAACATCCACAGACTTCAGTGCTGCGGGTATATTGCTAGCCATTTTTTTCGGTTGTGCTTGGAAATTCGGGGCAGAGGAGGTGCAATTGATGAGAGGGAGAACGCAAGGTGCCTGGAGGTGGGGATGACGTTGGGAGGTCGGTCACTCAAACTGCGGGAGCTACCCAGAGGCTAATTTGCGGCTCCCCGCACTAGCCTCATATATTGTTTGCTCTACTACGGTACGCACTTGGCTGCAGATTCGGTGTGACCGGCATATACTTGGATCTCGATGCTATCTGAGCTCATACGGCCATTTTTAATATTCAGCAGCTAGATGGTTACTCAGCATTAGTTTCAGTTGGTAGTTAACTATGTCACTACAGCAAGCTTCTAGGCTATACTACATGCAGCAAATGACAATGGAGGCAACCTCTACCCACAACGGGTTCAATTTATTCATACACGCTCAAATACCAACAATCATGCATCTTCAACTACCCATTTCCCGATTTCTACCCTCTCCTCCCCCAGCGCTTCCACCTCAAAGTGATCTTCCACTTGGCCTCCGGGCCCCCCGATTCTCTCAAGGACAATCCACACCCCGCCTCTCTCCTCTAAGCCAGGCTGTAGATCAAAGTCCTCCACGCGTACTCCGGCTATAGAGTCGCTATGCTCTCCATCCTCTGATGTGGTGAGGATCTCCTTGTACGGGCCCTGACCAAGCTCAACAGTCATCAGCACGGGCGATGGACCAACAGCTCGGTTCCCAATTGTGGACTGCCTGCTCCTCGCGGTCAGTTTGATGCGTGTCAGCCGAGGAGTTTGCAATGGCGCGAGCATTCTGTCCTGGCCCGGCAGGAGAATTCCAATGTCAGACAGCACCGCCCGGCGCCCAGCAGCTTCTGGAGGAAGTTGTTTCACTTCGCAGGGGATGTTCGTGGAAACCCAAAGGGTGAAAGGTCCAAGTTGATCGGGAGCAAAAGTAGATGCGACAATCGTGTATTTTCCTGGGTCCAGGTCCTTCTTTTCTGCTAGCGAGCCGCCGCGGCGATAATCCCCACTATCTGCAACGATATCGCGACTTCGAACTCGAGCTATGCGTTTTCCGTCTGACCAAAACAACTTAACGTGAGTGGCATGTTCGGGGTCTGATGGCTCCAACACGATGGACACGTCCGTAGGATCTATGAGCTCTATGTTGAACTGCGGGTTTAGGGAATATCGTGCCGATTCTGCATTTCCACCGGCTGTAGACGGTGTCCAGGAGCTTTGAACTTTGGTCACGCACATGTATTTGTTTGGCGCGTGTGATATTTGCACCGGTGACTTGGAGAATGCAGAAAGTGTGAAGTTTTGGCTTATGGAAGGCAAGGATTCTTCGGATACAACAGCGGTATAGGTTGTTCGCGGAGGAATATCCAGTCTCATGAGAGTGTTCGGCGAGTCGACGTATGGGCCTCGATGAAGCGCGCCATCACTGAGTGATACTCGTTTGCCTCCTTTAAATGCATATATGCTTATAAATCCGAATGGGTCTTCATCGTCCTCATCTGAGGCATGCGATTCAATCGTCCTGAAATGTCTCCCTAGAAGTAACCAAACAGTACCGCCACGTTCAGTAGAAACAGCAAATTGTGGGTTCTTGACAAAACACCCGGCCATCCCCTTGCCGCTCGATAAATCCCACGTAAAGTGGATATCCTCCTGGTACGCAAATAGCTCTGGGTTCCAGTTCAGATATAAGTTCTCGAAATTTTGGAGGACTTTTTCACAATCCATCCAAAACGAGCCAGGGGAGAGAGAAGCCAAGTTATCAGCTGGCTCAGGTTCCGCAAAGAGCGCTGGATATACGGTGTCAGCCCCAGCCCAAGGGTTCTTGACAAGTATTTGGCGACGCCCTCTAGATTCCTTCATATCCAGAATCGCATAATCGTGCTCACTGACAAGACCCAGCTCTTTCTGCTCCCTCTCTGTGAGCTTTCCAGTTCCGATCGTCAATAGGACATCCCCTTTGTGGAAAGATTTGAAAACGCTGGACCAAATCTGGTCGGCAGTCACTTCATCATTGTGGAGGAAGACTTGCTCGGGAATCCAGCCCGTCAGCACCCATAGATCTGTCCCAGAATTACTTCCTGGAAAATCATAACCTCCACGGAGCTTTAAGTATGCCTTTTCTACCAAGGCAGGCCATAGAAAGTTACCGTGATTCCGATCTATCACGTAAAGAGAGCGTGAGGTCTTCGACGACGGTAAGCGGTCGTCAATAATCACCTTGCGAAAACACCCGTTGAAGTAGAAGCGGAATATGTACTTGCCGGAGGGCGAAAGTAAACGCTTCGTCGGATTGTAGATGCAGGGATATACGACAGGAAGCAGGTCCTATGTTTCATCAGCCGTCCGCACTCGTCATAGGTGAAGAAGCGGAACTACCTCATCAAGACCACGTTCCGACCTCGATGTGGTCGCGCAGAGACTAGCCACTACAGAGCAATCTGTCAAAAGGTCCTGCACTAGGTCTGTCTTCCCGGTGGCAAACATCACTGGAGCAAGCTGCGTTTCCTCGGCATCTTCTTGCTCAGAGAGCAACTCAGGCGGCCGTTTCCAACCAGCGAATATGTCTCTCTGCAAATAAGACAGATGAAGTTCAGGTTTATCGCTAGCATCTTGTTAGGATATGCATGTCTAGGGGGTGTCCAAGTCCAAATTTACTAGCAGACAAAGGGATATTGAACCTACGTAAATAACCCATCTCCATCAGCACCCGTCTCAAACTCCTCCGGGCTCGGTTCTACCTTCCACGGAGGAAATATAAAGCCATTCAACTTTGCGCCCTCCAAGAGGATGATTTCTTCGCGAGTTGTAAGATTCCGCTTCGAGACAGGAGCACGAGCCACAGGGCGTCTATCCCGAAATCGAGCGGCGGACCGCCAGTCTTCGGCCTCTTTAATCTTCTCTGCACGTGTAAGCCATTCCTTGCATTTTGCATCCAACAGGTTCCTATCTTTGGGAGATGTTGTCAAGGTCAAAGCCTTCATGTAGTGTTCCGCGGCATCTATAGCAGCCTCCAGAGCCTGAGGCTGAGACGAGGCGTCGGAGACATCCTGTTCAGCTTTCTAGCTACGAGTTAGTAGTCGACCGTCAAAACAAACTATATCTGGACAAATACCAGTGCTCGTGTAATCAAGGATTTCTGCGTTGCTGCATTAGGCCTGGACATCCTGGCCCCAAAGAGGAATAGTCGTTTGGTAGGTAAACAACCAGGGTCTTCAACAGAGCCCACACTCCTCAAGAGCAACCATCCAGATCGTTCTGTCTGCGCCTATCAGAATATCGGACACGCAATAATCAAGCCAGATCCTGCTATGGACTTTCCGGAAGCCTCCGCTGATCACCCCTGCCTCACATCCGAGGTCAAGATGAGCTCAAACACGACCGTTTAAACCCCCGAATCCACACGAGGGAGGGCGGGCGTCGAACCAACAATATTCCGAGGATAATGCGCGGAATAAAAAAGGAATGGAGTAAGCAACTTCAATAACTTAAGCCACGGGACGGATGCCATTCACCATAGCCGCTTTAGCGAGTAGTGAACGCTGGTGTTGCTCGGCGGGGAAAGGCGGGCGGCGGGAGGCAGAGGATCCAGCTGCAAGCCGACGGCGATAAGCTGCTGGACCCAAAAAATCGCCCAACTCTAACCAGCACAACTGGACCTCGGCTCGTTTCGTCATGCGCGCGCCGAGGTGAATCTCCCTCTACCGATTTTCTTTCCACTAGGCACTGGCCCTGTCTCCCTCCGAGTCTCGATTGTCTCTGGTCTTCTTCTCTCGGTCTTTAGTCTTTACTCTTCTCCGTTCTATCGAGTGGTGTCCTCCCTTCAGACGGCGTGTTCTCGGATTTAGTTGCTCCTCATTACCTAGGTGGTCATCCCTCCGTCATCGGCCCTACCCGGTCTACCAATAAAGCAGATTCTCGCAACATCTGGCTTGTTTGTCTCTCATTCTATCAATAAGTGGATGAACCCCAGCTAATTACTGGTTTCAGAGGAACTTTCTCTTGGGGAAATGGCCGGTCAATCGAAGCCCACGCTCTCTCCGTGGGGCAGCGCCGTTGCGGGTGCGACTGGTGCAGTTCTTGCAAATGCTATGGTCTACCCTCTTGACCTGTATGCCACCACTTTTCTGTCTAATACTTTCAGGAGCCCCATATACTAACTACGGCGGTCAAATTCTAGTGTCAAGACAAAATTACAGGTCCAAATCAAGAACGCGGACGAGCCAGAAAAGCCGAGTTCGACAGACGATGTGCACTACAAATCAACCTGGGATGCGATCACAAAAATTTTGGACAAGGAGGGAGTTGAAGGCTTATACTCCGGCATGGCTGGGTCTCTTATCGGTGTCGCTTCTACAAACTTCGCCTATTTCTACTGGTACAGCGTTGTGAGAACGCTTTACATGTCATCGAAGAGTGTGCCCAAGCCCCCAGGAACAGCTATCGAACTCAGCCTTGGTGCAGTGGCTGGTGCCGTTGCCCAAATATTTACGATCCCCGTTGCTGTCATCACCACGCGGCAGCAGACGCAACCGAAGAATGATAAGAAGGGTTTGATCGAAACCGGTAAGGAGGTGGTTTACAGCGAGGACGGTTGGTCTGGTCTATGGAGAGGTCTCAAGGCGAGTTTGATCCTCGTCGTGAATCCTGCCATCACGTACGGTGCCTACCAACGCCTCAAGGACATCATTTTCCCCGGGAAAACCAACCTTAAACCGTGGGAAGCGTTCCGTAAGTAGCATGAAACTAACTGTGGGTTAATCTGGAGTACTAACACTGATATAGTTCTCGGTGCTCTTTCCAAGGCGATGGCCACCATCGCAACTCAGCCACTTATCGTTGCTAAAGTTGGCCTTCAATCGCGCCCGCCTCCAGCTCGCAAGGGGAAGCCTTTCAAGACTTTCAGTGAAGTCATGCAGTTCATCATCCAGAACGAGGGCCCCCTATCACTGTTTAAGGGCATTGGACCCCAAATCCTCAAAGGACTTTTGGTCCAGGGTCTCCTGATGATGACCAAGGAGAGGTATGTCGTTATCCCGTGTCATTTGCCATTTCGTGTACTGACTATTCTAGGATGGAACTCATCTTCATCGTCTTTTTCGCATACCTCAAGGGCCTCAAAGAGAAGAAGCTCCGCAAGGTCGTGGATACAGCGGCATCCAAGGCGCAAGCCAGCCGCCCAGCCACTTTAAAATAGAGGCATCCGCCGGCTCTTTTCATCCTTTTTTTTTTCTATATATATTTCCTATCTTTAAATGGCGCATGGGTGTAGAATCGTTTGATTTTGACTTATAAACCGAGGATAAGGGTCTCCACGTACATCTTGTATATTTATCGCCATGTAGAGAAAATTTTGTTCCTTTAATGCGATGTTGATGGCTTTACAAACTGCCTGTAGCGAAATGCCCTCAGAAAAACAGAATTGACCATTGGAACTAATAATGACCAAGGCGTTGCTGGAGATGTTTCACCACTGCGGAGCTACCCAAGTTGCCGAAATATATATTTTGACCGCCTCCCGCTCCCAAACATTGGCATAGAAACTTTGGGAACCTTGGAACGTATTTGACTTTACTTTACCCCTATAACGCCTCTTCCTCGTGGCAACTTCCAAGGTTTCCCATCAGACATACACGAGCTACTCACCCAGTGTGAGGGCATGCGCCGCCATGCGATGGCCGCCATGGTCTTCCAAACCGCAAGTCCCCGCAGACACCAATGACGAACAACAACAACACTCACTGCTCCCATTCGCATCTACAGACCGCAGTAGCGAGAAGTCAAACCCAGCAATTGACTGGTCAGCATTCACAGAGCCGCGAACTCTCATCCCAACCTTAATCCTCACTTCCGCGATCTTGGGCGCAGCGCGCTTCCACCGTTCCTATCTCCGCCGGTACCCCGATGCGGCGAGCATTCCCGCGTCGTATTTCCGCAACCGAAGCATCTTTGGTAAAGTGACGAGCGTTGGCGATGGGGATAATTTCAGGTTGTTTCATACGCCCGGTGGGAGGCTTGCCGGTTGGGGATGGTTGCCCTGGAAGACGGTGCCAAAGGAGAAGAAGGAATTGAGGGATAATACTGTGAGTGTTTTACATTGCTGCGGAGTACTCGCAAATTGCATGAAAGAGTCGCTTGGGCATTGTGCAAGACTGTTCATTTGCCTCTGACTTGGATTGCTGACGCGATTGCTATAACCATAGGTCCATATACGCCTAGCCGGCGTTGATGCCCCCGAACGCGCGCATTTCGGGCGCGCCGAACAGCCCTATGCCCGGGAAGCACACGAATGGTTGACGTCGTATTTAATAAACCGCCGCGTGCGCGTGTATCTGCATCGCCCAGACCAGTACCAGCGGGCTGTAGCATCGGTGTACGTGCGACGGCCGTTTGACTTCCCGATCCCATTTCGCCGTCGAGATGTATCATATGAGATGCTCAGGCGGGGACTGGCGACTGTGTACGAAGCTAAATTCGGTGCTGAATTTGGTGGTGACGCTACGGAGAGCAAATATAGGAGCGCTGAATGGTGGGCGAAGTTGAAAGGGAATGGGATGTGGAAGGGATTCCGCCGCAATAAAGAGTTCGAAAGTCCGAGGGAGTATAAGACCCGGGTGGGCTCAGAGGAGCACCCGAACGACAAGAATGGGAATGGGAAGAAGTAGAGGTGTTAACTATACCGCCGCTATATTTGACTTGCATATTTGCTTTCACATCTTTGTTTACTTGGTTGGCCATGATACATGTGTGAGACTGTGTAACTATGCTCTGGTATATTGCTGTGATGCAAACATATGGGCTATGTGAATGAAATAATGACATGGAAAAGATAAGTCGTAACATTGGGTATCAATTCCCGGTCAATTGTAGTACATATGTCCCTAACCCAGGGGCTGATGGCGCTAGTGGTAGGTGAATAGCACAATATATAGTAAAAATACAATAACGCAGCCGTGATATAATTCAGGCCACAAATATCTAACAAAATTTCCGCTCAAACTCCGCAAGAAGCTTCGGTGTAATCTCGTCACTCGAGTTGCCTTCAACACGCCATAAACAACCCTTACGCTGATAGTGTTGAAGTAGGGCTTTACTCGTTTCTTCAAATTTGTGAAGTCGTTGTTTCCATGTATCAATCGAATCGTCTTCTCTCTGCGTCAAAGGTTCCCCGGTAACATCATCCCTCCCCGGGACCTTCGGAGCGTTGAAGTCCGTATTGTACACCCTCCCAGAAGGCTCGTGTACCCAGCGCGAGGCTATGCGAGAGAGAATTATTGAGGGTGGCGTGACTAAGTGGACGACAAAATTGATGGGTACGAGGGAATCTAGGCTCGTGGCCTGAGAAGCGGTGCGAGGGAAGCCGTCTAGAATAAAGGACGCCGACGGAGAAATGGATGGGGGGCCTGATGGGTTCGATGACTGTGAGAGCCAGCCTCTGGTGTTAAATTCGGAGGAGATAAGGTTGAGGATCATGGAGTCAGGAACAAGGTTCCCTGCTTGGATTGTGGCTTCTGCTTTCAAGCCTATCAAGCATTGTTAGCGGTGGTAATAGCAGAGATTCTGAAGGCCAACATACCCAGTGAGGTCTTGTTTCGGACATGTTCGCGCAGCAAATCGCCTGAGCTGATTGAAGCAAGCTCAGGGAACTTGGAGAGCAATCTTTCGGTCTGGGTTCCCTTCCCTACCCCCGGGGCGCCGACGAGGATGATCCGCGCAGCCTTTTTGAGCTGCCGAGCTGTGAGGGTCATCGCACCCACAGCCGTACTGTTGTCTTATATTGAATTGTGATTATTGAGATACAAGAATTGGGCAGCGTTGATCGGACTCGAGTGAGAAAGCGAAGGAGCACGGCCGACGGTTTCGAGGAACGACTCGATCCTATGAAAGACCCATTGTTTGTAGAATTTTCAGGGTGTGTACTGGAATTATTGGGTTGGTAGTAAATAGAGGCCGAAAGCCAATTGTTTATCTCGCAACGGCCAATATCGAAGTGAAAGCTCTGTCGAATACCGAGATGATACCATCGACAATAACCCGGGGAAAGCAAGAAAATCCGCGGGGATCATACGGGACTACTCCTTTAGGAAGTCGGTGAGCTGTACGTTCCGGAGGCTTTTCCGATCCAAGGATAAAGCGAGGAGCAGGAACAACAGCATTCACTGCCACAAAAGTGTGGTTTCCCTATGGAAATAAGTGCGGCAGTCGGGTGTACTGATGCAATATTAAGATGATATTTAAGTTAAGAGGTTTATCACATGCACATGGACGACGCCTATAGTTTTAGTATGCCTTATGTTGATGGCAGCGAAAATTGTCCCTCGGTCCAGGACCTCAGGCCCAACCGGCGGGAATACGGTCACATGACCTTATACGGGGGCGCGCGTGGGCGTCGCGTCCACCGCGTCGTGGTGCGCGGCGATATCACTTCCGATAGTAGAGGTTTTGAAGAACAACGAGGACTTCACCACATAACCGCCAATAACTTCTAGGAACTCAAAATGATCCGCCAGGAGTTCAATAAGGTTGATCCCAAGCGAAGGGCTATCCTTGACCCTAAAAAGAAGCAATTTGCGACACCGATTTTCAAGCAGCAAGACTACCCATATCGATTGAACTTCTACGACACACCTCCGACTGCAGAGATAACGCTTGAGCAATTTGAACAATGGGCTATTGACAGATTGAAAAGTGCGAATCTCATTTAAATCCGCTGTATGTGCCGAGTCATTAACTTTCATAGTTCTTGCCGAAATCGAGGCATGTTCATATCGAAACAAGACCGCAGCCGAGACGACGGCACATATCACACCCCTCCTCCAGAAATTTCTCCCTCTTTCTTCCAATACATCATCTCGAGCCGGTGCAGCAGATCCCAGACTCAGAAATGAACGACAGAAGGACCATTACTCGCACTTTATTCTCCGACTAGCCTTTGCAGGCACTGAAGATCTTCGCCGAAGATTTGCGCGAGCAGAAACTATGCTCTTCAGATTTAGATTTCAAGCAGACGACTCAAGGGAACGCCGCGCATTTATCGATAGCCTAAACCTCGATTGGGAATCTGTGAGTGATGAGGAGAGGCGGGGGCTCTCTGACCAGTTGGTCGCCGCGACGCCAGGGTTGCGTCGCTCGGACGAGGAATCTTGGTACAAGGTGGACTGGGAAACGGTACCCGAATTAGTCGAAAGACGGGCCGTTTTCCTATCCAAGGGAAAGGCGTACGTTCCCGAAAGAGAGCAGCTAAGCATGATCATTGCCGAATTCACAGCTCGATTAGAGCGTGCTTTGGAGGTAAGTTGAAAAACCCGCTTTGCGGTTAGTACCAAAACGCGGAGCTGACTCCTTCGCTCTAGCTCACAAGCAGGGCGTTGCCGCGACTAGATGAGGACGATCGTCTCTCCCCTATCCTAGACCACCTATCTAAGAATTTTGGAAGCGCCGAATCCGTATATTCCGAAGGCGAAGGGTTTGTGGATGGGGCTCCGATTACCGCCAGTAGCATCGATGCTCTTTCTCAACATTTCCCGCTTTGCATGCGCAGCCTTCACATGTCACTACGCAAGAACAACCATTTGAAACATTACGGTCGATTGCAGTACACTTTGTTCCTCAAGGGCATTGGTCTATCACTCGAAGAGTGTATTCTCTTCTGGCGTCAATCATTCAAGGGCTTTACCGACGATGAGTTCAACTCGCGATACAAGTATAATATCCGCCACGCCTATGGAGATGTAGGTGGTGATGTCAACCGGAGGGGCCGCGGCTACCCACCCTATTCATGCCAGAAGATTCTTAATGATTCGAACCCCGGTGTTGGGCAAACTCACGGATGTCCGTATCGCCATTATTCTGTCGATAACTTAATCGGGCTTCTTCAGTCTACTGGTGTGCACGATAAGGAACTGCTGCGTGGAGTACGAGAGGATGTGGAAAAGACTCGGTATCATATTGCCTGCAACCGAGTTTTCGAGTGGGCTCATAAGACTGAAATCAAAAGAGCTAAAGAAGACGGCTCCGCGAGCGAAATCGATCTCGATACCATTGTCCATCCCAACACCTACTTCAAGCGCAGCTATCTCCTTAAGCAGGCTGGGAAGGCGCAAAGAAATGGCTAGAGGTTGTTCCAGATACAGCCACGAAGATATGTTTACACGTCCCTTCTATGGTGCCTGCGTTTCGCATGTTTTACCGGTGTATGGCGTTCTGGGGTGGAATACGGTTGCAACAATCATTCGTCTGGATATAGTCAGATTGTAATAGGTATAAATCCAGTGTAATTGTCGTTATAGTCCTCAATTGGTCCCATCTCATGCCTTCATCAAGTCTATATCACCATTGCAAGTGAATTTTTGCGGTGGACTGGTGGCAGGTACGTATTCAAATACGGTGGCTCCTAGGGTAAGAAAGCATGGTCGAGACCCGATGCTAGGTAGAATTTTCTTATCTCATGTGTAGATTTTAGGCAGACGACTTGCATAGTCGTATAGATTTTCATTGGTAGTGAATCGCTAAATAATAGAACAGCTTGTGACCACAGCTGATTCCCAGTTTATCCAAAAGGATCGGAACGACCTTTCAAAGCCAGGTGCCCAGCAACGGGTCAAAGTCTTTCTTCGCTCGACAGAAAAACAACTCCGTCACTAATTTGTCTCGAAGCTGAGTGTTGAGTCGGCGGTTTGAAGAAATTTGGAAGAAAGACGGAAAAAAGCTTCGGACGGTGGGAATTTAAAGGCCACTAGCGTGACTGAGTACGGTTGGCCGGAGCGACCCATCGTGCTGCAACCTGGCCTCAAACAGCTCCTACTCCCACAACACCGCTGGAACGCCCCCGCATTGAGCCTCCGGACAACAACAGTTGTCGGCGTTTTGTTTTTGAAGCAAGGTTGTACTCGGAGTGGTTCTTCTGAGTGTTTAAATTGAGTGTTTATCGGATAACTGCCCTCGGTTTTGCCCCGATCTAGTAATCTGCGCTATCCCCAGCTGTTCTCCGATTGCACGGCAGGATGGACTACGAGGCCTTGAAGGACCAATGGAGCGATGTCGAGGATCGTGATGGTATCAGGCTGAGCTGGAATACGTTTCCCAGCTCACGCATGGTGAGTTCCATACGGGCCCAGACATTGCACTCGTACTAAACTGTCAATAGGAAGCGTCCCGACTCGTCGTCCCTATCGGTGCTGTTTACACGCCTCTCAAGGAGCGGCCAGATGCTCCCCTCCTACAATATGAGCCGGTGACTTGCAAAGCGCCCTGTAGGGCCGTTTTGAACCCTTATGCGTATGCGTTGTACCTATTCCTTATGGGCTTACACCTCGCCGCTAACATACCTCAGCAACGTCGACGTCCGCGCCCGAATTTGGATATGCCCCTTCTGTCTGATGCGGAACCCCCTTCCTCCACATTACAAGGACATCACAGAGAGCACGATACCGCCGGAACTTCACCCCATGAGCACGACCATCGAGTATCAACTTGCTCGCCCCGCCCCCGCCCCTCCTATCTTCGTATTTGTCGTCGATACCTGTCAGGAGGATGACAGCCTGAAGGCTGTGAAGGACTCATTGATCATGAGCTTGTCCCTGCTTCCCCCAAATGCTCTCGTCGGTCTGATCACATTCGGTACTATGGTATGAAAATCCCTGGTCCAGAAGACATCTTTGGGGGCGGATTGTTGACGACACTTACAGGCACAAGTTCACGAGCTTGGGTACGCAGAATGCGCCAAGTCATATGTTTTCCGCGGCAGTAAGGATTACAACGCGAAGCAGGTCCAGGAGATGCTTGGCCTCAGCACCGGAGTGGTGCGTCCCAATATGCCAAACGTCCCTCAACAGCCCGCTCGCCCGCCGCTTGGCGCTGCCGCACGATTCCTGTTACCTGTTCAGCAAGCCGAGTTCCAAATCACGAATATGCTTGAGCAGCTGCAGCGTGACCCTTGGCCTGTGGCGAATGATAAGCGTCCTTTGAGATGCACGGGTGTTGCTCTTAGTGTTGCTATCGGGTTGCTCGAAACCTCTTTCCAGAACGCCGGAGCCCATATCATGATGTTCACAAGCGGTGCGGCTACAGAAGGCCCTGGTCTTGTCGTCAGCCCTGAGTTGAAGGAGCCTATTCGCTCGCACCACGACATCGACCGCGATAACATCAAATACTTCAAGAAGGCATTGAAGGTCAGTTCTTGCTCTACCACAGCTCACGATATACGCAATCGCTAACCAAGAATAGTTCTATGATGGTCTCGCCAAGCGTGCGGCGAATAACGGCCATGTGGTTGACGTTTTCGCCGGTTGCCTTGACCAAGTTGGTCTTTTGGAAATGAAGAATCTCGCGAACTACACCGGAGGTCATATGCTTCTTACTGACAGTTTTACCTCATCTCAGTTCAAGCAGTCATTTGTTCGAGTTTTCGACAAGGATGCAAATGACAACCTTCTGATGGGCTTTAATGCATCCCTCGAAGTACTCACTACAAAGGAGCTTAAAGTCACTGGCCTCATTGGTCATGCTGTCTCCCTCAACAAGAAGTCTAGCTCAGTGGGCGAGACAGAATGTGGTATTGGTAACACATGTGCCTGGAAAATGTGTGGAATCGATCCGTCTTCAAGCTACGGAATTTATTTCGAAATTGCGAACCAGGGCGGCCCTGCCGCTGTGCAACAAGGGCCTCAGCGGGGCATGATGCAATTTTTAACCTACTATCAGAGTTCTTCCGGGCACTTCCATCTGCGTGTCACCACCGTTGCACGGAACCTCAGTGGACCCGCTGGTGATCCTACTCTTGCGCAGTCCTTTGACCAGGAAGCCGCCGCTGTCCTTATGGCTCGCATTGGTGTTTTCAAGGCCGAAGTTGACGATGGCCCTGATGTCCTCAGATGGGTTGATAGAATGCTCATTCGGCTCTGCTCACGCTTTGCGGATTACCGCAAGGATGACCCAACGTCATTCCGACTTGAAAAGAACTTCACACTCTACCCTCAATTCATGTTCCATCTCCGCAGAAGTCAGTTCTTGCAGGTTTTCAATAACTCGCCTGATGAGACCGCCTTTTATCGCCATGTTCTCAACCACGAAGATGTTGGGGACTCTCTTGTTATGATTCAGCCTACACTGGACTCATACTCATTGGAGCACGAAGGCAGTCAACCAGTCTTGCTAGACTCGGCTTCCATTCAGCCTTCTCACATCCTTCTTTTGGATACATTCTTCCATATCCTTATCTTCCATGGAGAAACCATTGCCGAATGGAGAAAGGCAGGCTACCAGGATCAAGAAGGCTACGAGAATTTGAAGGTCCTCCTTGACCAACCGAAGGAAGACGCAAGGGTATGTTACTCACTTCGGCAATCATTATAAAACCAATACTGATGAATACTTAGGAACTTATTTCCGAACGTTTCCCGCTGCCCCGATTCATCGTGTGTGATGCCGGTGGTTCCCAAGCGCGTTTTCTCTTGTCCAAGCTCAACCCGTCCACGACGCATACGACAGGGGGATATGGCGGAGGTGTCTCTTCACAGACTATTTTCACCGACGACGTGTCTCTGCAAACCTTTATGGACCACCTTATGAAGTAAGTCTTTTCGAAGAGTCATATGTAACCCGTGCTAACCCTGTAAAAGGCTTGCGGTCTCTGGAACGAGTTAAATGTTGAAGTAAGGTAATGGCGATTACGAGAGCAATGGGCGGTCTGACGTCTGTCCTCGGATCGTGTGTATCTTTAGCGGTTATGTGTTTCGCTTTGTTACCCCGAATCTAGCAACTACTTTCTATAAATTCAATACACTGGTTACAACGAAGAACCTGGGTTACTTCTCTGACTGTTCTGTAGACTAGGGCTTGTATAAGCTGTGGGTAGTGTCACGTGACTTTTATTTGGTTGAGCCCTACTAGTTTTTCCTAATTGGGTGGCTCGCTTAGCCCCTAGCTTGGAGGTGCGGACGGCCCCATCAAAATGTTCAACTTCGGCTTCGAAACTTTCCTTCCTCTCTACACCAACCACCCAACAACACACCAAGGTAGATCGACAACCTTTCGCACTCGCCATGCGTAAGTATCATCTCCTTGGCTATGTCAACATTGGCGGCTAACATCTCTTCGTTGGGCAGCTCCCAAGTTCGACCCCAATGAGGTGAAGATCATGTAAGTTTCGAAAATTCCTCTCTGCGCTCGATGCAAAGACTAACGACATCTATAGCCACCTCCGTGTGACTGGTGGTGAGGTCGGAGCCCAGTCTGCTCTGGCTCCTAAGATCGGTCCCCTTGGTCTGTCTCCCAAGAAGATTGGTGAAGATATTGCCAAGAACACTGGCGACTGGGTAAGGAATCGGAAGTCCGATTTGCGCGAATACACAGATGGCTAATTCATGATTTTTCCAAACAATACAGAAGGGTCTCCGTGTCACCGTCCGTCTGACCATCCAGAACCGTCAGGCCGCTGTCTCGGTTGTGCCCTCCGCCTCTTCCCTTGTCATCAAGGCCCTCAAGGAGCCTCCTCGTGACCGCAAGAAGGAGAAGAACATCAAGCACACCAAGTCCATTCCTTTGGACGAGATCGTTGAGATCGCTCGCAAGATGCGTGAGCGCTCTCTTGCCAAGGAGCTCAAGGGTACCATCCTTGAGATCCTCGGTACTGCTTTCTCTGTCGGCTGCAAGGTCGATGGCCGCAGCCCTAAGGATGTCTCCGATGACATCAAGGCTGGCGAGATTGACGGTAAGTCCTGGAACGAAACTGATTGGAATATGCACAGATGCTAATTGTTTCAATAGTCCCCTCCGAGTAAACAATGGTCGTGATTGTTATGGCGTTCATCAACTTGTATTGGGATGCTAGATACAGCGAATAGGATCATTGCTTTACACCGGCAACAAACAAAAGCTTTTTACGATTCATGACTTTAGGATTCCCACTTGCGTTCAATCTGAATTTTCACGTTTGTTTCACTGGATACGGGTAGTCACTTCCCTTCCATATCTACAAGCTTCGTGTGGCTTGCTGGCTGTTGGCTCTCGAGCATGCTGCAGCCGAACCCCAACATTTTTTTCTGACCTTTGCAACACTCTGGCTCTTACCGTTCCTTCCCGCCTTCGGGCCTGGATTGAACAATACCTCGTGGTATAGGCTTATTTTGCGCAAAGAAGATCAACGACCCTCTACTCACCGCGGTGTTCTTGGGAGGAGTTTTACTTTTCCTGTGGACACAGTGGTCCATTTTTTTGGTCTACATCACTCGTAAAAATACTCGGTCTGGTCGATCCAGTGGACACGTCGTAGTTTCATATCAAACCTAATATAATATCAATCTTTTTGTCTATCATTTTACCTTTCTATCTGTCACTTACCGCGTATCAGCCTTGAAATGCTCCTGCTCTCGTCATCACAGTCTCACCCGTCACTTGTGAATGTGGCTTAGTTTATCGCAAGCTGCATGTCTTCTGCATTAGTCCCGTTAGGGGGACCAGGATGTGCTGCAGGCTTAGCAAGGTATGTGTTTGGCTACATCGAATCAGCGAAGCATCAAGCGTCTCGGTCGAGGAGGCGATGCGCCTGGGCCTCGTGCGCTTCGTCGTGGCTAACGCCTGGGAACAGCAGAGCTATTAATAATATTATTGAAAGCCTAACGGAGGGAAACTGTCGCTAGGTCGAGGGTTTTTTTCCTTCTTCTCTCTTCGCCTCATACGTATACCAAGTCCAACCCGTTTGTCGCACAGTGAAGACGACTGAATAATGGGTGTACTGTGTACACCGAACGGAGGAAAGTTATTGGACCCATGGATGTTGATAGGAAGCACCGAAAGGCGACGATCCCGCTCTCTCCCCACAGACATTTCCATAGTAATCAGTGATCACCGCCGCGGAGCTGTCTTGTAATCTTGTTCCTGGTACGACGCGCCGAGATGCAAGTCTCCTGTCTGTTTCTGCCCCAGTGCGAAGATGAGTCACTGCTTGACGGGAAGGCATATTTATGGATCATAGTTGCGGTCAGACGTCGATATGGATTCTGCCGAACCTGCGGCGCTGAGATAAAGTGGAAGTGTACTCCGAAGAGTTGAGGACTCAGGCCACCATGCCTCAAAGTTTCGAGCCTTGAAACAAGCAAAGTTTGCCGATCTTCATTGATAGTCGCGCTCGTGGACGTCACAAGCGGACCTACTTCGGTTTCCACCTGACATGCCTGTCGAATGTCGATGGTCTGGGTATCGATATAGTTTATGGAGTACGAGCTGTTGATTGCATGATTCGTGCAGAGGAAAGGCAAGAGGTTTACGAAGTCGACTGCTTGACAAACGAGTATATTTCGTGGACAAGGCCCTATGGTTAAGTTATCCCTAAATGCCGAGTGAAGATAATGAACGACCATTCCGAATCCATGTTTGACTTTGATCACCCCTATATTATTGGATTTTGTGATGTGTACTTCAGTCCTGGCTGGGAGGGAGGCCTGTTGCATCTGCTGTAGCAATATATACCGAGCACAGCGTTTGCGCCTTTGCGGCCATGCATAAGAGATATCCATCAGCCCTGGAGCCAACTGCACCTATCTTTTTTTCCAGGGCTTACTTGCATGCAGCGCCTCGAGTGGTTGAATGGATGGAATCCGTCCCAGTTGCCTTTCTTTGTTCACCCGTTGCACAGGCTTGCTGGACTGCAACTGGCGCTCGGAACAGTGCGAGATCGCCCTGATCCCTCTGGGCGCCACTGGGGTCTTGGATCATGGACCGGGCTTGACCACTGACATTGAGCAGACCTGGATCTGCTCTGCCCCAGTGGCTATCACTCCAGCTTTGGTGGTCCCGCTTACATTCTGGCCGTTGGATCGTCACCCTCAAGCGGGACTGGGCGGGCGCTCATCCACCGCGAGTCCGCGACAACTTGCCAAATGCCATGAGTTAGACTCTGTAACGCAGCGTGTAGGAAGGACATATTCGGATGCGCACCCTTCCATCCGCCACCGTCCGTGATTTTCTGACGAAATTGCCCAGAGACGCCTAGTCGATCCTGACGCCTCAGCCTCTTCACACGGCCCCCGGCCAGCCAGGCCTCCCCGACTCCCCAATGCGGCCAGCTTGTTCGCTGGCTCCACTGCTGCTGGTCCCCTTATCCACTGCTTCCACCCATCTCATCCCATCTTTTTCATCGAGCATCCATTCAGCTGCCGCTCCTCTCCCGTTCCGGATCGTCATTGGCCACTCCCGTCTCAGCACTGGTCACCATCGAGATTTCTCCCCCCACCAACAAGCCACCTCCCCCTCCAAGCGGGATCCGCCTCAACGCTACGACACAGTACCAGTCCAGTCGTGTCGACTCACGACACGACTGACTGCTGTCGTTTGGGAGGCTCCGCTCTCAAAAGCCCCAACTCCAAGTCTTTCGATCAACTCATCGTCGCGTCCCCTCTGACCGGCCGCGCCCTGATGCTTTTTGGGTTTCTCAAGACTTTACCTAGTAGTTCAAAGGTTGGCTCTCACAGCCGGCCGAGATCGTCTCCGTGCACCGCGGAAATCACAAGTGGTTTTATATCTCGTTTCGCGTACCCCAGACTCCGCATCCTTTGCAAGGTTGTCTTAATTTATCAGACTTTTTTAAAGTTACTTTCCCCCCTTTTCCTCTCCTCTCCGCCGACCGTTGGGATCATCTCCGCCCCAAACGAGCTCCTTGCGTCCGCCTTCACCATGGTTTCTTAGCCACTCACCAGTCACCACTGAGGAGGTCTATTAGTATAGTGCATGGCAGATGTTAAGTGAATACTATTAAAACAGAATGCACGGATGCAAGTAGAAGGAAAAAGAAAAGAGTAGAATTAAATGCAACAAAAAAAAAGTAAACCAGAAAATACTAAAACAGAGCTGGGTGATCAGCTACTGGTGCCATGTTCAGCCTTTTCCTCCACTCTCTTTTAACGCAGTCCACTTTCCTTCCTCCGATCTTCGTCTTTTTGTTTTTGATTCGTATTAATTCTCTCGATAAAATAATATATTCATCCTGGTCCTTATCCTGGCTCTCGCCCTCTCCCTCCCGACCGACTGTCTTCCCTCGACTCTTCCCGGCTCCTGCCCGCCGTCACTGTCAGCATTCATCCAGCATTGCTGCCAAGCGCCTCCTGTCTTCTTGCTGACCGTGTCTTGCGGGCGCCTGCGTCACTCTTCCGATTTGGGCTGTGACTCTCTGCTCCCTTTTCCACTCCCTTGCATCTCCTCATCTCATCCTCGCTACTAGCGCCCCTCCGAGCGGATCGCCTGCGTGTCTTGTCCTCGACCTTTGGAATCCGGCGCTAACAGTCAAGCATACTTGACTTTTGGTCACTTCGCTCCTTCGTCAACCCTCTTCAGACAACTACCTCCTGCTTCTTGGATCGGATCCTCTTTACAGCCCGTCACAACCGTTCGTGTTCATGTCGAGCCCCGAGACAACCCGTGGGGGGCGTTTTTGAGTCTTCAACCGTGTTGGCTCGGCCCAGGATGAGGTGTAAGAAGCGTTTCAAGAAGGATGCTCGCTGTCGATAAATCCGATCTGAATGTCTCTCGACTCTATTGACCGCTCTCTCTGTCTTGGGTCGTCGCCTGATTTATATCTCAAATCTATATCCTCACTCCCTCCTCGCGTTGCCTCATTATTATTCCCGACTCTATCTTTGTCGTTCATTTCTCTCGCTTAATACTTTCTCTCCTCTCTCCCTCTATACCAACTCTTACATCTATACACGAATTGTCACCGGTTTGGATAGTGTGGTGGAAAATTAAGCAACAGGAAAGGTGCCAGGGCCCAACATGTTACCCTCTGTGGCGCCATTCCCGCCAGTTCAGCCACACCATCTAAATCGATATCACGAAACCGAATCGCACAATGGAAACTATAGCTTGGACAATTCATTCGCGGCGCCGCTTCCTCAGTATGATTTCGCCAACCACAACTCGTTTCAATCGGTCCCCCGAACTCGGCTGCAGTATCCTCACCCCGTCCAACGTCCTGGTATACACGACCCTACCCATTCGGCGACGCTGACATTGAACAATGTTGGGGAACATGCGTTGAGGAGGAAAACGCCCAACGGGACCCTTGCGGCTGGATACGATGGTACACCTGGCGATATGACGATTCAACCGGCGTCGAAGCACATATTGGTTTCGCAGTTGGACTCGGGTCAGCTGGTTTCCCCCCAGACCGGCTTTCCGATTGATTCCTGGCAACAGCCCACCCTGGATCAATCGTCAACAGCCCAGCAATTGAACTTTCCGCCCATGCATAAGACTGATCCAGGTCGCGGCAACGCCATGGCGGAGGAATTGACACAGAGTTTCAACGGGATTAGTTGGATACGGTCGTTGAATGGTGCGCAAGGAATTGACTCGATGCTCAACCAAACGCTACCGATGCAAGGATCTCAGCAGCGGTTCTACTGGCACAATGGAGCGTATGTCCCTACGGTGCTCCCGGCTACTTTGCAGCCATGCATTGGGCCCACGGCATCCGCAGGAACTGCACCATACGGTCCGTACTGGCCGGATGGCGCTTACATTCCATATCGCCCTGCTGCGTTTCGTGAACCTCGTTTAAACCAACAAGCCCCCTTTGCGAATCCGCTCGGCCATTCCGCTCCGCAATTCTTCGACGCGGGGCAGCAATCTTTCGCCATGGGTGGTATCCCATCAAATAATCTGGAGCTCGGGGATTGGAATCAAACCCCCTTGGGCGTATTTAACCATGATGGTTCAGTGAAAAACAATTTCCCTCCGCGTCATTCAGAGCAGAAGACCTTTGATACTTCAAACAACCAACGTGTTTTACCGTTCCATACACGCCAAAGCAACTCTGGATTTGGTTTCTCGACACGACCGCCGTTACATGAACCGTCTGCGTCATGGTCTGGTACTTCTGGAAATGGCGGATATCAGAGCTCTGGGCCGGTTCCCGGTACCAGGGCAGCTAACGCAGAGTTCAAGGAAAAGGTACTGTCATGGGCGCATGGTGTTTATGTCGATCTTCTCGCGTCTATCCACCGAGCACGCCGTAATAGTGCCTCGAATGTCACTCAAGATGGGCAGACCCAACGAATATTGAAACCTAGCATTTACCCTAAACCTCCACGCCAACCCGGCCTTGACTTCTCACACACGGCTGCACCTGAATTCTCTCGACATAATAGCTATCCCTCGAGCCAGTACGGTTTCCCAGCTTTGAGGTTTTGCTTTACTGCGCGAATCGATTTTGAAGCTAACTTTAATAGAAGTCATCGTTATGACCGCCATTCTGGTTCACAATTCCAACAATTAACGGGGAATAATCACCTGGTTGAAAGATTAAGGCAAACGGGTCGTCTGAATTCTATTTCGGGCTCACCCTTCTCTTCCAGCTCACTAAGTGAGAACACAACGGTTGCAAACGCGGCATCTTCACTGGAGTTATTGTCACATCTTTGCATGGAAAGTGGCTGGGAATGGATTGATGGCATGCTTCTCGGTGGATGTCTCGCTTACGGTCTAGGCGACTATAACAAGGCGATGCGATGGTATATGAGAATCATTGCACGCGATGCAGCGTAAGTACTTGGCTGTACTGGCTTTTCTCAATGTCTATTCCTTCTAACCTGATTTTAGACACGTCGAAGCTATTTCTAATCTTGCAGCCACCCTACTGGCCTTGGACCGGAGGGAGGAGGCATTGCAACACTGGCTTCGTGCTGTAAAACTGCGCCCGAGCTATTTCGAAGCCGTTGAACATCTCATCGGTCTTCTATGCAGCAGTCAACGTGGGAAGGAGGCAGTCAACATTATTGACTTTGTGCAGAACTCCCTACGGTTGTCCAAGAACGGTGACTGTTTCAAAGCCGACGAACACGCTAGTGAAACCGAGAGTGACGCCGATAGCCGAGTCTCCAGTGCGTCCGACTTGGGATCATATGAGAAGGCCGCATTTGATTACGATGATGATTTCAGCCGGTCGGCCTTTGTCAATCGCAAGTCTGGAGAAGGCGTTGCCGCTGGGTACGGTTCTAGCGGATACTCTGTCTCGGGCTGCGATAACGGCCGGATGCTCGCACTTGTTCACGCCAAAGGAAACATGCTATATGCCCTGGGTGACTACGTGGCAGCAGCAGTAGCCTTTGAGGATGCTATCCTAATTAGCGCGGGACGAAGGCGCCATGGTATTCAAGCCCTCATTAAGCAGATTTTCGCCGCATTTTCGCAAGGCTCACGCAGCGGATATATGGGGTCCGACCATCACGATCCGCAGGAGACCATTTTGCTCTACCCCGACAAGGCACTCCAGACGTCAAAATTGGTCTTTGCTCCATGTGGAACACCGCCAGGGATCAAATATGTACCGGAAGGCCTGGCAAGGAAGGCTGCTTTATCCACGACAAGCAATTCGTTACTCTCGCTGGCAAAGATATACCAGGACGGCATGTCAAGCGCCCATAGTAATACTAATGGTGCCCCTCGATCTGCACCTGGCGTTCGGGACATCCTCGCTCTATACTATTTGTCGCTTTCCCTTCAACCGAGTCCTTCTACCGCCAACAACGTTGGGATTTTGCTTGCCGGTATCCACAACAATGCGCCTGGAAAGGGTCTTGCCCGGTCCAGCGGGGAGATGCAGCACCCAGAGATACCTGGAGTCATTCCTGGCACCGGAGTGTCACTGGCTCTGGCTTATTATAATTATGGGCTCCATCTCGACTCGCGGCATGCTCACCTGTATACAAATCTCGGCAGTCTACTCAAGGATATCGGTCAGCTGCAAGCGGCTATCCGCATGTACGAGCAGGCCGTTCAGTGTGATGGCAACTTCGATATTGCACTAGCAAACCTCGCGAATGCAGTTAAAGATGCAGGAAGAGTCAACGACGCAATCTCATACTACAAGCGCGCCGTGAAAGTGAATCCGGACTTTGCAGAGGCCGTGTGTGGGTTGGCTAATGCTCTGAACTCGGTGTGCAACTGGATGGGCCGCGGGGGCATCGCCAATGCATTCGGTTTCTTGGATCGTTGGCATGTGGACGACCAAGGAATGCTTCGTGACTCGTACGGCATTGATGCGGGCTCTGGGTGGATTAAACGTGTGGTTGACATTGTCGATCGACAGCTGAAAGAGGGTGAAATCTGGGGCCGTGGCCTCTTGACAACAAATACGGTCGAGCAGCTGTGCGCGCAACTGATTCCTGCGGTGGATGGTCGTCGTCGATCTGCGGCTGGAGCCCTGGTTGCACTGCTCCAGTCTTGGGCTGGACAGAAGTGGGAGGGTTCCCGCATCGTTAAGCTCGTGGAACGCGTGATCAGGGCCATTACATGGCGATGGTACCAGGATCGCTACATCTATGGCAGGGAGTACCCATCGTCCAAATACCGACGGCCCCAGCTGCCTGCTGGTTTATCGGCACCAAACGCACCAACTGTCCTTCCCTTTCATACGTTTACCTGCCCACTTTCGGCGAAACAGATTCGACAGATCTCCCAGCGAAATGGCCTCCGTATATCTTGCTCGACCCTGCGGTCTCCATGGCTGCCGCCCACGGTTTACCCACCGCCAGCTCCTCCGAACCCATACCTCAAGGTTGGATATGTATCGTCTGACTTCAACAACCACCCGCTTGCCCATCTGATGCAGTCGGTGTTCGGGTTGCACAACCCGACCAAAGTCAAGGCGTACTGCTATGCGACCACCGCAAGCGACAAGTCGATTCACCGGCAGCAGATTGAGAAAGAGGCGCCCGTGTTCTACGATGCCAGCGGATGGCCTGTTGAACGGCTCGTGAGGCAGATAGTCGAAGATGGCATTCACATCCTCATTAACCTCAACGGATACACCCGGGGTGCGCGCAATGAGGTTTTTGCTGCGAGACCAGCCCCGATTCACATGTCCTTCATGGGATTTGCGGGAACATTAGGCGCGGAATGGTGTGACTACATTCTTGCCGACAATTTGTCTATACCTCCGGACACCCTCTCACCAGGCAATCGCTTGACGAGGATCGAAGATCGATCTTTTGAAGAAGACCATAGCGAAGAAGCTGAAAACTGGGTGTACGGAGAGAAGATAGTATATACTCGGGATACGTTCTTCTGCTGTGACCATCGACAGAGCGCGCCTGACGCAAAAGACTCGTCCATTGCTTGGGAGCATGAGCAAACGAGACGCTGGCGCATGCGGAAGGAATTGTTTCCTAACCTCAGCGATGATACTATCATTTTGGGCAATTTCAACCAGCTTTACAAGGTATTCCTCCCCTTCTTCGATTTATTTTGACGGACAGAGCTAATGAGTAATTCATTCAGATTGAGCCTACAACTTTCCGGACCTGGCTGCGGATTCTCGCGAGGATCCCAAATGCGGTGCTCTGGCTTCTGCGCTTTCCCGACCTTGGAGAGCAAAATCTCAGGGAGACTGCTGCAGCCTGGGCGGGCGAGGAGACGGCATCTCGGATTGTCTTCACAGATGTTGCGCCTAAGAATACCCACATCGCGCGGGCAAAGATCTTGGACTTGTTTCTTGACACACCAGAGTGCAATGCGCACACGACGGCAACAGACGTCTTGTGGAGCGGCACTCCGCTCTTGACACTCCCGCGCTACAAGTACAAGATGTGCTCTCGAATGGCAAGCAGCATTCTCAACAGTGCATTACCGAAGAACGAGTCCGGGAACCAAGCGCGCGAGGAACTGATCGCCATTTCTGATGAAGATTACGAAAACAAAGCAAGCCACCTATGCCGGAATCTATACTACGAGCCTGGGGCGGAAGGACGAGCACGAGGCCGGTTGTTTGAGCTCCGCAGAATGTTATTTGAGGAGCGATGGAGAAGCTCACTATTTGACACCAACCGATGGGTTCGTGATTTGGAAGACGCTTACGAGCGAGTGTGGAATCAATGGGTGAATGGCGAAGAAGGTGATATATGGTTGTGATGTGCGCGCATCTTGAAATATACCCCATTAGCGTTGATTTCGTTTGGTTTGGATTTTCTTTTGTTTGGTGCTGTCGTTACTGTCGCTGTCTGAGTTTTGTGGGATGGAATGTCTCTGTTCGTAAAGGCTGTCTCTCGCCTTCGTTTATTATGGTTTGTTGAATCTGTGGAACATGCCTCAAATCCTATGACCCTGCTACAGCTGTAGAACAGGGATTGTATTGCATTCTGGCGTTTGGATGAATCTGGGCTGGTAGCTAGCGATGGGATGGATTGTTGGGAGCTGAACCGGCAGCTGGCTGGTTAACGTTTAAAAGGCATGTTTCGTTTCTGTTCTTGTTCTTGTTCTGGACGATGGTTATGATGAGATATCGGTATCTTTTAACACGGATAGGGTTAGGTAGGCGTTTTGGGAACGGTCTAGACACTCCCCGTTTAGCATGATAGCATTACTAAACGTATTAGCACGATTTTTAATTTATTCAGTCTGACCGAACCACCAACTAAATATCATGCCCGTGCTGAAATGGAAGCTTGTATACGAGACTTGGACTCGTGACCGTGAACAGACAGGGTAACAGGGTAACACTCAGTAGCCGAGGTGCAGGATGTGACGTAACTAATCGCAATCCTGATTACCAACCAACCAGCTTTGCTATAATAATAATACCTTGGTCTGGGCTCTGTGCAGACTACCTACTATTTAATCGTCGTTGAACACTGAATATATCCAGATTCCTCAGTGAGGTAGAATAGGTCACTACTACTTACTGGATTGTTGTTGACATGGCATCCGCAACGAAAGTCCACCTCTCGCCACAATCCGACACCGGTGCCTGGAGCACAGGTATAACACCAGGGTCAGCCAGGACAGCAAGCGAGGTCTTGCAGGAGGACCTGCAGAAGCATCATGTCTACTTCAATGAGAAGGGCTTCCATAGTACGTTCCCAACCCAAGGAAACAATCCATGCCTAGTAATGGAGGATAAAAGGAGGATAAAAGTGGGGATGAATGCCATGCATGTATGCTAACATGTATCAGACCACATCCCGCACCACATTCTAACAATCTACGCCCTGGGCGCGACACCAGACGAGATCCGCGCCGCCTATGAGCGGAATAAGGCGTACCAGCGACCTGCACTGGCGGTGAATGAGGATGCAGTGCGTGCGCTCCACGACAAAGGCAAGTTCCGCCAGGCGCTGGGCGACGAGGGCAATTATGCAAATTTCCTCGCGTTCTTTCAGCAGGAGATTCAACGGGTTGGTGTCGAGTCTGTTTTGAAAGAGTACCTGTTTAAGGAGGATGAGAATGCGGAAAGTTTGATGGCGAGGTTGTTTGGTGGTATGTCCTACCCTGCCCTGCCCTGCCCTGCTTAACAAACTTTAATCATTCTTTTGGCTTTGTCTTTACGTTTTGTAAGGGAAGGGTTACTGAAGATGTTATACAGGCCTGCTCCATCCAATAATCCACCTTGGTTTCGCGCTCGAGTTCAATCAGCCGGCCATCGTCGCTGAAGCGCTCGCGCAGACAGCAATCCACGACGATTGGACGGGGCCAAAGTTTCTCTTCCCGGTTGAGAAGGCCGCCGGTGGAATTGGCAAGAAGACGAACAAGACGATGCTGCAGCTACTGGAAGAGGCGCGCGCAGACAAGAAATTAGCCAACTCGGTCCACTTTGAGGACGGGAATAAACTGCGCGATGGCGTTCTCAAACGTGCGCCGGACGAGATGATCAAGTATGCGTCGCAGTATACGGTTTCGGAAGAGCAGATGTGGGAGCGGTTTGTGGAGATGGTGGATGTTTCTGGTGAGTCTGAATTATTTATTCCCACTTTCCAAGGATCTAGATCGGTGTTGATTGACTGTGATATAGTATATTTCACCGCTGCGTCCCAACGCCCATCCAAACAGGTCAAGTTTGACTTCTTCTATATCCACACGGTTAACTCGTCTATCTTCTTCACTAAGATCCTAGCACTGGATTTCCTCGACACGCGCACGAAGCTCCGCCTACTGGAGGCCAAAGGACGCATGGACCTCATGATGTACATCTCCCGCAACGCACCAGAACTGTATCTCGATGAAATCACCAAATACCCAATCTCGAATAACTGGGATGCCCTTATTGTCCAGGGTAACAGACACCCGCGGGACGACGGACATCTTTCCAAGTTGGTACGTGCGTTGAAGAACGGGGAGAGTGTTTGTCGTCCGTATGAGGGGAGGGCGAGGGAGTTAGGGCTCAAGATTACGGGGGATGCATGGCTGAGGATTGGAAACATGGGTAGGTTCCACTGCTTATTCTTTGGAATATGGGGTTTCCAGTTGCTAATTGATATGTCAAAGTCATTGATTCAGTCAAGGACAAGGAAGAAGAGACAATGTGGGTTCGGTCAACAGGGTTCGACGAGGCTTGGGCGCAGATTGAGGATCGGGCCAAGTTATAGTTCATTTTTTACAATTCATTATGCAACTTATCTCCACTCTCCATATCTTACTTTGACAGTTTACTTGATTCTAAGATATTGACATTTATTTATAAGTGAGATACTGGATTCAATAATAACACAACTTGCCGTCTATCGACACATCAAGTCTTTATACCGGAAGAAACAAAGCCATACTCCATTAACCATCCATCCCAATACTAAACAAATACCTTACAGGTGGTGGCAGCTAGCAGACTTGATAGCCTGTGGCTTGTCCAACTTGTGCGTGTTAATCGGAACAGAGTAGACATCTCCCTCGACGCCCGAAACTGAACAGATAGCGCCGCCGGGGTTGTAGACGCTGTCCACGACCAGGGAGTTGTCTGGAGACAGTCGCTGTTAATACAGAGAGAATTTCTGCTGTTATAAAGGAATTATAGAAACTTACCGACATCAGTGGATTCCCCGTCAGTAGAGAATGTCTGGCTGTATTTCTGGCCATTCGCGCCGTAGAAGGTGAGTGACACGCTCTCAATCTGGCGCTTGTCTTCAGCAGGGGCAGCGCTGGTGAAGACAGCGAGGGAGGCGACAACGGTAGCAAGAATGGTGGAACGCATTTTGATGGTGGTGGTGTTATAAAGAGGTCGGTTGATTTGGATTATTGAGCGATTGATTGTGAGGCTGTTTTGGTACTGATGAATCCAACGGACTTGAAGAAGGCTTATATAGCTTTTCGCTCTGTATACTTCCTGGTTCCTGCTACCTCACTCTCCCCCCATTGTCTACGGTTCAACCTATTTTTAACCCCCCGAGCGTCCCCAATCTCGCATCTCGCAAGGTCGATTGACGTGGCTTTGACACTATACAGAACAGACACGATCAGCATTCAAGGCCTCCCGTCGGCTCGGCACAGCCGAAACCGGAGACCGTGGCAAGTGAAGTCTCCAATTACACAGTCTGTCCTTTGGGTTTGGGCTGCAAACACGAGGAAAAGTGGGTAAGTGGTGATGTAAGGAGTCCTCGTATTCAGCTATTGTCGGGCTGCGAGTGCCTCAAGAAGCGAATCGAGATGAACAACCAAGTTATGGGAATGTTTCAGGCAACCAGAGCATAGCCACGGCGGCAAGAAAATGCGGACATTATGTTGCACTATTCTTGTGTAACTGCAACATTCCTTGCGAGGTCCAATTGTTTGTTGGACCAGAGTATGGAGAATGAATGATAATACATGGATTCGAGAACAAGGTGTGGATGCGTCATAAGTTTCAAGGCATCCCGTCAGCCTTACTGCTACCTTAACGGCAACAAGACTTGGTACTAGCAGCGCCCCATATGTACAAAAATAAACGATATTTACCTTATTTTACCAAGTACGTCTATCGTATATACATGTAGCGGTTTACTGGTAGGATCTCATTTGATCCACCCACCCCCCATAGCGGTCATCCCAACCCTAGTCCAAAATCCGCCCTCGCCCTTCATCTTCTCATCCATCTCAGCCTTCAGCACGGGATTGATCCCCTTCTTTCTCATCTTCTCCTGCTTCTCCAGCGGGATCTTGTGCACGGGGTGATCCTTGTCCACTTCTCGGGTCATGGTTGCTTCTGCGGAGGGCGTCACGCCCCATGAGAAGGACGGGTCAGGGCGTTTGGAAGAAGTAGTTTGTTTTTGTTCTGGCTCTGACTCTGGTTTTAATGTTGACGAAGAGGAGATTTCTTTGGTCAAGGCTGAGGGTTGGTTGGGATTTGGTTTTGTTTTCATCCATGGTGTGTTGATGTGGCTGATTAGGCGGTGTTTTGTTTTGGCTTAGATTGGATAGATTATTTGGCTTTGTAGATTTGGTTTAAAGATTTCGGTAGCGAGATACTTGGTATATGCACACATGGAGAAGGTACATAGGCCAGTCTGTAAATGCGATGGTAAACGCTTATTATTTATGGGAGCTGTCTTGTTGGGCGCTGGCAATTGCTTGGGGGCCGGACACGACATGATGTCATATCACTAGGGCGTGAGAATGATAGGAACACAGACAGTTGAAGGATCGTGGAAGGATCATGATCGTTCGATTTACTGCCTCTTTTGCTTGTTTAAGGGGGAGGGGGGGTTGTGTCGTCCACGGACGCGAACGAAGCTCGCAGGCTAAGGTGTGTAGAAATATGCAGATTTATATACTGTCATAACTTCGATCCCTCATTACATACTTTTCTTGTCATATTCATTACTTTAGATTCATTTCATACATCATCGAATTCATGGTATCCGGCTGAGCTTCAAATCCAACGACCTGGACAGATTCCTCGACACCAAGAAAGCCATATCCGACTTCCTTGCAAGATACTGAAGCGCACAGATACAGAACTCGCAGTTCTGCCGGAATCTCTCCGACAGTACATCCATGGGCTCGCCAGGTATGACATGTATACTCTCTAGCGAGATTGATGCCGCCTTGGCGAAACAATGGACGAGAACAACTGTCCACGGCTCAACGAGGAAAGCCACCTCGTTAAGGGAGTCGTGGAAATAGCGGAGCATGATGGGGTCTTGTCCGTGTAGTGATGAACGAGCAAGGGCACCAACTGCCAATGCATTATCAATTCGCAAATTAGAGACGAAGTCTGTGGCTTGTCGAGCCTCGCGGCCGAGCCTCGAGCCGAGCCGTCCGTTGTCAATGCTTTCTACCACGTCTGCTAGAAGCATCGTGGCAAGATGCCAATGACCGTCGAGAATCACGTACCACGATTGAATGCGAGGAGGGAGGAATTCGTGGTTAGCGACACAGTCGAGCATGAAGCCCTGGTATATGGAGTTCCAGTGCTGATAGACTAGCAGGGTTTTCTGAATGACTTCCTCAAGTCGGTCAGGGCTTGCCCCTCGGTATATTAGGGTTTGGAGTTGTGTGATGCGGCGATAAAGCAGAACTTTGACGGGCGTTGCCTCGGAGAGAACGGCCGCAGCATCTTCATAAGAGCATGGCCATCTTATTTGTATTTGTGTGGATTCCTGGCGCTCGAGAGGACTGCGGAGGAAGAAGTCGCCCCATACATCTTGCTTTTTGCGCACTCCACTTTGGGGGATATTGAAGCAGTCTAGGTCGATTTGCTCTTCGGTTTCGGATACCGGAGGTGAGGCTGATGCAATCTGACTGTCTTCATCTGACACCACTAATGGTCGCTGGTACATTGCAGAGCTCAGTGTGTCAAACATGACCCCCAGCCAGAACATGAGACCAAGAGTACTGCGATGGTCCTGACTAGCTAGAATCGGATCGGCCTGCGGAGACTCAGACGTAGAAGACGCTGGCATCTCCAGTACATCAGTCATTGTCGACCCTACCGACCCCCTCCGAAGCTCCCTCACACTTGGAGGGGGAGGCGCCTCCCGTTGGAGTCTGGCGAACTTGTGCCTGAAGTTGAAAAGCTGGCGGTTGGCGGTTTCAAGGAAGCTCGGTGCACCGTCGTTTTCCAATAGCTGACCTAGGCGCTCATCTTGACTGTGGTCCAAGGGACTCTGGGTTAAAGAGAATATGATGTTTGCGAATATAATTCGGAAGGAGGGTATCCTTGTTGAGTGCTCCAAGGCGTGGCGTGCCTCATTCCAAACGTTTTTCCGGATCGATCGCTCGTCATAATCGATTGGAGCGGGGACGTATAGATCTGATCCTCTTTGCGCATGCTGAGTCCACTGCGAGGCAAATGCCATGATCGCCAAGTGGAGTGTACGTGCTGCGGTCTTGTCCTCCTCCGCGCTCAGTGCCCGGCCACGTAATGAAGAGGAAGCGCGGTCCAACCGACAGACCCGGATGCACATCCTATTCGACCAGCTGGGGCCCCATTCCTTTCTTTCATTAAATGGTAGCAGGCTGCTAATCTTGTCGGTGTAGGGGCAGTTGTGCTCTGTCAGCCAGCATGACAACGCGTTTTCCATACTGTCGTGGTATATACGGATCAAATTCCGCGTCATCGTTGAACGAGCGTATTTATCAGCTGTATTATCGGAAGCGAGGCAAAAGCTCCATTGAGGATTTTGTTTCTTCGCGCGCTGATTAGAATCGGCCGTTGATGAATCGGGGGAAGTGAATTCGAAAGAGGAAGATGAAGGATAGGATGAGTCTTGTAGTTGCTGGACCACGTCGAATGTATTGTCAAGGGCATTTGGTAGTGTAGGGTCAGGGAAGACTGATTGCGGTTCGAGTCCGCTAAACGAATTATCAGGCTCTTCAGTCACATCCCTGACCTGCCAGTCGTTTGGAACGCTCATATTCCACGAAAATAAACCGGATGGGCCATCACTTGGCCCTAACTCTTCCCCGATAACCGCGCCTCCTGGAAGCAAGGAAGAGGATGGGGGAGCAATATTTGAGGAGGCGAACATATCATTGGGGTGTGTAGGATACCACTGCGAAGCAGAGTGAGGCCCATCGTCCAGGAGGACATTATAGGAGCCCACCATGGAGGGGACAACACGACTTGGATCAGGAGGTGTCCCACCACTATTACTACTAGGGTTGCTAACAGTACTAGGATTGCTAGGAGCAGTCGAAACGCCCGGTCTTGGTCTTGCTCGTCCTTTGGGGTCGACACGCTTCGCTGGCTTCGAGGAAAGCCAGGTAAATGTGCATTCTTTTTTCCATCGCTTGCAGTTGGTGCAAGAATCAAAGCTACCATTCTCCCGGTTGCTCTAGAAATTTTTGATATCAGTATTAGCCGATGTTAAAGCAGGGTAAGAGAGGGCCACAAACCGGAGCATCACAGCGCCTCTTGCCCTTGCGACAGGGGTCACAACTATGAAACTGACGGCGGCGAGAGTCATCCATGGCGAGCAGCCGAGTTTGATAGCGACTTCTGCATTGGGTTCCGAGGAGATGAGGAGACAAAGCGGGATCCCGACGCAGATAACTTGTCGTTGTCCGCACAGCGTCAGCCCCCGGAAGATCACGAACTGTGCGGGGTTCGGGTGGGGAAGCCTAGCGTGGGGTCGGGGTATGGCGGCGATATGTTCAGCTACCCAATCTGGAGGGGCGAAGACAGCTTGTCCAAGGATCTTGGAGGGATTTAAAGCATCCAAAGTAGCGGGTTGAACCGATGGGCGAGAACGGTGCCGAGTCTGGAGAGGTGTGTTCCAAGTCTGTGGAGCGGTGCAAGTTGCGGGGGAGGCAGGATGAGAGCGAGCGGGAGAAGGGGTGATATAAGAGCTAGTCAAACTAATTAGAGCTAATGAGAGGCGCGTTGACTTGGCGAATGCTGATCGTTGCTCGACATCCCTGGATCGGTGGTCGTCCCAGGTCTTTCCACATGCCGCAATTATACGAAAAAGTACGATAATAACGGCGAGCTCTTCGCGGGGATATTCTAGCGCAAAGTATGTTCCTCCCACGGGGCAATTTGATTTGCCCGACTATAAGCTCGGCACGTGGTCCGCCGCTCCTTCCAGTTTTACTCTTGTCTACTCTCCAGGCGGCCCTTCGCGCCTCCCTCAACCGGAATATTTGTCTCAGCCTTGGAGCCTGACGCGTGCTGCCAATCTCGTTGATTCATATACAGTTAACTAAATGTGATACATGACAACCATGAAATTGGTACTAGTATGCGATGTGGCCTACGACTGCGAAAGCTGCACGCGGACCGTCTTGATTTCCGTGTAGTTCTCCAGCGCGTACGATCCCAGTTCGCGGCCCAGACCCGACTCCTTGAACCCACCAAACGGCATCTGGTAGTGCAGCGTGTTGTAGTTGTTCACCCAGACGGTTCTGTTGCAAGTCATTAGCGGAGTTTGAGACCTGCGGTTTCAAGGGACAACTCACCCCGCCTTGATTTCGTTTGATACTCTGATGGCGGTGTTGATATTCGTGGTGTGGACGGCTGCAGCGAGGCCTGTTTTGGACGGTCAGTCATGCTCATATACATCTACTACTGTTAAGTTGGATTCTCACCGTAATTCGTGTCGTTTGCCATGCGAATCGCTTCCTCTTCGCTGCGGACCTTCTGCACCGTGCATACCGGTCCGAAAATCTCCTCCTTTACGATAGTCATGTTCTCATCAACATCCGCGAAAATCGTCGGCTGGATGTAGTACCCCTCGCCACCATGCCGGCTGCCACCGGTGATGACCTTGGCTCCCGCCTTCTTTCCGGCCTCGATATAGCCCATGATCCGGTCATATTGCACCTGCGACACCTGTGGGCCCTGGAACGTGCTAGGGTTGAAAGGATCTCCGACATTGTTCTGCTCAGCGCGCTTTTTGAACAGCGACAGGAACTGATCATAGATGGCCTCGTGCACGAGGATCCTCGAGCCCGCGCAGCAACATTGTCCGTGATTGAAAAAGATCCCCAGGTTCACCCATCCAATTGCCTCTTCCAAATTTGCGTCGGGTAAAATGATATTCGGAGACTTGCCACCAAGTTCCAGTGTAACCTTTTTCAAGTTGCTCTTTGCTGCTGCCTGCAGGATCTGTCGGCCAACAAGGGTCGAGCCGGTGAAGGCGACTTTATCAATATCCATATGTGAAGCAATTGCCGCACCTGCGGTTCTTCCAAATCCTGAGATGACATTAATCACGCCAGGAGGGAACCCCGCTTCCTTAATCAAAGCAGCCACATACAGAGCTGATAGTGGCGTCTGCTCCGCAGTCTTCATAACAACTGTATTTCCCGTCGCAATGGCCGGTCCGATCTTCCACGCAAACATTAACAGCGGGAAGTTCCACGGAATAATCTGTCCACAGACACCGACGGGCTCATGCCTTGTATAGGTCAAGCTGCCCGTATCTGTGTCAATTGTCTGGCCATAGATCTTGTCTGCCCAGCCGCCATAATAGCGGAGGCATCCTGCGGAGGCTGCGACATCACCTTTGGCCATCGACACACCTTTGCCATTATCGAGGGCTTCGATGGCGGCTACCGTGTTACTGTCTCGTTCTAGGAGGTCGGCGAGGCGGGTGAGGAGACGGCCGCGGTTGGAAGGGGTAACTTGCTTCCACTCGCCTTCGAGTGCTGCGCGGGCAGCTTTCACGGCGATGTCGACGTCTTTCTCTGTGCCTTCGTGGACGGCGACGATGGGCTTCTCGTTGTGAGGGTTGATTGTTTCGAAGGTCTTCCCGTCAACACCTTTGACGAATTCGTTGTTGATGAACCTTGTACAATGTTAGTGACGTCTGGAGTGGAGCTGTGCAAGGTAAACATACAGTCCTAAAGGTTGCTCATACGAGACCGCAGGGGTCTTGATAGTTTGGGACAGAGCCATGATGAAGATGGAATGATAAGAGTGTGAGATTGAGATGGGACTTGAGCAGTGCTTCCCTCATTCATCGGGACAGCAGCGACCTTTTAGATGCCTGCTGGACCGAGTACTCGGGACGAGAATCTTCGGGCAAGAGGCGACAGCGGGGGCCCGTGGGGTATATGTCGATAATGGCCGGTCCGGTATTTCTCGCTTTATACAGAGCCATCTATTAGGACTGTTCTCAGTGGTTTGTGCTACTGTCTCTCCGCGTAATTTCCCCATTCGCCCCGCGCTTTCCCCCGAGTCCCCTGCTCCGCTTGTTTATGTTTCCCTTTGCCCGGGGTACGGATGCGGATGCGGATGCGGATCCCAGGCGTTCGTCTTGGGATCTCCGATGTTGCATGCATGAGCCATGGCTCATGAGGCTAGTTTCGTCCGCATCTCGGGGAGAAACGTGGCAGCCACCGGGGTACCTGTGCGTCAAGTGTCCTACCATTTGGATCATGACTGTTTGTTCATCGGTTGTATTCTTGGTCTAACATGCAGGTGATGCTACATCTGACACTAACCCTGTCGCATCTTACAGCAGCTAGATTTAGTTCTTGGTGGACTGGTCTTAACTTCTATTTCGTACCGACCCTGAGAAAGCTGAAGCTGAAGTTCAATTTTTCATTTCTTGCAAACTACAATATATCATCATAATTATGGCGATCAGTATTCACTTATGTGAACAATTCTTCACAGGCAAGATGGTAGCTAGATGATATGGAAACAAGGATTTTGAATATTTTACAATGAACCATCGGGAAATCATGAAATTATCAACTTCAATTGCAATTCGTAAGATATGTGCATGTTCTGCAAAAACAAAACGAAACTCGTAATCTCAGCTATGTACAAACCTCCACAATTCCCACTGCAGCAATGCCGCATCGATGATAATAGATAGATTCGATCTGGCTCGGGGTAAGATTATTCGTTAATCCACCGCTTATTCGGGCATCTCGAGCACGTAACGGCCGGCAATCTTTCCTTGTTCTGTGTCTTGTTAGTACAACCATGCAAATATAGAAATAAGTGAGTAACTTACCCATCAACTCAAAGATCTTAGGAAGGTCCTTCAGAGGAGCGAGCCTGAAGGGCGCCTTAATCAAGCCGCGGGCAAAGAAGTCCAGAGCCTCGACACCGTCCTGCTGGTTTCCGACGTAGCTACCCTTGATGGTGATCATGCGGACAACAGTGTTGATAACAGGGGCCTTGAGGAAGGCGTCTGGGGGCAGACCAATCGCGACAAGAGTCCCGCGGGAGCGAACATACTCCGAAGCCTGCTGGAAGGGCTTCTCGGAAACAGCAAGCAGGATGACGGCGTGGGCGCCGAGGCCGTCGGGCGTGGCGGCCTTGACATCTGCCACGACGTCCTTGGATTTGGTGAAGTCGACGAACGTCTGGGTTTGTTAGCATCTGCGCATATTCCATATCGATAAGTGCACTGGTGGGTGGTAAATTACCTCAGTTCCGAGCTTCTCACACATAGCCTTCTTCTCATCACCACCATCAATAGCGATAACCCTGAGCCCCATCGCCTTCGCATACTGCTGCGCAAGCGAACCGAGACCACCACCCGCACCAACAATCGCAACAGTCTGACCTGGACGAACACCCGATTCCTTCAATCCCTTGTAAACCGTAATCCCAGCACAAAGCACCGGTGCAGCCGCATCAAGCGGCACACCCTCAGGAATCTTCGACGCATGCGTCGCCTTCCCCAGCGCATACTGCTGGAACGTCCCATCAACCGTGTACCCAGACAACTGCGCATTCGCGCAGAGCGGGGTGTCGGCTTGTCTGCAGAACTCGCACTCCCCACAAGACCCGTTCAGCCACTTAATTCCCGCCTGGTCGCCGACCTGGAACTCAGAGACGAGCTCGCCCTTGGCGACGACAATACCGGCGCCTTCGTGGCCGCCAACGAGTGGCATTTTGACGGGGATGGGCCAGTGGCCCATCATGGCGTGGAGGTCGGTGTGGCAGACTCCTGAGTAGCGGATTTTGACGAGGATCTGGTCCGGCCCGGGCTTGGGGACGGGGATCTGTTTGTAGACGAGGGGGCCGCCGACTTTTTCGGCGACTTGGGCCCATTGAGTTTGGGGGACGGACATTTTGGCGGTTGAAAGATGAGTAGGTAGGTAGTTCAAGCGAGGGTTTGTGAAACGTGAGGTCGAAACTGAGACCGAGGGACTTAGAGACTGAGGTAGTTTGATGATTGAGATGGTGAGACTTGAATCGACGACGAGGGCCCTTATATAGTCCTCAGCCCATAGGAATGGGGTCTCTGGGGTAAGGGAGGCGCGGCGGGGCTTCTCGTCTCCATCCTCCTCTCACGTTCATCTGGCGATGCGATTCGGGCCACCGGAATGGAACTAGATGTATCAGACCAGACTTTTTGGTCTCGAATACACAGTGAATGCAGAGGCGTGGAGGGTTGCGGGGAAAGCGTTGCGGGGATGATCTGGGATGATCCAATGCACGGCCCTCTCACTCTGTGCGGTGCTGGGAGTGTGCGGCTCCGCATGGTCCAGAGAGAGACGCAGCCGATGCGGAAGCCGATCGTCAGATAACTAACTCAATTCTCAAGTGTCATTTCGGAGTCACAGACGCCGAGTTCAGATTCTGGTCGGGCTGTCTGTCCCGCTTCGTGCTCTCTTCTCTGTGCACTCGGAACTGCCCCGGTTTCTCCATCAGCTCCATGTAGAAAATTCATTGCAAGGCGTAACTTTTCGGAGCGATCGCTTCCAGTCTGCCAGAGCACTTTTGCTGACATTCCTTTCCGCCGAAGGTCAAGCTCTCCGAGAAAAGGTGACAGGAATCCCTGCCTTCAGGGTACGAGCTTCGTTGGAAAGTTGCATTCTGAGGACAAGCGAGTCTGGCAGCGAGATAATGACTCCAGTGAAGAAATGCTTCATAGTCTGTTTTTAAATCCCCAGGAGCAAGGACCTTGGTAGAGACTGGGTACCCGGGTAGAGGGCTAAATGGAGGAATTGGGTAGACTCGATAGGCTGATTTATTGCTGAAGGCTCGAAGTCTCTGTTGTGGAGGGAGCGAATGGATCAGGGAACACTGCCTGCTTCACCAGAACTTTGCCTTGAACAACCATCTGTTAGCAGACCAGTCTTCAATATTAATGCTCCATGAAGTGTTGTTTCTGAAGTCTTTTATATTCCATTTCTCCAGAATTCTTTTGATGAAGGTTTTAAAAAGAAAAGACGATTGTTTTCTACTGATGGTAAACTCAGCTGCACACGAATAAACACAAAGTATCAAGGTATCATTAAAGTAGAAGCCAACGCCAAAATCAGAGCAAAGCAAGCTCATACTCTGCACTCCTCGCCATTATCTTCACCCCATCAGCCCCCTCATTCCTATCGCATGGGAAAAACGTATCTGACCAGCCACTACTAATCGAAATCCCATAGCTTGGCCTCCTGCCATGAATCGCACCATGAGAGTGCTCATCGTAGCCATTGGAAATCTGTGGCTGAAACAGGCCAGCCATCACCCCTCCTACTCCACGCATATCCATATCCTCTGGCGTCTTGGGGCCGGTATTCCCGCTGTCATCGTCATCCCAGTGCAGTCTCATCGTGGCTTGGTTCTCGAGACCGGAGCTTGGACTCTCGGCGTGGAGAAGGGTTGGGTCGATGAATTCCGCAAAGGCAAGGTCGTCGCCTGCGGGATTCAAGCATGAGTGCGTGGTTCCATTTTTGTGCATCTGCGGTACTCGCGCAGAGGGAGGGGGATTCTCCAGGTCGCAGAGAAGGTATTTTGGTGGCTTGCGGTTGCCGTCGACGCAGGATAGACCGATGCCGCGCTTAACGCATTGGTTACATGGTCGTTCGTTTCCTTTTAACCTGTCAGTGACTTATCTGGGATGAAGAGGTTAGTAGGAGGAAACGTACCGCATGTTTTGTGTGCGCGTTGGCAGTTCGAGCAGGACCTTCGGGCCTTTTTCCGGGGACGCGACTTTTCGAATGCGTTGGATGTGATGAGCTTTGGATCCTGTGTGCTCGAGGCTCTGAAAACTGATTCGGCCATTTTAAACAGTACGTATAGAGAGCACTTTACAAGAAAGGGAGGATAAAACGACGGTCTTTGCGAAGTGGTTATATCCCAAGGTTGACAACGTTCTTCCAGTTATATCTTCTCTGCTTAAAGACAGACCGACTCGAGGATCTCTTGCCTTTACCTTTTCCAGTCTCCAGCCCCAGTCAGTGTCTGTCATTCAAGCTTCCCACCGACCGAGATTACCTCCAGCTACCCCGGGTCCGCATCCACACACGACCAAGCTCCATCAACGCAACCAAGTCCAGCCCAGATCGCCACCCCCGGTATCCCCGCAAAAAGCAGTGCGGGAGTTGGTGCTCATCCGGACCCAAAATTTGGCCCCTGGAACGCATACGTAGCCGCATGCATGCATCACAGTCCAACCAGGATCCGTGCGGCTCCGCATACACCACCCGGACCCGCATAGCAGGAGACAACTCAACAGCTCAACAGCTCAGCAGGAGAAAAGACAGAAAAAAAGGGAGGCGATCTTCTCGGCCACAAGTCATGTGCCTTGGTCTCTCACGCAAACGGACACCTACTACCGCGCTGATCGGTTTCGCCTTGCTGGTTGCTGGGCTGCTGTCGAGCTTTCTCCGCATTTCAACCTCAACCCTACTATTGACTGCCTGCCTGCCTGGCATGCACTTGCTCCTTTCGTTCCGTTCTACCGTGCCAGTCGACCGGTTTTACTGACTAGTGAGTGCCCAGTGGGCTGACAAGTGGGTGTCGTAGCTTGAGCAGTCGCCGGCGTAGTCTCCAGAGTCCAGACGAAGTTGGGACCCCAGTTTCCAAGGGGTTCGTTACTTCACGAGAATGACCGGGGGAGGATCGTCTTCCTTTCTTCCGTGTCCAATTTAAGCCCATCGTGAAGGCGATGGATGTTTGTGATTTGAGGGTGATATAAAAGGTGCATACAGTCCCCCTTGTTGTTGGAGGCCGTAGTTCTCCGTCCTTAGGAAATTGCTCCCTAAGTCCTTGTCATATCCTTCTCCCTTCTCTTCCCTTGCAATTGCACTTTATACGATACAACATGGCTAGCGACTGCAGTCAGAATGGCGAGACAAAGGGTTATTCCCAGGGTCTTTCCACCGTCCCTACCCATGTCACTCTGTCCGCCGAGCAGTTCGAGAGGCTGTACTTGACGCCCATGACGCAGCGCCAGTCCGGTCTGGCTAAGCAAGTTGGAAACCCGACGCCATTGTATGTCTACCGTTCTATAATTCAGTGACAGATAACTGAGCTGAGTAGGGCACTCGGAGGTTTTGTCATCACCACAACTCCTCTCTCGTGCTGCTTGATGGCCTGGAGAGGAGCGACTGGAAACGGAATTGCATTCACGTATGACATTGGACCCCTACCCATTGGCATCCTGACTGATAAAACGACGACAAAAGCGGCCCCATCATCTTCCTCGGTGGTCTTCTCTTGCTCATCACGAGCATCCTCGAGTTCATCCTTGGAAACACCTTCCCATGCGTTGTCTTCGGCACTATCGGTGGCTTCTGGTTCGCGTTCGCAGCCACCATGATTCCCTCTTTCAATGCAGCCGGTCAGTCCTGAATACCCGATTCTACAGCCTTCTTTTTTTTTTTTCTCTTTCCTTACTTACATCTCCCAATACTTATAGCCCCCTACTCCTCGTCAGCAACTGATACAGGCGCCGGACTCACCAGCGCCGGGTTCATGAATACATACGGTAAGACCCAAACTAATTCACCCTCCCTTACGGTTATGAAAATCCAATCCAACTAACGACCTTCAAAAATAAAAAACAGCATTCCTCTTCATAACCATGGCCGTCCTCATGCTCATCTTCATGATCTGCGCCCTCCGCACAAACGTCGTCTACACCCTCATCTTCCTCTCCCTGTTGATGGTCTTCCTCATGCTCTCCGCCGGCTACTGGAGACTAGGCGAGGGCGAGTCCGACGTCGGGAACCGATGTGTGATAGGTGCCGGTGCATCTCTATTCGTCGCAAGTCTTCTAGGTTTCTACCTTCTGATTGCGCAGCTGTTTGACTCCGTTGGGCTTCCGTTTAAATTGCCCGTTGGGGATTTGGCTGTGCTCTGGCCCGTCCAGGGGAATAAGTGAGTTTATTTTATCTTATTTTATTTTTTTCTTGCACTTCTGTTATATATTGGGTATTGTACTCGACTGGGTACGTACAAGGTTGTTGGGTTTTGATGCTGACTATATGGAAAGGGCTGAGCAGCGTGATGTCGAGTCTACAGCTTAGATAAATATGCCCTGTGGGTAAGGTTCAGATAGGTGACTTGTTGGAACCGGCCAGATTGGAACCGGTTAGATAGGGTTGTTGGATATGAAGGTGTTGGTCGACATCTTGGTTGGACAAGGGAGGGCTTCTTAGGTTCAAAGTCTCTCTGCGGTGACCGGTGGAGAGTATATTTTTGATAATTCCGCATTTCGTTTCGCCTGATACACTGATGCGAGGGGATTATTAAAACCCCCATAGCATACATCTTTTTTTTTTTAGAAAAGCTAGTGGTGGATATGGAAGTAGTTATCCTACACTTTGGCGTGCGTTGGAATTGAGCTTATGGCCATTCTAGTGCAAACAGTGCTTTTCAGCATATTAATATTATAATAATCGCAGTATACCTTGCGTCCTCTGCCGTTCCTTCAAGCGATAAAGAATAGGAACTCTATCTTTCTACATTGGCCTCGTCAATTCGCTTCACCTCAATTGAGACATCGATCCCGAACACATAGAGGAGAAATAGGGTTGTAATTTTTATGAGATCACGCACAAGGAAAGCAGCCATTAGGACAATCTTGAAAGACATGCGACGGCGGATATGAGCTGCAAGTGAGGCGGTGCGATTAACGGAAAGTAGTGGGAGGGTCAGATCAATCTGCAGAATGTACGCGCCATCAACGAGGCCAGCAGAGACCTGGCGTTGTTCCCCGGGGCGTGTTTTGCGCCTTGAAACGGATGGAATGGTGACCGAGGTTCGCACGGGCGGCATCTTTTTAGGATCTGGACCATCCTGTTTCCACGGATTAAAGTAATGAGAAATCTTCATCTTGAGCTGCTCAAATTTGAAGAGATTCCGTGCAAGTTGCCATAGAATGCCGCTCAACGACTCTTTTCTAGTACCAGGTCGATTTGATTCGGTCCTCGAAGAGTTATCGTCATCAATTTGATATTGGTTGGTCTCTTCCCGGTTAGAGTCTACAGCGCCTCGCCGTAGAGGAAGGTTGTCTACCTTCGGTATACGAGCAGGGTATGGCATTTTCGGGTTTTTGAGCGGCGCGCTCAAGGTTTCCCAATCCTCAGGCGTTACTTGCGGAGGAAAGAGCCGGCGAGAAGCAACTTTTTGGGTTTCCCACGACTGTTTTTGTCGCGCTGGGCGACGGTCTGGGCCCCGGTCAGTGGCAGAATGCTCAACGCGTCGGTTGAAATTTTGACTCGCTCGTAAAGGTAGTGATCGAGGAGGGGTTTTTGGCAAGGCTTTCTCGTCACCTCCACTAGGCGGCTTTTCTTTAGAAGAGGACGGCTGGGCGTTCTCGGTTTCCCTTTGAAGCAGAATATCGATACCAGAAAGAAGGGAAGGCTTGGGTGGCTTCGGCGGTCTCCATGTTGCTTCGCTGCCGGAGGAAATAGAGGTGAGTGGGCTGTCGTCTGATCTGACCGTATTACCCAGTCGACCGAGTGCGCGTTTATCGGACTTTATGGAAGAAGGAGCATGCCGCTTGTCTTTCTCGCATGATCCGATTTCAGATTGATAATCGCTTTGAGATATCGGCGTATTATGTGGATTCAAAGGAACTCCACGGCTATCGATGAAAGGGTCTTTTTCGAAAGCTAAGCCCGGATGTAGTCTGGGAAAAGTGAAGAAAAAGCCGTTGTAGGCCTCATCACTGCTCAAACGACCAAGCGTGCGCGAACAATTCTGAGACAAGGATGTCGAAGCCGATCCCCGTGGTTCGGAAAGTGTGGCCTTTGCGTGCCAACCACGAGGGCTATCGATAGAATGACCGCTGGGGAAGTCTTTTCGCTCTGAGGGGTCTGGTCCTTGTGCCAATGAGGTCGGGATATTTGTTGGCAAGCCTTCAGTCATGGTATGGACCGGCGCTCGGCCGCGCTGAGACAATTGAATGATCGAATACGGTGAGAAGATTGGTCCCTAAAAACAGTCCTGACTGCGCATTCACTGTAGTGGTTAATCTCATGAGAAGACCGGGGAATTCTGGGTTGAAGCGAACTGCACCGAATTATGGGGAAAATCATGATGCGGAGTGTAGCTGTTGAGGAAAGAGCAACCAGATTCTTGAAACTAGGCAAGTGCCGCCAACTTAGATTCCAGTCGGCTGTGATCATGCAGGAAGTGTACTGTTATTGAAAGAAGCGCAGTATGACGAAAATGTCGCAAAAAAAATTGCTATAATTCTACAGGTTCAGAGTTGAAAGCGCGAGTGGATATGTACATCAGGTATCTATTTCAGAACGGCCTGCAGGCTCTCAAGAACCTATGAAAGGGTCAGCTGCGTTCGATAACGTGGCTGCTGGATTTGTAGTGACCACTTACCTCCAGCTCAATCTTGGCCTCAGCAATGTCCTGCTCGCTGCCGTTGCCGCCAGCAATCTTCTGGGCTTCGGCGATCTGGGAACGGACACCCTGAGAGTGTGAAGAAAGTAAGTTAGCCTTGTTGCCCACTGAGACCGGTTTCAAGAAGACCTACGTCGATGCTGAAGTCCTCAAGGGGGTAACCCTCAACAGCGTTGATGCTCAGCTGGGAGTCGGGCTGAACGACGGCAAATCCACCAGAAACTGCCAAAAAAGCACGTTAGTTAGATCACTGAGTCCAGACGTGTTGTTTTAATTCGACACATATCGGGTGGGATTTGATCTATGTCGGTCACCGGACGTACGGAAAAACTTCTTGCTGGCACCGCCCTCCTCCATGATTTCGACAAGGCCGGGCTTGAGCTGCTCGATGGAGGGAACGTGGTTGGCGAGGACACCCATCTCTCCGGACTCAGCGGGGATGTTGACCTGGACACTGGATGATAAGGCTTGTCAGTAAGGGCGCAATGGAAGGGTGAAGCCGGGCCGACGGGGCGCAGGCGCAGGTTCAAAGGCAGGTAGTTAGGTGACATACACGCCGGCGGAGCGGAAGATGGTCTATTAGAAAGGGTCCTTGTTAGTACCAAGGCTTTATCAAGGTGTTAAGAGGACGTCCGCCGGGAGGGAGTCGTACCTGGTGAGGGAGAGCCAGGGAAAGCTTGATCTTGTCGGAGACGGCCTCAGCGTAGCCTCTGCGCTGGATAGGCACGCGGAAGGCAGCGGGACGAGCCCGGAAAGCAGAGCGAGCGAAACGGAGGGAGCTCATCTTGCAATTGGGGGATGGAAAAGGTGGTGATGGGTCAGTCTCCCGCTTTGGACTTGGAGTTGCGAGGTGCAAAGGTCGACGTTCGGATGCCGGTTGTTCCCTAGCGCCTTTCCCGCTCACGTGACTGACAAATAAACACCTGAGGCGGGACTGCTGTACCTTTACAAGAACGTCGTGAACCTAAACTCTGAAATGGCAGAAAATGCCAGGAGACAGAAGATCTTGAGAACTGTTTTCGCGAAGGATTACTTTTACATGTTCTGAGCTTGTTCTACTTTTTCCTGTTACCCGGTTGTCTCGCCGGTCATCGGAATGTGAGCGGCTAAAGCGACAAAGACTTGCCGCCCATAATACAGTCAAGTCAGGCACTCGGCCTTGGAAATTCTCTAGTTGTCCAACGTTTATCCCAACCTTTGAGCATAATTTAACCTCGAAGCTGATATTGATATCTCAGCTGATCACGTGGTCCTTTGGTCACGTGGTTTTCTCTTTGCCTATGGTCCGGTTCTTCCATGCACTCCCCCATCATGAATCCGCGTACAAATAATTGTAGTATAAAGAAACTGGAGAGATATTGCTCGTGTCTTACTTTTCTATTATATAGAGCTGTAGATATTTGTACTCTGTCTGTAGTGTACGTGTTGATATTGGCCTGAGGATGACGCTAACCGTGCTCGGTAAGCGAAATCCCACACAAACTGACCGCCGAGCCCTAGCCGACCCTCATTTGGGCCTCAGCCATTTCCTCAGACGTTGGATAACCTCACCCGCCAACTCACATCCGTGTTTCAGTCGCGACGAAACTGTCAAGATGGCCAGTACGTTTGCCCCTCTGATATTGCTGCATCTGCTATCGAAGAAATTTGCCCCGAAATTCCATCCGGAGGCGTCCTCGAATGGTCGAAGCTCATGGCTAACGCTTTTGTCCTTTTTTTAGAGTCAAAGAACGCCTCCCAGCACCACAACAGCCAGAAGGCTCACCGTAACGGGTGCGTACGAACCGAATCCCTTTCACGTTTTGCAGATACCTCGGTCGAGAGTGGTTATTGTTTGGGTGTTGAGCGACATATCAGCATACGATCCAATACACCTCGATTCTTTATCCGCATTACACGAGCCTAGTGAAAAAAAAAAAAAAAAACCTATCTCGCTAATAATTCTTTCGTCAACAGTATCAAGAAGCCTAAGACCAACCGTTACCCCTCTCTCCGTGGTGTCGACGCCAAGTTCCGCCGCAACCACAGACACGCTCTTCACGGTACCGCTAAGGCTCTGGTACGTTGGACCGCAAAATCCATGGCGACATCAGACGGTCGCATCGAGTGGGCATTTACTAACGAACCCTACAGAAGGAGCGCAAGGAGGGCAAGCGCGAGGTCGCATAAGTCATCTAATATAGACCAAAATGAAAGCGATTTGAGCTGGTGATTGTGTCGCCTTTCTTCACGTGCAATGAACACTCAACCTTCCCACCAAGAACGTCTGTCGAACGAGCCGGTTGTCAATTAAACCAAATGGATTCGATTTCGTGACGCTTCTCCTTTGCTTCCACTTCTGTTTTGTTTCTGCTTTACGTTGCGATGGACGTAATGACCCGTTCGATTCGGATGTAGTCGAAACCCGATTCCACAACAGGCATATGTGTGTACAGCTTCGTGCTTATTTCTAATGCGCGCTTGCTGAAGGATTATTATAACGTGCCGAGAAAAGATCCCATGCCCTCCTATTACCAAACACCTTTTCTCTTTCTCCCGTGGCGAAGAGGTGCATGGACGGAGGGCTACATACTCGTAGACTAGAATAGGTGTAGTCTATGCAATGATATCTATTTTTCCGTCAAGTCTGTCTGAGCATGTTTCCGTGGTCAAACCTTATAGGAGTGGCGCAATGATACCATCTCCATTTCCACCCTACAAGGAGTGCATGCAATTCACTGCAAATTGGGCAGTATCAACCAAGCATCATCCAACGGAGATAGCTGGCTAGCCACCAGCCTTGCAGGGCTTTTGGTGTAGCGGTCTAGCGCTCCTAAGATCACCGTCATTCAATGATGCAACTCACCAAGTTTATACCCGATCCTAACCTGAAAATGTATATCGTCCTTCTAGGCCTACCATAACATTATCTTCTAAGAACTAAAAATGATATATATGCGCTCACAAGAAGAGTAGATTAGATTATAACCTGTACATCAGGACTATACGAAACTCGCCTAATAGATATCAATCAGTTAACCATGGCTAGCTCCAAGTTATTAACCGATAAACTGTATGAAACCCGACAAACAACCATCCAAACATGCATACTTTTGAAGGATTGAAATGAAAGTCTTTAGTAACGGTCCTTCATGAAATATCGACAAAACAAGGCCTTTGGTAGTAGATACTTCTTGGTAATATATGGTTGTCGAAAACAGAGAGTTCTAAATGAAGTAGGTAGAAAGAGTCCCATGGCCCCAACAACAAAACCTTTCGCAGATGGATACAGCCATTTCCGCCTCACATATCAATCCCGACCAAGTCCCGTCGGTGTTTCAATTATCTGCAGTCTCGTTATGCAACCCTTGCGTGAACGGATATGGGAATTACCCAACTATACCACTGATACTCTGTACCTATGCTATGACACCTATGCAGAAGCTGTGACACCATGAAATCCCAATTCAACCTGGCAGAGGTTGAACGGGATAGCCTGTTTTAACTGAAGGGAAGAGAGGCCAAACAGGCATCATCCACGAAGGGTACGGAGTATATGAGGCTAGTCTAGGTGCCTTGTCTTGTCGACTTACTCAAGTTGGTATGCTGACGGGGTCTTGGGCAGCTAATCAAGCCTGTTTTCGCTGGTTACTTATGAGAGTGTAGACTACGTGACACAGGCGGGGAACTAGTCACTTCTCTCAAACCAAACACAACATGCCTTTAAGGTTTACTGGGAATCACTACATCATGGACTGTCGATAGCTTCCCGGTTCGATATAGAGATCTCCGACGTTCGGAACCGGCAGTGCGGATTGATAATCCGGAGGTCAGTAGGGTAGGACAAAGCAGGGATATGACGCACTGCTGGGTGCTCGTGCTCACTGCTCAGAACCTTCGTTTCGGTCATTGAAACCATCGTCTCGAGTATGATACTCAGAGAGAATGGTTCGAGTGGTCGAAGAGAACGCAAGTGGCAAGACAGCAACCATGGCTTCCGGTGTTTGAATTGCTCGTGCCCATTCTGTCCTCCCCCAGTTTGTGAACTTTAAGCCTGACCAGTGAGTACATCATGTTCTCGCTTCATGAAACGCCGGATTGCATTATTGCGTGGAAGCCGCATCGCATCCAACGGTCACACACCATCAGCACTGCAGTGAGTGCAGCGATGCAGTCAGATAGCCCAGCCTAGCCCTCCTTAGTCGCCAATCCTTCTGACCTCAAGAGAGCTCGTGTTTCAAAGGAGTACCGGTAAAGGGGCCTACCAAGCTAGTCACGGGATGGGTTCACGTCAATACGAAACGAACACATCAAGCAGGCTATCCTTGTTCACAATCTCGATAGATATTAGGGCCCAACCTGGCTACTCGGCAGACAGACAGCGCCGCAGCATTCGCCTTCTAGTTCCAGTATACCTATCAACGCAGACTATCCCAATCCAGGCGGTCCTGCTGACAAGAGGATCACATCCCTGCCCTCGGCACCAAGCCAGAAAAAGTAAATGGCTGGCGTGTTCTTCGGCGCAGAAACGAAGACGATAGTCAGTTCCGAAAGGAGAGCCCCGAGCACCAGAAGAAAAAGCAACGATGGCACCGGAAACGCGATCCTAAGGTTTCATTTGGGCCCAACGATCGAACACGGATCAATGATCAGCGGTTTCTGCGTCTATAACGATGCTGCTATGTATCTAGATCCAGACGTTTCGCTACCAATCTGGTAGTCAAGGAGGAAGCAGTGCAAGTCTGCGTTGTTGGAAGAAAAGAACCCCGTGAGTCAGGGGGCTGGGGCACCCAATTATTCGTTGAAGATGAGACCTCTGGAGGATCAATATTGGGAGTGAAACTGATAGGTCGAACGAAGCTTTTCGAAACATGTGAAGGACGTTTTCGGTTGGAGCTTCCTCACGAAGTCCATCGCGAGAGCTGTCCAGCTTCACGCTGCTTCTCTGCTTTCTCACCTCAGCATCTGAACAGTGGACTTGTCAACTCTCATCGAGTCGGGAGGATCAGGGTCCGATTCAAAGTCTCAATTCACATCTGAGCCGAAGATCATGGCTTCTAACGAAATTTTTGCATTGCATTGCCTGCCTCACCCCTGCCAGCTGCCAGGAGTCGACTTGAACTCGGCCCAGGCGCTCGCACAGGAACGGGACGTTGAGGCATTTTCCTCGACGGCCTGCAAGGTTAGGGCCATACTTATCCAGCTGGAAACATCCCAGAGCGTACAGCACAAATGATATTTTAGACTGTTTTTCTGCATATACTTCGCAGAGTCGCAAGCCATGGATCTCTCTCTCTCCGGAATTCGGGAAACAGAAGCAGAAGCGGAAAAGAAAAGTAAACAAGCTGCCGGTCTGGCGGGTCATCCATTGCCCACTGACAACCGTTAATCCAGCATGCAGGGAGAAAGACGCAAAAGCGACGTCGGAAGCCAGGGATGCGGATGGCTGGCTGGTGTCTATAAGTTGGCTGTGGGTCATTATTATTGGTAGTATATGTAATTGTACACATGCAACATGCACTCCAGGCCGAGAGGGGAAAGAACAAGTACGTACGTCCAATACATCATCGGGATACCCCTCAGGCATCGATCAAACAATGCGAGTGCGACAGCAACGGCTGGCTGGTATGTGGGCGGGAGACACGTGGTAGTGCTCAACTGTCGAGTCGACAAGTTCGAACGTTTGAGTAGTTCGTGCTTTGACCTCCTGCTATCCGGCCTGTTTACAATCATCTCGACTCCACCAAGGAAGTTTGTTAATTTGTAAGTACACTGTTTACACCGGCTGACGTGGGCGTTAGCGATGCGACGACGAACGATGCCGTCAGATGGAATGGTTGCGGGGAACTCTCAAATTCCAAATGGACATTTCGAACTCCCACCTCCCTAGCTTGGACCCTTGACAAAATCAGAATCCAGCACTACTATCGTATCAAGTCTCTGAGAAGAGAGGAGGGGAGGGTCGAAGTGGCGAGCTACCTTTGGCTTGTACAACTTGGCGAACGACAGATCCCCGTTCGAGTCGATTATTGGGCGGCCACGGACGAGGCCTGTGCTACAGAACGTGACACCAACTTCAAATCATTGAACCATCCATCCGACTCGGCTATGATTCAGAAGAGTACGGAAACACTTCTATCTAAAGGGAGAGGGGAAAAAAAAAAAATCAAGCATCCAAAATACATGATTCATACTGTGAAGTCAATATGGGAGCCCATAACATCCATCCCCAATTGTAGTATATACCCGGCCAGTCCAGTCCCGGTTAGCACTATTACCGGGCATAGGTACAGTACAAACGTACGATACAGCTAATACGTACGTAAAATACGGACTGAAAAATTCAACTACGTAGCTTTCCCCTTTCGCCGATCAGGGCATAGCGGCAGCGGGTACACTAACCTCAAAGCACCGTAGCGTAATCGAGACCGAGATCGTCCGTAGCCCAATAAAACGAGCTGAAGACAGTCCGAGCTCCCGGCGCTAACGCAAAAAGGAGAAGTGCTAGATGCAAGGGCCCACTCTTCACGTCCATGACTCCACGAAATCCTGCTCGGAAATGCCTCGGGGGGGAAGGGTTAGAATTGTGGAGGAAAAAATTGGAGAGGTGTTGCGCTTGCAACTGTAAGATTAAGATAGTAGTAGTATGTCCTGGGAAGTTCCATGGGTGAGAGCGGGAATGGGTTCAGCAGGCAAGGGGCGCAGAGTTTGGTTGGTGAAGAATTTCAAGGTTAGGGGCGGGAAGGCGAAGTTTCCTGCAAACTTTGAAGTCGATCTCTGGATTTGTTTTTTTTTTTTTCGGGTCGCGGTTGATGTGACGTTGAGTTTCCAGATGGTCGGGTTCGGTATGAGCTTGTCGATGATTCGGATATGCATGTATAATTCTCACAAAAGAATTCTCGATATAATTTGCGTAGTTGCATCGTAGTTAACTGTATACTCCATACTCGCAAGTCCAAATTCCTGTCTTGAGGTATTTCCGTGCTCTCTCATGGTCAGTGAGCTACTGTCTCAAGTTAACAAGCAGTGCGGAGAACGTCGTGGACTCTGGAAATCACAGTCCACGAAGACGACCACGATTGAGTTTGAAACCGCAGAAGCGGGGCCCCCCAAACAAGAACACGACAATCAGAACAATATTGAAAATAATAGCATCTACTAAATCTCGCACTTGTCTAATTCCCAAATAATTCTCCAGCTCGCGATCAATAACTCAATTTGGTCTTAGCTGGCCGCGCTCCGTCAACCCGAAGATTCGATTGCAACGGCGGCACTGACCGACCGATGGACGACCGTTTCACATCCGAGACCTCTGCCGGACTCCACACGCCGTCTGCCTGGCTCTGTTTCTGGCTCTGGCTCACTATGGGACTCCCGTCCGGTTCTGGTTCTGGTTCTGGCTCTGGGCCGCAGGGACCACCTCCAGACACCAGCTTCCATTGATTGGAAGATGACTGGACCGTTCATCCCTGTGAATCTTGGGTTGAGGGCAAGTGCGTTTTCCTAAAACGGAATCGTCTGCGGTCTCTGGCAGTGGCCAGGAGTGGTCACTGGTCAGTGGTCACCCCTGGAACTGGTCAGTGGTTAGTGGTTACTGGACTGTGCTGCGTGGAACTGTGGATGGGGGCCTCGTATTGCGTTCCTTGGATCGAGGCGGGCATGGGCACGGCTCAACGTCGAACGGTAACCTAAACTCCCTCGCCAATCGTCAAGTCGTCATCAATAATACTATCACCCATCAGGCTATAGTCAATGTCCGCGAGGTCATCCGAGATCTTGATGAAACCGAGGTACGGAGTACAGCTAAGGTTCCAAGGCGCCGGGTTGTCTTCCTTCTTTGTAGCTGGCTGTGCTGATCGATCTGGATCTGAGTTACAGCCTCCTAAACTATTTGAAAAGTAGATGTATACGAATCTCGCAACAGTTGACCAGAAGGGAATCATGGCGGGCGATTCCGAGATCAACACCTGGTTATCTGGCCCCCGACATTTAAGGAATCAAGAGTCAAGACGCTATAATTCCCGGCCGTTATACGTACTTCAAATTTTGGATCTGGCGCTGCATCTGCGGCTCCACCGTCAGACTGCTGCACACACCGAACCTGCCCCGTCGAGAAGGTCGGAATTAGTTAAAAAGTGGACAGCAACAGATCGACCCCGTTTCCTGAGATAGACCCGTCCTATCTTTCCCTGGTTCGGGGTATTAAGTCTGCAGGACCTGTTTCGAAGTGCTCTTGCAGCGCAGCCTCGTATATTTTCAGCTGTTTCCAGTATGGGGGTGCCTGGACCATGTGAACCTCGGAAGTTGATCTCAGCTCTCGACGCACTGAAGCTGTTGTGCCCTGTGCAGGCGCTAATACCCGATATTTCAAATCAGATCGGAACTCCCAGCGTGGACTTCTGCTTGGAGGTTCTGCATAGCGATTAGCGGGTGTATATTTTCATATTTTTATTGGTATTTTCGAGAACGTTGCTGTGCGGCGCTGCCCCAGCCCCAGCTGCCCCAGTAAAAGCGCATCTCAGCGATAACGGTCAGGTCGTTGAGCCCAGTTGAGGCTTGGCCAGTGGCGAAGGACGGGGGAGCGTCAGCAGCTGTCTGTGATGAGCGATGGGCTTCTCAGTGGCCAACAGGGCTTCACACGATTCCCTCACGCGTCGAGGCAGGCGATTCCCCGAATGGCCAAGTCCCAACGGACGATCGCGGCCGGATCTCAGTTCTCGATCTGGAAACTTTGCCTCCGAACCGTGGGTCCAGCGTCTTTTCGAATCATGAAGCGAGAAGCGAGAAACTCGCTTCGGTGGCTGTCCTGTCCAATGTTCACCAGTCCATCTCAGTCTGACTCTGTCTGCAAGAGTCTCGGCTGCTTGGCTGGAGTGACCCCCCTTTTGTTTGCAAGACCCCCTGGGACAAGAATAACCGTCCATGTTTTGGATCCTGGAGGCCGAACGATTTGTCTCGGTCAACATGACTCGCCATCGCCCAAAGTTTCCCGCTGGCCGGGCCCGTGCTCATCCACTTCCATACAAGGTGAAGGCACTCTGGCAGACTGTGGGAGACTGAAGGGGCCAGGCCGATGCATGAGAAGGATGACATTCCTCGCCTTGTTATGCACCAAGGCCTCGAGGGTGGAAAATGGAAATCGACTGGGCACCGCAGGGCGGTTCGCACCACAACGGCCCATCGATCGGCGGCTGATGCAGGCCAGAAAGACTATCGAATTTGATGGTCCAAGACATGGGATGTGGTGCATCATCATCTTCTTTCCTCTGTGGCGACGGCGAGTCACGACTCACAACCTCTTGTGCTAGACCGGCGAGTCAGGTTGGGAGGCCAGCTGGAGGAGGCGAGCTGAAAGGATTCTGAAGTCCGAACCTTTCTTCCCGTTTTATTTTTTATTATATTTCATTTCATTTTTGGCGCGAGGCGAGGCCATCGTCGAACTGTGAGAGGAGCAAGACACCCGATGAATCTGAGCGAGTCGCTGCGCTGAACTGGGAGAATACCGACTTCCTGAGCAGCTGCTATAGCCCGTGTCTTGGATATCGGCCTGAAAGGTCCGTCTGCTGCATTCCTTCGTTGCTTTTTCTATCCGCGACCGATCCGTCCAGGTTTCTTTCCAGGACTTCAGGCTTCGTATTCCTGGCTTGACAGGTAGATCCGCGAGGAGCTACTGGAGAGAAAATTCGCCGTTCTTATGTTAACTTGTAAAGGGAAAAGACAAAGCTCCCAGTAAATCTTCCTCTTCTCTCCCCCCTCCTCCCAATATATAATGTATGAACCGACCTAGTCAGGACTCATGCTCGAGGGCGATGTCTCCGAACAGGTACAGTTCCAGACTCGCAGCTGCACTTCAAGTAGTCTAGTCTAGTATGCAGCTAGATAATCTACGAACGCTCGCTCCTCAGATCCGTCCGATTTGAAATCGACCTATCTATCTCATATTCCAACCACCCCAGATGGTCGATTATCACAGGAGCAGCCGGCAGCCCGGTGATGGCTACTGTTCGAGATCATCGTCGAGCTCCATGATGGCTGCTCTGCTGCAGGCCCGCAGGATGCAGACGCAGCAGCAGCAGAGCCATGCGTAATGGCGCATGACGGAGAAGTGAGGACATTCACCGGCTCCTCTTGCAAGCTGGAACCACTCCCCCTCTCTCCACAATCTTGCAGGTGGTGCATCTTCCCAGCTTCCTTCCTTTTTGAGACCCTCTCTACCCGTTCCATTTCCTTCTTTTGTTCGAAATCATCCCCTTCTTGATTGCTTCCAGTCTGCGTCGACTGTCTAGGCCAATCGTTGAAGCGTTGGCTCCACCTCTGTCGCCTCCTCCACCACCAACGCCCCTCCTCTCCCCCTTGCGTTGGGCCCTCGTGAGCCGGTGCGGACGGCGGTTCGATGCAGTCAGTCCACCAGGTGTCACGACCCACGAATCGAGGGATAGAATGGAGAATGGGGCGCTGTCAGTTCTCCCCATCTGCGCCAGGGACTCAGGAGGGAAGGGTCGGGTGGAAGTGAGGTGAAAGATGAGGTGAGAACTGAAACGAACCTGGTCTGTGTACTTACTTCTTAAACCTTAAAATTGAAGGGTTGTACAATGTTCTGTTTTTGTTTGTCTCTTCTTTTCCTTATCTTGGTATGTAGTGACTTGATACTCAGCAAGTTACTCGGTAGACTAGAGATGACACTGTACAACGACCGTGGATAGACTGTCTTTTTTTTTTACTTCGTTGGGAATGACGATGGCAGCCAGCCACACGGCAGGCTATTATCCCTCTTGGTTGGTCCTGCTACCTTACTCTTACCGAGTAGCTCGATCGATGATCGATGGATGGATGATGATGATCTGCTGCGCTGCGTTGTCTCGCCTTGCCTTGTCTCATACAGAGAGAGTCCGTCGTCATCTCGTATATGCAGTGGAAAATGGCGCTCGCTGTGTTACAGGGGTTTCCAATCGATCTTTTCTGTCCCTCACCCGTGCTGGTGAGTGAAAGCCAATGTGGCGATTTGAGTATTTTAATCATTCATACAGAGTATTGTTTCATTTTACTTGTAAATTAATAAAAACGTTGTTCATCTTCAAGTGGTACCATTAGAGAATTAGGTAGATAAATGGTAAGATAATAATAATAATAATAATAATAGCAACCAAAACCGCAACACCACAACAACCATGATGGGGTATTATTAAATCCAGACCAAAAACGCATGCATGCAACTCAATTCAATCCAACAGCATCAACATGAAAGACGGGAGGATGGATGATGATCCCAATTCAATGCTCGCAGTAGCCATTCTCCCACTGCACCTTCAGTTCTATTCCACAACACGCCAAGTCAAGAGTTGCGCAAACCCAAAATTCAAGTCAAATCAAATCAAATCATGCTTTTTTTTGCCTTCCAGCTGTCAGGCAATTCGTCATAGGATCAACCCAAAACAAAAGATAGAAATACATAGGAAAAGGTTTCTCAAGTAAAAGAGTGACAAGGGTCGGTCCTAGACATATACAGTAGTGGACGCTGCCAGAACATCAAATGGTCAAAAAAGAAATTCCAGTAAAAAAAAAAAATACACAGCATTTATATAATGCAAAGAAGAGAGTCGTGATCGTTCCGTTTGGCGAGGGGCCTTGATTAAATAGTTCGCTTCATTCAGTTCAATAGATTGTCGAGGCCCATTCGCGAGTCTCGCCGGGATTCGATCTTCTCTTCAGAAGAGAGCCAGTAGGGTTTTGACGGTTCGGACAATTTCCCTGGGAAGTTGGAGGAGAAGTACAGTTCGTCTGATGTTTGCGGCCGCGGCAGCTCAGCATATTGATACCGAGTGTCCATTGGCACTGGAAGAGGGAGGAGCTGTGGCGAGGAGACGGTGCGAGGAGAGGAAGAAGAAACAGAGTTGTGGTCAGAGACCATTGACGGTGGTTCAAGAGACGGGGCGTTGGAGATGTCTGAGAAGGCAGGCGATGTCAAGGGTGCTTCGACAGGCCGGTTGAGAGCAGGAAGAGTGTAGAGGGGAGTGAGTTGGCTGGAGTAGGTCGAGGCTGTTGAGCAGGACTCTCTGCGAGAAGGCGCGGACGATTTCGTCCAGGAGGTAAAGGGCCTGTCGTGGGAGATGGACGGGAATCGAGAGCGGAGGATGGGACTGCTGGCCAGCGAGGCGCGGTGGTATGGCGGCTCGATGCGGCCGTTGGGAGTGCGAGAGTGAGAGTGAGGAGAGCTCACGGTGTGAAGGCCTCTGCGCTTGCGGTTCATGCTGCCGTTCCACCAGTTCTTCACAGCGTTGTCGCTGCGGTTCCCAAGTCGCCGCGCAATCTCCGCCCAGCACTTGCCCATCTCGCCAACCATGCGTTCAATCATCAAGCCCTCTTCCGCGGAGATGGGCTCGCGGTTCAATGAGGGTTTCNGGTTCTGGTGGAAGCGCTCCCGGCACTGCTTGGGGGAGCGGTAGTGCATGTGTTGAGAGATGCGAACCCAGTTGTTGGGGCCTTGCTCGCGAACCAACTGGAGGAGCAACTGGTCCTCTTCAGGGACCCAAGGTCCACGACGGTGAGTGGGGGCCATGGCGGTTTGCGGTTTTTGTTTGTGATTTTTGTTTGTGGTTTTTGGCTGTCTGGATATTGGGTGTTAGAGCGGACTCAAGAGGTTTGTGTTGCGAGGAGTGGGGTGGGCAAAGGAGAAGACGTCGGGAAGCAGGAGGGAGGGCTGTGAGGAATGTGGCGGGCAGCGGAAAGCTTACAGTGGGGGGAAGTGTCGTGATGCGGGATTTCCTCGAACGAAGTTCAATTGGGGCGGAGATATCTTTGCCAGTCAGGATGACTTTGGGATGTTGTGAAGAAAAAGTGTTGAAGAAGGAGAAGTTGGGAGGTAGATATATGGGAGGGGAAGGGTGATTAACGCCGACGCCGAAGTGATAGGCAAAGGTCTATAAGAGGGCCAGGACCAGAAGTAATGACGACCAGGGAGGGAGACGAGTCAGAGAGCAATGGATGCAGCTCCACCCGTCCAGCACGCTATGAGGGAAGATCTGATCCAAGATCTTGGAGCTGACAGTTGTCGGAGGAATAAATAAGAAGGAAAAAGGGCTAAGGGCCAAAAGGGACAATAGACGATTGACCCTCATCGAAAATATGAAGAAAAGCATTTTTCGAAATGCCCGATTGGGATTTTTTTTAATCAATTATTTTAGGTCTTGTAACGATTTACGCCTTGGTATTATTGAACCCGTACAGTGTGTACTCCGAAATGTACCCGGGCCCACCACAGGACGCACAAATTCTTAGCGATTGGGCTATGCAGGTCGCAGCCCGCCGCTGGCCATCCATGCGCAGAGAGCATTCGATAGCACCATGAAATCATGACTGAAGAAGCCCATCTCGATCGTGAGTCGTTGCGACTGCTGAGGTCAAGGTGGGGAGGCCGACTAAACTCAGACAGGCAGTGCAGTGTCTTCTTTGGGTAAAGCCACGACCCAGCATGACAAAAAAATGCCATTCTCTGATCCCACCCCTCCCAAGAAAATAGTGCTGCTTTGGACGCCTCCAGAGAGTACCACCGGGCGAGAACATCGACTAAACGCATGCCGCGTGAGGGCAAAAGGGCAAAAGGGCAACGAAAAAGCAAAGAAAGCTCCTGTCTTGCTTTGAAGCGCTGGCGTTTCCAGATCGTGGGGTGATTTGCCACTATATCGCAAACTGGCATAGATCAGAGGATCAGTTGTCACATCAGTAAGCCCACCGACGTGAAACGAAGAGAGAGGGATATTTTTATTCCTCGCCCGCCAAGTTCATATCGAATGTTGATGATGAGGCTAGGGCTGGGTTAATTTGGTCTCAAGTACCGTAATGCAAGATGCATGCACGCAATATACAGGAGGATCTCTACGGGCCCTCGCGGACCCCGACCGAGACGTCGTATCCAGCTGAAAGGACACCATCGAGATGGGTGATCAACGGGCTGGCATGGAATCAGTGGGGACAATATTCAGGGGAATAGTGTGCAAGAAAGCAATTGTCAAGAGAGAGCGGTCCCGAGCACCAGGAAGGTGTGAAGCCATACAGACTGTTATTGGGCAAACCACAAATTAACCGCGACTGGGATGGGAAGAGCGAACAGCTCCGAAGAGACCAAATCATGTCAAATAATAAACTACTTTTTGTGGCCTCAGAGCCATTCTCCACCCATCACCAGCGATCCCCAGGCTAGCCACCGCACTACCAGGGAAGGATTGGCCAATGCTTTCCGAGAGACAGGCCCTGACAGAAAACCGGGAGCGGCAGAAACGGTCTGGGTAAACCTAATAGGGAAATGCTGTCGAGGCGACTCAGGCGAGCGACCGGGGTCACCCTGGTAGAGGCGGGGAGCGCCGACCAGAATATATTAAAAGGAGTGCAGAGTGAGGCTTGCAAGTGAGCAGCTGCCAGAACCGGAATTCGGAGTCCGGAGTATATATCCTGGTGTGAAGGGACGATGGTGCATCAATGATAGACAGCGGAACGTCCGAGGGTGTGCGCTGAGTCTGACCCGAGAGAAAGGATAGCGAGGCCAGAGTGGGCAGCAGGGCCAGGCAAGACAAGAAGGTGGAGTCCACCCGAGAATGACAGATCTTGCGTGCATTGACGTTGGGAGCTAGCGGGCAGCAGCCGAAACGAAGTTGCGGTCGCAGCAGGCAGTTGGTATGGCGGAATGCGAAGCTCAGCCAGCCATGGACGCCCTCCTCGCGAGAATGAGCACCTGAGGTTCCCCTTTTCCCTGGTGAATGCTGGCAGTGGCAGCAGCTGGAGACTGCCACTCGCTGGCGCTTCTCAGATAGAAACCGTTTGGGCGACGATCATGATTGGCGCACGCTAGTGCTTAGCGTTCTCCATGATTTGGAATCTTTTGACTTCACTCCCAGTCGGGCGGCGATCGACGCTCTGCAACGCTCTGGAGAATTACGGATGCTGGGACTGCGAGTCTGGGAGACTGCTTCCAACTAACTACTGAGTGTTCATTACGCAGCAGCCGAGGCACATGCCCGGTCAGTGCCAACTGCAACTGCCAGTGCCAGTGCCAAGTGCCATCGGCATCCAACTCTGAGATCCTGGATAGAACCCGAGTCATGGTGATGCCTCGTGTTACGTTCACTAGTCGGCGCATCGCAGCAGCTGTGGCAGGGAAGGAGGAACGGAAAGAGAATACTCTAGGAAATAATCTTCCTCCTCGCATCCTGCCCGCCAGCCATTGACGATTCCACCGTCGCGGTCGCACTCACGTTGATTCTGCAGGGACCACCCAAATTCTGGCTCCAGATCCAGCCCGCCTCAAAACGCATGGCGGGTATATGACAGATCGCATTGTGGCCGATCACGCCCCCTTTCCAACCGTCCACTCCTGCGCCCGGCTGCGTCCTGGTCTCCTGGGATTCTGCAGATTACTTTCTTTCGGCACCGCTGGAATTGTGGCGGACACGCGGTTGCCCCTCTTCGCGGACTATTGAATCTAGAAACCAGGATCCCCTCACGATGGCACCCAGATGATCACGATAATAATAACCGTGGTGGCCTGGTGGGTGTTGCCCAAGGTTACGTCTTGTACGGCCGGCGACGACGACTCGGGGACATCGGGAACCTCCCGCAGCTTCGGCCTTGAGATCAAGATGGTCAGGTTGTAGTACTAGATTGCCTTGTCCGTCTCTCCCCTTTGAGAATCTGCTGCGATTCTGCTCTCCCAGTTCCCGCTGTCTTGGAGGCACAAGCAATCCTGATTACTGAACACTGATAGGCACGACTCTCGAAACCTTATGCGAGCCACCGACTCGACTCTTCTTAGCGTTCGATCTGATCGTGGCCATTTGATAGGCCGATCTGGCCTTCCCCGGCGACTCCTTGCTAAATAGTCGAATGTATGCTTTTTTGAATTTTTTTTTCGCTGCTGCCCAAATATTTTCCAGAACTATTGACTGCACGCACAACTGAACGTCGTCTCAACATCCCAACAAAGTAAATACACGTTGTTTCAGAGTCTGGCGCAAGATAAAACCACCGCGCAGACAAATTCGCTTCCTGCGACAAGCTAGTGCGCTGCACAGAACAAGCGCTGGCCATGGCCTCAGTGGTGGTGGATACTGAGGACCGATCCTTAGTTCCTTCGCTCCGTCCTGTCAAACTGACATCGCTTGCCGGGACCTGGCAGACGCCCTCGTTACGTCCAATTACGCAGCCTGGTCAGTTCCAGCTGAAGAGCGGTGCGGGAGGGCCTGGCGCCGCCACGAGCTAGACGCCGTTGGGCCCGTCCGTCGCCAAGTGGCACTTTGCAGAAAAGGGGAACAAACCGCGAAAGGGAATAATGGAACCGATCAATAATGACATTATATCGTATATTTTGATTAATTCTCGTTCAATACGCCAATCTGCCCCAAGCTAGTGCAAGAGCACGAACCCTCCCTAGAATGTGTGGACCACTGGGCGTGACAGGAACAAGGCGAGGCAGGCTTCGCAGCCCCCAATCTGGAGCGCTGATTGGCGGCCAATTTAAGGTATTTGTCATTCTGGAATCCTGATTCCTGAACTAAGCGTCTTTCGGCAAGGATAGCCGGTCCTTCAGCGAAAGTTTCGGATTTGATATCTCTGCTTCGCACTCCACAGTCGAGCCTAGTCCTTCTTGCAACGCCCCGGAACATTAACGACCAACTGACTGAATCCTGAGGTGACTGGTAACAAAAAGATCTCCTTCAACGACCACGCCTCATCTCCGAATTGCGCCAGACGATCTCCGGCCCGACTTCAAATTAATTAAGCTGCTTTCCCCGGAGATGCTCGGGGCATGACAGGCTCGTCACGGCTGGCGTCAAGATCTCGATCTCGCCAAGCTTCCGAATCGGGAAAAAGGAGCCCTGTCTGGCACCGATGGCAGTTAACGTCAGAGCCTCTTTCACGCTTTCATGTCTAATGATGAAGAGCTCTCTCCATATCGGCACATTTGACTGGATCACCCCTGCATCCTTGGGGGGAGAAGTGGGCGCGACTCGCGAGGCGGCGGCCCCATTATTGGCACGTATTACATTCTCTTGTACCTGAGTCGTGGAGAGTTGACAGCTCATGTGCAGTGCATTGTGGACGCATTGTGCACACTTACAGAACGGGGCATTTATTCATCAACTATCGAATCTTGGGCAGGAAAATTAAAAAAAAAAAAAAATAAAAAAATAAAAAAAAATTCTGCTTGCGACCATGTTGGCCTTGAGTCTGGCGGTGTCAGATGTCTGTCATCTGAGTTCTCCTTGTGCGACCATGCCATGCGACAACGGGTGCTCACGATCTCGCCTCGTGGTACAAGGCACTACTGGTACAAGACACCGTGGGCAAACGAAACGGACGTACAGGCACGTACATACATACGGAGTACACCGGCCATGATCACCATGCATATTATCATTTCCCTAGGTTCAACAATGCTCTGCCGTGTGTCACTATTTACGGGAAATACTTCCAGGCGAGTATACATCCAGTAAACAACGGGACCTGAGAGGCCCAGAAGCTTCCCGCGGCTCAAAACGAACTAGGAGCTTGCGAGGCCGCGGCGATTGGGTCTCAGGAACCGACAGTCAAGACAACTATTGATTCATCGCTTGAAGCGCAGTGGAGTCCCAGCCGAAACCTCGAAACCTGAGCTCAGAGCTGGTCCATTGTTGCGGGTTTTGTTGAACCTGAGGCAGCACTCCCTTGTAGGGCTAACGAGGTCGATAATAATCAGAGACACGGGAAGTATTTGAGATAAACCCTTGTAGTGTCGGTTTTAGCGCCGACGGTGCACGACGAAGGCCAAGGATCGATCGTCCCCCATGCGGTGCGGATAGCGGGCACCATCGACCGTCTCGATTGCTAAAAGGGGAGCTGCTGCCCCAGGCAGCCACATCAGATACGCGCGAAATAAGAAATCCTTCGCCATCACGGCTTGCAATGGAAGGAATGCCAAAGTGGTAGGGTAAGTAATAATGAAGTCCCCGGTTTCTGTCCTCTCTCGCGCGCCCGTGCAACCGCAACAGACACGACCAGCAACCCTTGCTTGCTGCAGAAGGGCTGTCGACTGTGCCCAGATGGGGATCCAATGCGAACTTGAAGGGGCAACCAAGTGGAGCGAACGGCGGTCTCGCATCCGCCGCTGTTTCCTGACTGTCGGGCCTGCACTGCGAACCCCGACGGCCCAAGCACCTGTCAAAAAGCGACTTTGCAAATTTTACAGAATAGCGCAAAAAAAAATAAAAAAATAAAAATAAAAATAAAAATACGGCCTGCCGTCTGCTACTATACAGATTTTCGGCTGTTTCAAGACCCCGTTAGTCGCTAGTCGACACTCGACAGTCGTCAGACTCACTCCTTCAGTACATCCGGAGACGCCGTTTGAATCCTCCTCGTATTCATTCTCACTATCGTCGTAATCAGCACGTTCAGTTGCTCAGTCTGAGGTGGTTACCGAATCGATTATTATTTCCCACCCACAGACCAGCGCCAAACTCAAAACAACAATAATAATAGAAGTGTGTGCGACAACGTCACGATCCAATGCAAGCCTCCCTCTCCATAGCACATAGAATTAAGGAGAGTGGGATACAGAAAACGGCCGGCACCCGCACAAGAACGCTGGCCCCGGTCGAGGTCCCTCACCCAAACCCTTGGAAGACGGAACATGACGTCGAGAAGCCTCCGGCCTGCTTCGGGGTCTCTGATTGGAGGATCCCTCGATCGGGGTCCAGGGAGCCCGTTCGGGGACCATCTTGCGCTCTAGAAGGGCTGTGTGGTTCCCGATCTCCATGCCCGCCGATGGAGCTGGAGCCGCGGGCTTCACTCTCTGTGCGCTTTCCTGTTTGGGTTTAGGTCTGTCTTTGCAGTACGCGGTTTGGTATGCGGCATGGTATTTTTGTATCTTTGCACCGATACGCCCGTTACGCAGCACAGCACAACTTGAACTGCTAACTATAGTACTTTCTGCATTATTTATGCAACTTACTCTTATCTCTACATGGCTCTGCTCGTCTGTTCAACTCGATTCGTACTGATGCTGGTAGTCGACAGGCAGATAGCAATGGACCCCGATTCAGTCCTGGTAGGGATTCTGGAGGTTCCCGAGTAGGACTGCTCGGCCTTGTGCCACTCAAGTTACTCCGCTGTATCTACGAGGTGCACCGAAGGGTCGCCAGATGATGGATCAGCAAAGTCAAGCTATCGAAATGTGTACACCCACCCCAGCCATATTCCTCGATTGGCACTGCTGGCATCATCTTGCAAGGCGAGGCGAGGCGACAAAACTGACGAGGCCAGAGGGGACTGCAAACTGACAAATCAAGTCGATGGAATCCTCACTCAATAGTTCGTTCACGCCAGCTCCAGCTTCAGGCCCAGCCTCAGCCCCAGACTCAACGCCACAAGTTTCTGTGATGGTCTGATGGCACATTGTTGAACAAAGAAATTTGTCGCGACCTGATCCGCTCCGAGTCCGCCTAATATAGAATCAAAGCTCGTCAGTCTTCCCAGAAACCGCAAGAGTAGCGATTGAGTTTCTTTGTCTGTCTGTTTCTCGAGTCAGTCAGTTAGTTAATTCTTGCTCGTGACAAATAAGCATCATCCGTTCCGTTGTCAACAACGTGCCGGACCATCGGCTGTCCATTGATCTGGAAATTCAGATGAAGAAGTTCGGATTCTATTCCCATCAACCCAGTCTGTCTGTCCCACGCACCTGGTTAGTGGGTTCTCAGCGAGGTTCTTTGTTCGAGGTCCGATAGTGCGAGTTACCAAGCACGGCTAATGATGCTCTCTCGAGATACTATCCAAATATACAGATACTGCGATCACGATCTCAGGAGATGAGAGATCTGAAACACAAATAGACAAGCCTCGGTCTGATGCAAATGCAAGAACACCACGGCGCAAACGAGGAGGCCAAAGCTCAGATCACTATCACAAATCGCAATCCCCGCAAAAAAAAAGAAAAAAACGGCCCAATTGGCACCGGCTGCTGACGACCAAGAGATGAGATGAGGCGAGGGCGTACATATCCACTGGAGAAACCAAAATACAGCAGCCTTCGTGGGGACAGGCTCTCCATTTCTCCGGGTTCTTCACCCATATTCCCACATCCCGCTCGTTCCATCCAGTGTGCTTTGCTGGAATTTGGAAATCTCACGGTGATCATCGACATCACGTTCACCCTATGTACTTGTACAGCACGTCCAGCAGCGTAGATGTGGTTCCAAACGCTCAGATCCCAGGTCTGCCCGATCCGACCCATGGATTTTGCATCTCCGGAATTTGCATCCGCCACTGGCAGAACCATAGACTCTCTTTGTACGGTTAACGGCCTATCCTGGACTGGCCCTTGGCTTCCTATTCAAAAACCAGTTTTATTAACCTCTCCTTTCTTTTTTTTTTTTTTTTTAATTTTTTTTTTTTTTTTCTTGCTTGAATCATGGAATGCGCATGATCTGGTTATTTCCATGGTTTTACTCTGTCGTTGGGTTTCCCTTACGGCCAGACGGGGTTAACCTGGGGTTACAGTGTGTATGTATGTATATCGTGCTTCCTTTTTCTACTCTGGCCTTGCTTTGCTTTGATCTGTTGTTGTACTTTTGTCCGTTCCAAGGACGGACGGCGGGTGGGTTATCGCCTATCACAGTTGTATTGTTGATGGGGTATCTCGTCCCTGGGTGGCTTGGTTCAACCACTAAGTATAGTGCATGGTCGTCGACAAACTATTATGATGTAACGGCTAGAGTGTAAGGTGTACGGATTGTTGATGTTGTTGATGTTATTGATACTGTATGATGGTGCTAGGGAACCACGTATAATATGAGGCCCGTCGACGGGCAGGGCAGAATCCGGCTTTCCCTGCGTGACGTTGAATACTGTCGTCTACCCAAATTGGACTCGATGTGCGATTTTGATCATTAACTGTGACAGATGAGATCGTGTTCTACTGGATGTGCACGTTGACAGTGATCGTCAAATATATATTTCGGTGGCGGCTGATGCACGATCGTAAGACGGTGAGTATCAACAACAAAGAACATTACATATTAGAGTATTAGGCTGGGCCTGGCCAGTACTGACTACTGAGTAGGAGTATCCGAATCATTTAGGCCCAACTATTTCCTTTTCAGGTTTCCAGCATCCTCATCAAGCAGACGCAGGTGCAGGCGCAGGTCTCGGCGCAGAGGAACCAAAACCTGCACCTTGGAAGTCCAACAGAACTATTGACAGATCAACCGATTGAGTTTCCATCGCGATCGAATCCCGAATCCCTCGAGCTCCTTGTTCTTTTGGGTAGGAGGTGGTGGAGTCCATATGCAATATGCAGGTGCAATATGATATAGATCGGTATATTGCTTCTTCCTGCCAGGCGAGCGTGACGAGGACGATGCAAGATCCTTGGAAGTTGGAACTTTATTTTCCGGCTTCTACGAATAGAGGCCCCGCTTTTACTGCTGGAGTGAGACATTTCGGTTACGACGGTTGCATCCATTATTGTTGATGTGAGATACGCTTCATATCCGAACCAGAGCACGAGACAGGGATTCACCCGGATCATTCCCCTGGAACGCANTGATGCCGTTGATCCATCGTCGATCATGATGTGATGAACTACTATACTCGCACGAAAACAGGCATCGACTCAATGGGACAGTCGACTTCGATATCCTGTCCTCCCTCGCGGGTCTCTCCACTGCCCTGTTCGCCTTCGCCCTTCCCATTCCACAGCCTCCATGATGCGCCGCGAGGCAAATAAACCGAGATCCGCCGCTGTCCTGCCCCCAGAACTGGTGCGACAAGGTATCGCGATCCGTAGAGATACTCCGAGTCAACCTCCCAAGCCCTCTCATCATCAGGAAACTCATAGAACAGCGTCCTAATCACCGGCGTTCCCTTTTCATGCGCCTCCCTCATCAGTCCCCTCGTATACCCCCTCAGCGTCTCCCGGATGGAAATATACCGCTTGCAGATTTCATACACCTCCTCCCCATACGACCAAATCTCGTTGCTTGCGCCCGGCGCTGTCGGCTGGCCCTCGGGTTTGGGCTCCCTGTCCCCATGCAGTCTCATCACAGGACAAAAGGTGCCCCATTGGAACCACCGCGTAAACAACTCCCGGAAAGCAGGGTCGTCCGGGTTCCCACCATGAAAGCCCCCAATATCCGTCGTCCACCAGGGGATACCCGCAATGCCCATATTCAGGCCCGCGGAGAGCTGGTTCCGGAACGACGACCACGACGAGGCGATATCGCCGCTCCAAACGAGGGCGCCGTATTTCTGACTCCCCGCCCATGCGCACCGGAGCAGGTTGACGATATTCGACTGCCCGGCCCCTTGCATGCCCTCGTAGAACGCCCGCGCGTACTCCTTGGGGAACGTGTTCCCGATCTGCACGTTGCTGCCGGCGTGGTAGCGGTAGATGTCGAAGTCGTAGATGGAGTACTCGGGCTCGGCTTCGTCGAGCCAGAAGATCTTGATGCCCTTGTCGTAGTAGTTCCGTTTGGCGGTTTCCCAGATGAACTTGCGCGCGGAGGGGTTTGTTGCGTCGAAGTGTGTGATGTCGCCGTCGCATTGCATGGCAATGCGCAGGCCGCGGTCGTGCCGGATTAGAAGGCCTTGTTCGAGGAGCTCGGGATAGTTCTCTGAGGCGGTTTCGACGGTTGGCCAGATGGAGACCATGAGTTCGACGTTCATATCCTTGAGTTCTTTGACCATTGCATCTGTCATTCAGAAAACACACCGTTAGCAATTCTCCCACCACCAACCACTGTCTCTTCATGTAACGTACCCGGATCAGGCCAGAACTCAGGATCAAACTTCCAATCTCCCTGATGCTTCCAGTGGAAGAAATCGCAAACGATAACATCCAGCGGGACATTCCTGCGCTTATACTCCCTCGCCACATCTAGCAACTGCTCCTGATTCCAATACCGCAGCTTACACTGCCAGAACCCAAGCCCATACTCCGGCATCATAGGCACATACCCAGTGACTCTGGCATATGCCTCTTCAATCTCCGCCGGTCCATCCCCAGCAACAACCCAATAATCCAACGCCTTGGTCGAGTAAGCCTCAAAGCTCATCGTATTCGTCCCCAGCACAGCCCGCCCTATCCCGGGGTTGTTCCACAAGAGACCATACCCCAGCGATGACAGCGCAAACGGCACACTCGCCTGCGAGTTGCGGTGCGCAAGCTCAATGTCCCCGCCCTTGAGATTCAGCCCGGGCTGCTGGTACTGGCCCATGCCGAAGATCTTCTCCCGCGCGTCGAGCGACTCCAGCCGCATCGTGAGGTGAAAGTCGCTCGTTCCCGGGATCGGGCGGAGCTCGCGCGCTTCGATCTCCAGAGCGCTGCATTTGGGATCTGTCGGGTCGCGTCTGTGCCGGGCGTACTCCTCCAGGAGCTTCTTGTTGGTTTGGGAGTTGTAGATGGTCAGCTTGCCGCGTTTGGTCACCACCGCGCGGATTTTGCCGTTTGTGATGCTTGCTTCTGATTCTTTGTCTGCGGGGAGGGAGATTGTTGCTGGCTTTGATCCTTGGGAGGATGGATCTGGGTCAGGCTTGGATAGAGCCCAGTCTTCTGTGGGCATGGCTGCGAGCTTTGTGGCTCTGATGCGGAAGGCATTGTTGCTCCAGGGTTCAATCCAGAGGAGGTGGTCGTCGAAGCGAAAGATGAGTTTGTCTTCTTCGGCGTATAACATTGTCGATTTATGTTGCTTTTTATTTCAAGTGATTGTAGTTGTCCTTTGAGATGGCTGTGAGAGCAGGGAGCGGGGGGTGGAATAAATACCTATACTGGTCGTGGGTTGAACAACAGCTCAGCATCTGCTGCGTCAGTCGTCACACCCCCGACGGGGACAAGATGACAGTACTTCCATGATCTTCGGGATGTCGTCCAATGGTATCAGGAGCTCGGAGAAATAGTAGCGGTTTTGGGAAGCTTCTATTTGGTGGATGAATTTGTTTCCTGCGGGGGTTGAAGTTGGAGTCTTGGGACTTGCAGGTGGGATTCAGCCTAAAGCCAGACAAAGAACAAGGTGATGTGCAATAACTCCGAAATGTATCTCAGTATGGAGGACTTGGACAACGTTTATTCATATCCCTAAATGAGTGCCTGTATCAAAATAGTGGAAGAAGTTAGGGCTGATCTTCAGGTACATGCCGTGCAAGTCCCTACGTACAATGCAGGTGTAATAAGCTGTGATTGTATAGGAAGTCGAGATCGTAATATTAAGCTAGACTAGATATCCACCGCTATGATTGATCGAAACAACGGAAAAGAGTATGCAAAACAAACCAGGGAAGTGAATTAGTGAGCACTCGCTAACTAAACATGTCCTCAGCCTTCCGGCGCGGTCCTCCCCGGCCCTCAATCTTATCAGAGAACAATTCCTTGCCGGTGTTGTTATGGTATTTTGACGGGAAGAGCTCGCGAACCGATGCTCCGCCCCTGCCCTTGATCGATATACCGTTTTCCGCTGCACCTCGAATCGCAAAGCCCTGGTCTTCGCCGGCCGCCCCGCGGATGTTGACTCCTCTCCCGGTATGTTCTGATCGTGACGAGTCTGGGAAAAGCTCGATGTTGCGGCTCCGCTTTGGATTGGTGTCTTGTGCACCGTCTACTAAGGGGAGCGATATACGCCTTGCAAACAAGTCTGCCGTCTCGTCTGCGACGTCGATGGCGTCCGATCGGCGATGGTTGCTGACCTTGGACGGGAACAGCTCTTTCTTGAGATAAGTGTTTGCCGTCTTGTTCGGGAAGAGTTCACGCGAGTTTGTGTCCCCCTCAGCCGAGCCGAATAGCTCCCGGCCTTCATTCCGTCGGGGCGGTGGCGAGCGCTCACGGAACCGTCGACGCGCTTCATGTCGTTCTTCAATGTAACCGCCCTCCATCATGAGAGTATCACGCCCAGGGGACGCGCTACGATGGCGCAGTCGCCCTGATTTCGAGCCCTCATCTGGGAATAACTCTTGCTCGCGGTCGCGGCGTCCACTTCCTCGTCTCCGCCTCCCACGATCCCAGTCTCTGTCCGCGTCGGAGCGATCCGTCGCCGGAGCATCGTCGTACATACTCGCTGTAATGCCCTCATCATGATCCCGGTCCCGGCGGCGGCGCAGTTCCCGCCCATCGAACCGCCTCCGGCGGTAATCGCCGTCACTATCTCCTCCCCCACTGCGCCGCCGATCCGTCTCTAGTTCGCGGCGCAACCGCTCCCGCGGGTCATGCTCTGGGTGCATCATATAGAACCGACTCGCCTCATACGCGCGCGGTTTCTTCTTATCCGCCTTCACCGCGATGCGCACCTGGAGAACAGAGTCCGGGTGTGAAGTGAGCACCTTCGCCGAGCGGAGTCGGATAATGGGGATTTCCCCTGGTACTGTGGGAGTAGCTGTCTCGCTGGCAGCACCGCCTTCTTGGAGTTCGCCATCGTGCGTGAGAGCAGCCAAGGCCTGCAGGCCGACCTCGGGCGATGAGTAAACGATGTTCGCGGAGGTATCGTCGATCCACTCGATGCGGGCGGGCGGTTCAAGAGTAAAATAGGTCGACGCAAACTCTTTGATATTATCTGTAGTCAATTCATCCACACCGCGGATGTGGACCTTTTCAGATTGGGTTTCGGCACTTTGGGGGTCGGCGACGTTTCCGTCTGCGGAGGTGGCGGTTGTAGCTTGGAGCGTTTGTTCCTGTGCGCAATGTGATCAGTTGGGACTAGTTCTAGTAGAAATACGCTTTGTTCCCCTGTAAACTTACCGTCTCAATCGGCTCGGGCTCTGGGAGAGGGCCGAGGTCGAGGTCCATGTCGATGTCCATTGTGGCGTCCATCGCGTGTGAGGGGGCTTCTTGGAGAGGTTGGGGTTGGTGTTGTTGTTGGGCGGTCGCAACCACCATTGAAGGGAATGGAAGAGGAGAAGAAAGAAGGAAAAGTCGGAGTGAGGGTGAAAGGGTAGGTAGAGGACAAGAGCAGGTAAGAAACAAAACGTCGAGTAAGTGAGTTAGGCAGAGCGAATGGAGCTCTGGTGAAGTGAGCGGAGACTGAAACTTCCGCCATCGTCAGTCGTCAGTCGTCACTCAAGTCAGACCGCCTACAACCCAGCCTCAGCCTCCACACTATCTCATGCTAACCTGTATTCAGCCAGGCCTGGTTGTCGACGGGTTTTTTTTCTTTTAGCTTACACTCGTGGACGGCCTACATGCTACTGTATGCAATTGGAAAGAATCACACTTGGAAGCTTATTATGTTCATTTTATGAAGATACCTAGTATACTCGACCACATAGTACATGGGACACGGGCGCCTGGAAGATATGCCCATGGCTTAAATTCAGGACTGTGGAAACAAAAGGGAACAAAATCATATCCATCCTATTGCGTTGTCATAACACATTTTCAACATTCGGCCCTGGTTTCATATTCAAAGATCATAGCATACATTCCAACCAAATTTCAATCATTGATATGATCGCCGATGATAAAAGAAACCAGAGAGTAGATACCGTTCATATCATAACGAGTCAAATCAAAGTCAAATCAACATAAGAAAGACAATAAAGGAGAAGGAAATAGAAAAAAAGTCAGCGCTAGCGTCGTTACCTTGGGGATCATCGAAATATATGCGGGGGATAATAAACAGGAAGAAAAGATGAACGAAGATACATCGCGAAGTGAGAAGTTCTTTCTATACAGACGACAAGCAGGAAAAGTTCTGAGCGGCATCCGGCTTGTTATGTGAATTCAACGCTATGCCCTTGTCGCTCCTGCCTTGCTCGGGCTCTCTCCGCGCGTCTTCGGCGGCGATTGCTGGCATACTCACTCGCGTCGGTTCCGGTATATGTCCCAGGCGATGTGATGCTTCCAAATGGGTTTGTCGATGGAGGCCGCGGCGGTGGGAAATTACTCGTGCTCTGCTGTGGAGGAATGTAAGACTGGGAGGGGGGTATGCTCCCTGAAGCTGCTGGGCCCTGTGCGTAAGGCGGGTGGGCTAGTTGCGGGGGAGGTGAAGTTGCAGCAGCGGCTTCTGCGGCAGCTGCAGCAGCACGTTCTCGATCCATCTGCTCTTGTTGCCGGCGTTCGAGTTCTTCAACTCGTCGCCAGCGGTCACGACTGCCTGTACGCTCGTTGCCAGAGACGGAGCTCGCGCTTCCATTTCGGCGGCGGGAATTGCGTCTCTCTCGGCGACGGGCTTCTCGACCGGCAGCTGCTTCCTCCTCGGTTAATCGCCGAAGCGTGATGTTTCGGCCATCCTCGTGCATCTTCACCTTGATTGACACTGGCGGAGATTCGACGTGTTCGTCTCGTTGCCATGTGCCGCTTCCAGCAGGCGGCAGGTGTCCCGACGAATGACCTGGAGGGCCCGGTGCTGGTCCTGGAACCGGAACTGGTGGCGGGACTGCTAGATTATATTGAGATTGTGGTGGAGGTGGCGCCCCAGGCCCTGTGGGTGTCATGGTCGAAGCTGGATCATAATGAACTGGCGGAGCAGGAGGCATATCCGAGTGAGCACCATCGACCGCTCCCGAAGCAACGGGGCCTGTAGAGAGCGCCGAGTCCGGCCGGTATTGAGCACGTTGTGGACGAGGTGTTAGATCAGTCGAGACATCAGTAGCTGTTTGAGAAGCGGGGCGCTTTCGCTGAGGGTAGTATCCATCCCCAGTGTATCGACGCTTGCTGTTTGCTCGAGCTAACTTTTCGTTCTCGAGTTCGTGCCGTCGCATTTCCTCTACATGGCGCTGCTCATCACTCTTCTTTCCGCGACGGGAGAAGAAACCCTTCACAGCTGCCAGCGCACCAGCCCCAAACATAGCATTCCGCGCTCCATGGGATGGACCTTCATCCTGGGTCGACAAGTACGAGTAGTCATAATAGGATGAATTCGGGCTTTGCGGCCTGCTGGGAGGTCTAGTGGGAGGGCGATTGATGGGAGCTGGATAGCTTGGGCCAGGCGGAGGACGGTCATCCAGGCGGCTTAAACTCTCTTCTGTCATGCTGTCCGACCGACGGTGGGCAGGTTGGTATCTACCCGATTCGGCATCCCCTTCTCGATTTCGCCTCCTATCGAATAGTTTCTTAGCGAGCAGGGCGCCACCACCAAGGGCACCCATCTTGAGGAACTTGCTTCCCCAACCGCCACCATGGCGTGACTCCTCATCCGAGTATTTTTCATCCATGTAAGATGTGTGAGAGCCATCGGAGACGCGGTCGTGGTCTCGGTCTCGGTTGCGGCGCCGGAAGAAGCTCGCCAACCCAAGCCCAGCAGCTCCAGCAGCTGCCATTTTTCCGAGATTGCTATGACCGTGGTCATCGTCCGGACGGGACACATAACTATAACGGCTGTCATAGTCTCCATCTCCAGAGGGCCCTCTGTCGGAATCATAGCGATAAGATAGATAGAACCATGTCGCCAGGATAAGGAACACAGCGACGGCGTATAGGATGAATAGCGATTTTGGGGATCCATAAAGCGTGAGTCCAAGTGGAATTTGGACAATGCCTAGAATTCCCAGAGCACGGCCTATCCACCGATGAATCTATAGTCCGGTTAGAGTCAAGTATTGTTGGTACGGGCAAAGCTACTTACCACTAGTTTGAGAGGCACGTGGTATCTCTTTTTATTCCGCTCAATTTTATGGACGAACCAACCCCAGAATATCTGGAAAATGATAATAACGTATATGGCAAGACCGATTCCGTGATGAGGGTTCGAAAGACTTCTCTTCGGCCCGACAGCAAACCAACCGAGAACAAATACCACAGTGCTCAGGAATAAAGTGAGAACCTGGCACCAAACGTGGTATTTGAACGCTCGGTATGGATTTCGAAGCGAGTAATACCGGATGAGCAGAATCGATAAGGGAACCAGCCCCAGGAATACGATCGCAGCGATAATGCCATGGGCAGCAATAAGAGTGTGGTAATGAGGCATATCTCGGAATCTGTTTCCCATTCCTATAGAAATGTTAGCGAGAACAATGTGAAGCTATTGGCTGTCATTGTGAGCCCACCATTGTATCGCATTGTTTCGAAGTTTACACCCATGAGATTGGGTAAGAGAAAGGTGTCGCGGTCGAGGTCCCATGTTCCATCGCCAACATGCAGAGTATTCGAGACATAAGAAGCGTCCCCAGGGGACGTGAATCCTGAATCGCCCGACATGGCTCGGTAGTTACAAGGCCTTGGTCACGACCGGTTGGGATTGATTCAAATGAATTTGGGATAGCAGACGTCGACTACCGTAGGAGATCTATTGAGACCCCCCGCGTTGAGGAATGCACCATGCGACGATAAGACGATGAGGATTGAATCGATAGGGCTGGTATCTCGGTGGATAATGTGGATGGCTGCTCGAGACCGTGGATACGTGCTTGAAGAATGTGTCAATTCCTGGTATGCGATCGATCGAGACTGGCAGTGGAGCAAACGAAGGGCAGTCTGATCGTAGAATATCGAGGCGGGGAAGAGATGGGAAGTACTACTGGAATTCACCACGCAACGAAGAAGCGACTTTTCAGCCTCAAAAAAACAGCAATAACAATGAACGAGGGATCTCAGGAAAGGTCGGTCACAAGAGGATGAAAGGAGACCAGCTGCAATGCATCCGATCGAGATTTGATTGACCTCACCCGCAGAAGTTGAGAGGCTGGGAATGCCACAGCCAATAATAGAATGCCTTTTGTGGTTTAGCGTGCCAGCGCATAACCAGAGCAACCGTTGCTGACTGATTCTGGCCCCTCTCACCGCCTTTCATTCACGGCCGATTGCTATCTTATCGTTTGAAATGACGCGATTCCAATCCCATGTCTTCGATTTGTCTTCGACCTGAACACCTCCCCCATGGACTGACAGCGCAATGTCGCAACTTGAAATCTTTGGCAGGGCCCTCTCGCGGTAGGTGATACTTCTACTGGGGTTTACCAGATCGTTCCCCACGATCGGTAGGTTCATTACTAACTGCCGATCTCAATAACGATAACAGCCTGCTCGGATGGATATAGTAAGCAACCGCGCCTTTAATCTACAGCAGCTGTTCCATATCGGAGCACGATAGACTAACAAAGGCGTCAAGCACATTCTGCTGGTCTGCGTCGTTTTATCCGCAGCCCATTAACAACTATCGTCGAAAGGCGACTACCGGCTTAGCCATCGACTTCCCTACCGTCAATGTTCTTGGGTTCGTCTGTTATACCGTATATACAGGGGCATTTCTATACTCGCCCGTGATTCGGCATCAGTATGCTTCTCGGCATCCGGTATCGCAGGAACCGACGGTGCGGTTCAACGATTTCGCTTTTGCTCTGCACGCTGTTGTCCTCAGTGGCCTAGTCTACTCACAGTTTTGGCCGAAAATATGGGGGTTTCAGGTGTCATGCTTCCAACGAATCAGTACGCCGATTGCAGGACTATTTTGGGGCTCATTTGCTGCAGTTGCTGTGGTAATTTGCATTGTTTTAGCCAAGAGTCCTGACGAAGGCTATGAACCGTTAAGCTGGGCTTGGATCGACGTGGTAAGCACAATCAATCGGGAGCTATGCAGCGTGCTCGACCTATTTTTAGGCTTGTCTGACATGAGGTCCTAGATCTATGCCATTTCATACGTGAAACTAGTGATTACGGTTGTCAAGTACGTCCCGCAAGCATGGGTCAACTACAAGCGTAAATCCACACGTGGCTGGAGTATCGCTCAGATCCTACTGGATTTCACAGGGGGCGTGCTTTCGCTAGTCCAACTGTTCATCGACTCCGCTTTTCAGAACGACTGGAGTGGCATCACAGGGAATCCAATTAAGTTCCTGCTGTCAAACGTCACGATCTTCTTCGACTTGATTTTTATGGTGCAGCATTATATTCTTTACAGAAATGCCGAGAACGAAGCAAAGGGTAAGAATCCTGACGAGAACAGCCCTCTGTTGTCGAATCGGCGCGAGCGTGAAGCAAACGTTTCGGCCGCATAGAGTTGGGTACCGCGTACTTTTTGGGTAGTTGTCAGTGGTGATGTTTATGATGACTACGAGTATTTTTGGAGCCATATAGAATCGTCGCATTTGGAATATCAGGATAATCAGATTATCTGCAGGAACGAAACCGTTTCACAAGATTCCAGCTCAGCCACGATCAATCGGTCATGATCAGAGACGTAGTGGCACAGTAACCTGTTGAAGACCTAAGCCGTTGATCCTCCTCGTAAACCTCGACCACTGACTCGCTGGGTGTCGGTTTACTATGGAGAATTGTCACTTCTTCATCCCCACTTATTCAGACAGAGTCGCAGAAGTTTAACCAACAACTGTAATACTGTCCGGCGAATCAGAGGCGCACAGAGTATAACCGCACAGCACAGCCATGTGTAGGAATATTTGGAATTGTATACGTGGTATCCATGTGCAAAATCCAACAGCAGCTTGCGCAATCGTCGATATCAGACAAACTGTATACCAGTCCACTAGGCAACAAGCACGCTGTCCAATCTACACCCGCAAAGCCCGATATCTCCGTTGGATCATTTGATTATGAATCGACCATGAGTCACTACTCTACCACTGTCCTCCGCCTACGCTCGACGTATTCGAATAACAGCATAGTTAGCAGCATATACTTGATTACTTATCCTCACCTCGGGGGGCACCTTCCTCGATACGTGCGATGTCGCGTGGGGTCCGGATCTAAGTCAAGCGTAAATGTAATCGTAACGGGGAAAAGAGAGCTGTGAGATTGGGCAGGTCTCTCAGGAAATCCAAGGAATGGTCCAATCTGATTCTCGGTTCGAGGAAGCGTGAGGCTGGTCTTGGATGTTTGGACCTGGAGATATTTTAAGAATTAAGGAACAGGGATACACTACTCCTGGTTGGTTGGTTGGTTGGACCGCATGGGTCACTGGACCTCGCAAGCTCAGCCACGTGATCTGCGGGCCTCCAAGTCGCGTCAGTGGACAGCCAGCTGGAGGCCCGTTGCACCTCGCAAGCAAGACTCCAGCTCGCAAGAATGAGGGCTTGGTTATCGGCAGAAAGCGAGCGATTCATCAGGTCTCATGCAGACTCATATCGGATGTAGCGATGAGCTTAACGGGACACCGCTGTTTGTCACTCGCCACTGTCAACGCGGGTCTGGGGATGGGACCCGACGGACCGCTAGTCTGGAGCGTTGCCCGGCGAGTGCACGAATGACCGTTGAGGCTCGCCAGAAAGCCGGCGGTAAAGCGCTCGAGTCACGATCTGCAGTGTGCGTCCGTAGCCTGCGCCTTGGCGAGGACCATCAGCCACAATTCATACGGATTATCCAATGACAACGCCGCTTTCCCATGCGAAATATGGGTATTGCCAAGTCGGGGCTCGGGGTTTATTTTGGGTGGGCTCTATGACCTTGGATCTGGCACGTTTTCTTACTCAGTTGGCCGGCTGGGGCGCTTGTTTGGTCTGCGCACCATATTGCCTATTCCTTGCGAGCTCTCTGGGGGCCAGCCCGCTGAACCAAGCTTTCTCTGCAGATCTGGTGCAGCTGCTTTCCCCTCCTCATGAAGCGGTAAGTGAGGATCGGGGATGCCGTGGGCTCAGACATTCAGAACAGGGCGTCAGTTACATGGTGGTAACTCTGTTCCGGCCCCTGGCCTTCCCTGGGGGGTGAGGGGTGTTCAGCCCTACCGGGACTACAGCGAACCACCATGCAGACGCTGCACGACACAGCGAATGAGCAGCGGGCCCACCACCCTTGTCTGAAGAATGACCCAGCCCCTGGGCGGGAGATAGATACCACGTAAACGTATGAGTTCAGCGAGTTCAGCTACCGGTGGGGTTTCGTAGATCGTTTGGCAACCGAGCTGAGACAGTGACATCGGCGCTGTAACCAATCCATTCCTTCTCCCAGGTGGACGGGACAAGACATGTATCTGGGGGGGAGATTTCCGGGCCCTCTGTTCAGCTTCCTTGTTGGCTGACAACCAGAAACATTTTATCTAGCATAGCCACGTCTGACTCTCGAGTATGTTGGCAGACTACTAATATTAAAACACAGGCCTGGGGCTCAATCTGATGCGAGTTTCGATATTACATTGCACTGCACTGCGACAGGTTCCAGAATAGAACTTCTATACTCATCACTGCGCAACCAACAACTCGAGACGAAGGATATAAAGTCATGCTGCTTGCTACGGGTCTATCTGACGGTCTTCATGGAATGCCACACCTCTGCGACAACAGCCACCACGCCTCCTACCGCATTCTAAAGCAACACAGCGGAAAAGCATGGAAGATGGAAGACAACAGAGCTGTAGGTCTATTACCAACCAACCTTTAGCAACTTGAACTGACAAATCCACAGAGAATACAACGTTACGAAGTACCTTACACAACCGCAGCCATGGACAGCACTCTCTTGCTCCCAGACGACTCGATGCTTTACACCTCGCAAGCATCTTTCGCCCCCATGTCCAGTCAACAACCCATCAATCTGCCAGAGGAGTATCTCCCGTACGGCAGCCAGCTCGACGGCTCTTCCTACTACCCTGCACCTCAGGCCCAGCCCTACATCTCGCACCAATCCCCGTACTACAACACCGCAAACACCACAGCCAACCAAGCCCAACCAAGTCCACAATGGCTTCACCCGTCACACGCGTCCACTTCCTCCCGCCATCATCATCACCACCACCACTGCCACCACGGCAACAGCAACGCACCCTACCAAGAGTCCATCCCCTCCATCGCCTCTCCCGACCTCGACCCAGACTTCGACGTCGACTTGGACATGGACCTCGACCCCCAAACATCCTCAGCCGGAGGAGACCTCCTCTCCTCGCCATCTCCAAACCCCCCATCGCGCACCCCCTCAACCCACTCCACAAACACAAAAGACCTAACCCTCTACGGCATACCGTCGCCTACCCACCCAGGCGCCTGGCGCTGCGCATACCCAAACTGCACCTCGCCGTCCCTCTTCCGCCGCGGCTGCGACCTGCGCAAACACTACAACCGGCACAGGAAGCACCTCTTCTGCCGGCACGACGGGTGTCCGCAGTCCAACCCGCAGGTCCCCGGCGCTGGGTTCAGTAGTAAGAAGGATCGTGATCGCCATGAGGCGAAGCATAACCCCGGAATTATGTGTGAGTGGGCTGGGGAGGGTTGTACGAGGGTCTTTTCGCGCGTGGATAACATGAAGGACCATGTGAGGAGGATCCATTTGAGGGTTAACTAATACCTGGTTTTTTTTTTTTTTTTTTTCTTTTTTTTTGTTTATCTACAGAGCTGGCTCTGCGGGTAATCTCCTTATGAAGAGGGAAGATGGAAAGTTGAATCGGGTTGGGTTAATGTCTTTACCAGGTTGCATGGCAATGGATCGAGTATCGACGGGTGGACGGCGCAAGTTTTGGCTGTGGTTTCAAGCGTCGATATGCAAGGGTACTAACTACTGTGAACGATTTTATGTGGTGGGATACGCTATTTGTTGAAAATACTGTTGTGTTAAATAGTTATAGTCCGGGCTAGCTGGCTAGCATTGCTTCAAGTTGTTGTTTCTTATCCATTCTGTTCCTTCGAAAGGTCTTCTTTTTTTTTCACTTAATCCGCCCGTCAACGCCAGCCAAGTCAGGTCTATAACACAGGGACGTATAGACGCCGACCCCACCGCACTGGGGCTTTCATAAATATGCAGCAGAAGATAAGTACACGTTGATAACGCTAGGAGACTCGCCATATACCCTTAACAAAATAAAACGAACAATGGAATAGATAGTCACTCAACGCCGGAACTCAGGTTTACACTCCACGCTCCATCTTCGCCCTTTTGGTAGTTGGACAAAGAGAATGCAAGAAACGAATGACCGAGCATAAATGTTCTAACATCTGGTATCGCTGAATAATAAAAAATAAAGAGATAAAAGCAAGATATCATAATGCATGTGCTGTTATCCTCTCATGAGATGGCCGCGTTATTCTCCGGTGGATGGAGAAAGCCGTCTCCTAACAGCGCTCGAATTGAAACATTGTATAATCGGCAGGGAAAAAAAAAATAAAAGTAAAAATAATAGAAAAAATAAAAAAGCTATTGAGGATTTATTCGACGTCGTCGCCCTCGGCCGCTTCCCTCTGGTCGTTGTGAGAGAACGTGTCGGAGAGCCGGGTCATCTTTATTCTTGTCCACATGATGGACCCTCACATGTCTGCGGTTGTTTAGCATAGTCCATTTTATTAGCCTGAAAAGAAAGGCGCAAAGTACGTACCGCTGGAGATTATCGGGCCGCGGATATTTATGTTGCTGGTCTGGGCAAAATGGACATACGTATCCGGGCGAGTTATGAACAAGCCCGTGGCGAATCATTTCATTCTTCCGTTTGAACCCCTTCCCCCCAGGACCGCGTGGACAGCCTTCAATTGGACAGAAATGAGGTCTATCTTGGGAGTGGACATTTGCATGTGAACTAAGCCTATCAGAATATGTTTCTTTTTCTATGTTTATATCGGGTTTCGGGACTTACTTTAGTAGATACTGCGTTTGAAAGGGGGCCGCTGTACATCCAGGATGTGAGCACTTGAATGTGCCTGTCGGAGCAGTTGCCACGTTGCCTTGTGACGAAGGCGTGAAGCTTCCAGGATCACAGACCGACGGATGATCAATCGGCGTCGGATAACTTGCCGCGGGGCTCCTGTTGGAGGCTATAGATTGCGAGTCGTATGGATAAGGCCCGAGAGGTTTGGCGCCTCGCCAACAAGGCTGCTGTGAGACCGGTGACGACGCGACAGATGCAGCTTGCAAGCTTACAGGCGAGGGATGCTGATACGGACTAGGTGGTATCTTTGACTGGGGTAATGGCGCACGATAATGGTCTCGAGGGCTGGGCTCAACCCTCGTCAAAGGCGGGGAGATGGCTGTGACGGGAAGTAGCGAGAATGGCGGTGCCGACGGTGCCGACGGTGCCCGTGTAGTGCGTGTAGGGGGTCCGGTAGGCGGTGGTGGTAATACAGGCCCGAGTTGGGTGTGAATGGGCGGTAATTTTGTGTTGGAAGCATTAGGCGAATGGCCTGTTGACGGGTCTTGAAGCGCCGGTAGCGTGAATTGGTCGAAATCCGGTCTATGATGCTTGCTTGATGGGTTTTGCGGGTCCTCCATAGGTGGGAAAATCATCTTAGGTCCCTTTGGTGGTGCTTCAATTATCCCAAGTGCTTCCTTGGAGAGACTTTTCAACTCTTGAGAATACCGGTCACTGCCGGGAGGGGAATAATCTCTTAGACTAAGTGGGTTGTTGGGAAGCCTCCAAGAGCCGTGAGGATCTGAAGTCCGCCATAGGGCATCATCGGCAGCTTGTTGCCCAACATGGAGCTCGAATTGCTTAGATCTAGGGTGATTCTTACTCTCATACTTGGTGCCATCGTGCTGCGATGACTGCTCTTGACTTTCAAATGGGGGCGGCGTCGGCTTCCTGGGATTAAAATTCGGCTTGAATGCTTCAAGGGGTGGGGAATCGGGGTCCATTGCTTCAGTCATGGAGGCGGCGGTTTTTGGCGCATCAGGAGCGCCAGCCTCTATCGTAGAGCGGTTGAGCTTGTTTAGTTTGCCCTCTTGGGCGAGGTTGTCCTATGTTCTTTTTTCTTCTTTTCCCCAGTTTTCCGGTCTTTCCTGATGGAGGCTCCAAAACAGCACCCAGGTTGAAAAAGATAAGAGACAGTGAGTACACTTAGACCATTAGACCAGAATAGGCGACGCGATTAGATCTGGAGAGATGTCAGTGCAAGCAAAAATATTTCAGAGAAATGCGACAATAAGCATCGAGGGGCTGAGGGGAGAACAATAAGTTACACAGGCGAGAGGTGGGAGGACACGTTGGGTGAGAGTCACCAGTGAAACCTAGACAGCAACTAACAATAGAGGGAAAGATGAGGAGTTGTCAAGACAAAATTCCATGGTGACAGCGAGGTTGGGAACAGGAGCATGGAGCATGGAGCATGGGTTGATGGTGGAAGGCGGAGGCGAAATAAGCTCACCTGTTTTCCAGGAACGGATGAGGCTCTATCGGAGACGAGTCGCGCACCGGTTGAGGCTCAAGAAGCGAGGTCCGACGAGAGGCCAAAAGCAACCCCTCCAAGATATAGAAAACAGCTGGGGATCAGAGGTTCTGGAATGGAGAGAAACCGGGCTCTTGAAGGGCTGAGATGACGCCAGCGTCGATCGCAGGTGAGCTGGTAGAAGCCTCGGTGGAAGCGCCAGAGAGGCTGCTCGGGAAATTTGCAGCAGCCGCAGAATGACCTCACGCCGCGAGAAAAAGAAGGAAGAGGAAGAGGAGGAAGCGATTAGGCGAATACGAGAGGAAAGATCTGAAAGAAGCAAAAAGGAAAGGACGATGATGAAGAGAAGCAGAACGGCGCGTCGATCAGGATGAAGAAAAGGACAGGAACTGCAACGGAGGGACTGGACAGTGGTTCCTGTTCAGGTCCTCACACGGGTTGCTTGGCTAGGTGGACACGCAGAGCTTCCAGAGCCTCTGAAGCGGTCAAGTGGTTGAGGCTGCAGACGAGAGAGGGATGACGGGGCGATAATAATAATAATATACGGTGGTCCAGAGGGAGCAGCGGGAAATCAGCCAGAAGCGCCGCACCTTGGATTCTGGAGCCACTCGAAATCTGGACGAGAGAGTGGAGAATCAGTGGCACTTCCGTGAGTCCGTCAGGTCCCCGAACGGCGAGAGATTGGATTCTTGAAAGTTGGAACCCCGGGAAACGCAACTGAACTGATCAACGGGGGCTCAAAAGATCAACTTCACCCGCCAGGTATGATGATGTTGGAGAGAAGAAGCAGGCAAGCACCTCAGGAGAGAGAAAGTCACAGGAGGGGATGACTGCAGACGCCGCCACCCAGGCAATCATCGAAATAATTATCTCAAGGCGAGCACAGGTGGGGGGGGGGGTTGACGGGAGCAGAATAATGCAGAAAATAATAATAATAATATTGGGATTCCATAATAATTCCGCACGAAGCCTGCCGAGTCCGACGCGGCTGCGAGCTGTGATTGGGTGGACAACAGAGAGTTTCGAGGGGAGTCACTCGTTAGTAGCCTCAAGCCGGCTCAACAAGGAAGGAGTAATTGATTGCTTCGATGTTCTCCGGCATTTCGTAATGCCACGCCCGCGACCACAAGCACGAGCGACTAAACGAGACTAAAGCCATTTCAGGCTCCAGTCTGCTCCACTCACACTCATGCGGCTCTGCCTCCGCACTGCTGATTGGAGGTCGCTGACAAGGAGGCTGAAGTGCTCGTCGTTCTTCTGCAGAGAACCGCCGTGGAACTTGCCTGAAGGATTCGCCGTGCCCTTTGAGTTTCAGACAACCTCGAGAGGCCTACTCAAAGAGCTCTCCTTGTATTCGCTTCTTGTCTACTATACAGACCAGGAAACCTCGCTTTTCTGCTTTGGGACCTTCCTGCTTTGGGACCTTCCTGCTTGAGGAGCTTCCTGCGCCGGGTGGAACAGTGCGTGCTGTCAGCAGTTGGTACCTAAGGCTGCAATGCGCCCTCGCTGACCGCCACGACGCATATCCACCTCCAGCCCGACCCGGACCCGTGGAGAGGAGAGGGAAAACCAAAAAAGAAACAATAAATGCGAAGAGCAAAAGAAAAGGCTGGGAAAAGATAGACCAGACTTGGGAATCGGGGCTAAGGAAAATGAGAGAAAGTCAACCTTGGGCGTGGCCGGCGGGACCTATAATACGCGCATGAGTACAATAGAGCACGGGCTCTCTGTCGTCCAGATCCGGATCCAAGCCCCCCAGAGAAACCATCGAGCTTCCACAATCCACGGGCCTCTGTGGAAGTTGACTACTTTAGCGCCCTTGCTTCCCGCTCTCCCTGGATTTCTGGGATTCTGGAAACAACACCCTTCTTCACGGCCCCCCAAAGACAAAGCTCAATCAGCGGACAGATTCAGACGGCCTTTGTGGAAAGGACTTTCCTCGACAGCCTCCCTGGTCAGCAGGAATGGGCTAATCTCTCTTGGCACGCAGTGGTTGGGCGATTCGTGGCAGCAACTGTCACTCTGCAGTGAAATGATCATTGATCGGCCACGTTTCCCTGTCTTTCCCCTCTCCACTCCGGTGTCCACTCCCTCCATGCGGCCTGCGCACCTGCAACTTGTGGAGGGCGAAACAATCCTCAGACTTGCGACTCCTCACGGAGGGAATGCGGCTTGAAGGAGGGTCAACCCGCGACACAGAGCCGCTGTATCATCCGCCTCCATTGCCCAAAGCCCAGAGCATTCCGGATTGGATGCAATTTTAGTGCTGTTGACGCTCCGTTCGTAAATTTTGACGATGCCCCAGGGCGCTTGGCCTAACTATGTCCAACTGATCCTCCAAGTCTGGCCCCATGAGGGAGCTTGAGGAGAAGGTCCTCGTCCGTCCCTCCAACCCTCGCAAACGAGCATTCTTATGAACAAATTCGCCAGCAGCACAACATCTCTGCGATTCCGCTGACTACTCAGAGGACGTCCGTCGAGACGAGAACTATGGGCCGTCTGACAAACAGGAACCTATCCCAGGTCCGTCCCCCTTGTCTCACCACAACGAGCCCATGCTGCTGGTCACAATCCTCTCCAATCTGGCAATATCCGATTCATGGTCGATGAAACCGCCGCCCAGTGCTTCAGATAGATAATGCGGCGATCTTCACTCACCAAGGCGCGAGAGCCGCTCGACAATGTGACATCGTTGCATTGGCGTTGCCTCTCTTCATTCTCCCACAATACTCCTTGCCCTGTCTCCCCATCCTCAAAGTCAGCGACTGAGCAGTCCTCCATTCCAACCAGCCTTTTCCCAAATCCTGATTGTGAACGCAACTCTCTCTATCTTTTTTTTTCTTTTCTTTTTTTTATTCCCACCCCTTTTTTTTTTTTGGCGGCCTCAGTACGGAGTATTGATCCCCATTGGTCGCTCAATCATAATCTGTGCGTGGACATACCGGGAGAGCTCCTTTGAGAAGGTGATCGGATTGGTCGCCATTGGTTGACACGCACGCCTCCAACCTCTAGTCAGTCAGAAGGTCGTACTCTCATTGTCGTAGTGCCTATAATACTGCGGAGTATAGGCTTTTGAGGCGGGTCAAGACTCAAGGTCGATCAGCATCGTCTCACAAAAAAAAGGAAAAAGAAAAAAGCACCGAATGAGCCGCACCCAATTAGTTTCAGTTGGAGAGCCCCGTTTACCCGTGAGCATTGGGGTCGGCCGCCTCATGCATTGCTGACGATGCGTTGGTTGCGCCTCACTGGGTCGGGTGTTTCCCTCTTGGCGCAGTCGATGATATGAGAACCTCCAGGATCGTGAACGCAGCAATCATCTCCTCCCTCGCAACCCACGTCGTCCCAAATTCCCCAATCATAGCTGTTCCGAGATCGCTGGGATTGGTATCCTTGGTTCTTTGTTCGCGCTAAAGTGCCTCACCTGCATGTACATTTGCCTCGAGAGCTCGAAGTCGACCGGGTGTTTGAAGTTTGAACCCCTCCTGCACGATGGGTGTAAGCCAGTTGGCAAGCTTACGAGAAGCGCATCCTTTGACGAGTGCGAGGTGGGGAAGCACGAAGACATGAACGCCTGACGAGCTGCGATGATTCTGACCACCGGGTTTACTCAACTCTATTGCTGGCATCATCTGATCTGGTCTCTTTTAACGATGTCGATTGCTTTGAACTCTCTTCTGCGGACACACTAACCTCGAAACAGGTTGTCTAACACGCATGGATATATATGTATAGATATTCGGATATGACATGACATGACATGTAAATGCCAATAGGCCGCACAAACCATCTAACGCCACGCAATCGAAAGCCTTTCTCTAGTCTCCACAAGGTTCCTTCCGTAGTTAGTCAACTACTGAACTAAAAGATCCTGGCTTTCGGCCAGGCTGGGAGGCTGGCATGGCACTCCCTACAATTTGCCCTTCTGGCGAAGGACCGCCTGCACCTTCTGCACCCGCTCCCATGCCCCGAGGGCAAATGGCACCGTCTTTTGGGCATACTCTGCGGCACGCGCGCTGCTAGCTTGTCTCAAGGCATAGCGTGCTTTGATGCCTTGCATGATGACCGAGCTCCTCCATTGAAAGAATGCGTCCCCCCAAATGATCTCAGGCTTCGGATCCCATCCGGCATATTCGCTGTACCACTGCAAGCAGTCCTCTCGCGTAGGCAAACCGGCGACAACGCCTGGCTTGAACTTCTCCACCTGGTATTCCGTGCCTTCGAGGAAGTATGGGCTGGTGAGGTTGCAAAAGTCCGAGAGAGGGTGGCCCACCGTGGCCATTTCCCAGTCCAACACGCCGATAACACGAGGTTCGGTCTTGTGGAATACCATATTGTCAATCTTGTAATCGCCGTGCACTAACGTCCCACGGTCCTTTGGCTGTGAGCTCTTGTCCCGGAAGAAGGCCACCATCTCCATGAAATGGGGCAGCTCCCCGACCGGCTCCTTGGATTCTACGTCGACGGCTTGGGCTTGGGCCTTGGAAACTGTCGTAAACGTGGCGATTTGTCGATCATAGAATCCTGTTGGTTTTCCGAACCCTTCTAAGCCGATGGACTTGGGGACAACGCGATGGAATTTGGCCAAGGTTCGAACGGCATCCTTCCACCTGCACAACGTTAGTCACTGACATATTATTACAGAACCACATGATATAGATCTGCGTACAAAGCTGTTCTTTCCTCCGCAGATACTTCAGGGATTGAGGGATCGGTGAATATCCTCCCATCTAGGAATTCCATAATGTAGAAAGGGGTCCCAATGACGCTGTTGTCCTCGCAGAGACAGTACGCCTTGGGGACAGGCACGTCCGTCTGTTCCAACGCATGAATAATCTTGTATTCACGTTCAACCTTGTGTGCGGTCTTCGACAATAGTTGGCCCGGCGGCTTCTTGCGCAGAACGAACTTCTTTCCGTCGGAGGCAATGAGCTGGTAGGTTGGGTTCGATTGGCCGAAACCAAACTATGAGACAGGACAATGAGCGTTGGTTCTTTTTCTCTCTCCCAAGTTGGCTCTATGGCACGCGGGTTTATTCATTGGCTAAGTTACCTGTTTCACCCCCAGTGGTGTCTTGATGATGGGTACATTCTGGTCGATATACCGTTCCAGGGCTGGAACATCGATCGGTTGACGTACGGCACCGGCCATGATCCAAATGCGTTAGATGCAATAAATCCGTGATGTGTTATGGGTCAGTCCTTTGGCAACTCAGATACAGGAATTGAAGCCAAAGGGAACTCATGGCCAGGCCAGGAACATTGTCGGTAATAAAATGGCTCGGAGAGCAATGCGTTCCCCAGCTTTCTCAGCCGGACCGAGGCCCAGAATGGACACAACAATTGGTTTTCTGCGGGGCGTCGGCTCATTTTACGCCATCCTGGACAGACCATGTGCGCAGTTCGGCTCTGCTTACTCATAGGCATGCAAACGCAGCAAACAGACGCCTCCCACTTTACGCGTGCCCCTCACCGCCAGACGCGTTCCAGCTCCGCAGCCAGTCTATATCTACTCGAGTCGACAGTCGCTTGCGTCTCTGCTGCAAATCATACACCGCACTTTTTCTCTTTCCATCCCCTCCTCCTCTTCCTCAATTCCCACCCTGAACCATATCATGACCAAGGAGACCACTCCACCACCCAAAGAAACCACCACAACAACCCACGAACCACCCTCCCTCCCCGCGTCGCCGCTTGCTAAACGACCCAAGCCCTCAAACAACACCTCCAATCCCACCGAATCCGAACCAAGCTCCGAAATGGGCTCCAACAATGTCGCCACTCCCATCCCTTCTCTCCAGGTGAAGAAGCTCATCGACACTGCCCGCGCCCCAACCCGCGGCTCCGCCTTCGCGGCAGGCTATGATATGTACAGCGCAAAGGAAACCGTCATCCCAGCAAAGGGAAAGGCACTCGTTGACACAGGAATTGCAATTGCTGTTCCCGAGGGAACTTGTATGTTACCTACTCCTACCACCCCCCCCCTTCTTTCCCCTTCTCCTTATCCTTAAGAGAGGAAAATAAGAAAGCTAACTGGAATTGTGAAATCCAGACGGCCGCGTCGCGCCCCGGAGCGGACTCGCATCGAAGCACTTCATTGATACTGGCGCCGGTGTGATCGATGCTGATTACAGAGGCGAGGTCAAGGTTCTGCTCTTTAACTTTTCTGACGTGGATTTCACAATCAACGAGGGGGACCGCATTGCGCAGCTCGTTTTGGAGAGGGTATGATGGCCTTTTTTACAACTCTTCTTACCTATGATATGTGACTTGATGCTGATGTGTCCAATGCAGATTTACACGCCCGAGGTTGAGGTTGTTGAAGAATTGGCAGAGAGTGTTCGGGGAGCTGGTGGGTTTGGAAGTACCGGAAACTAGGGGAGTCGCTCTCCGTAACTACTGCGGACGGAGTAGTATTTTGATTGGAGATGACTCGCGCTGAGTCAAAAGTACGCTACGAAACGAATGACACGTTTAGATAGATGGATACCAGAGTCGAGTTCTTGCCTCTGCTCATGATCTAAAAATAACAATAAAATAGCAATGCCATTGGAATGCTCTATATCTTGTTTAGTAACGACAGCACTCCAGATCCTGGGCACTGGACACTGGGCACCGGGCAAATGCATGCAATGTGACCCGACATATTGGGTCCGTTAGATATAGACTTCAATAGTCCCCCTCCCACTCCTTCGCCTTGAACTCCACCGTAGGCTCCCGCAAAAACCTCACGTTCCTCACCAGCCGAATCTCCCCAGCCTTCGTCCGCCGTAAGTGCTCCCTCTTCTGCACCTCCTCCTCACTTCCCCCAGAAGCGGGCGCAGTGGCGGCGAGTTCCACATCCCTCGCCTCGATAGTCTTCTCCAGCACATTGTGCATACTAGCCAAAACCTTCTCGGTGGCCTTTGCAAGTGGCAACTCCGTAGGCCGTACATCGTCGCCCGAAACCCAGGACTTTGTGCTCCGTAGCTCTGGGTTGCGATTGGCGAACACGGCCTCACGGAGTCGGGCGACGGTTAGTGCGGCGAACATGTCGCCTGTGCCGCTGAAGAAGCAGTCTATGGCTGGGACGTCGATGCGGAAGAGGCGCGGTTTGCCGCTAGAGAGCGTTGTGGAGCCGATCACTGTTAGGAGGTTCTGGGTGGAGTCCGGTGAGGGGTTTTCTTCCGATGGGGAGAGTTTGGAGAGTTGCACTGAGGTGATGATTACGTGGGGGATTTTGTAGGTTTCGTGCAGGGTTGTGATTGCTTTTGCGAGAGTTTGGAGGGAGGTTATTTGGATACCGGAGAGGACTCTGGACGCGGGACGTTAGTGATCGAGTTGGGTAATGGACAAAGAGGGGTGGGGGGGGAGGAAGTACTCGGCTTCGAATTGGTTAGGGAGGATCAAGTCGGCGTGCTGCACAATTTTCTTGTATGCTGGCACTACATCGTCGTTGACGTATAGACGGCCTTGGTCGCCCATTACGGGGTCCAGGACTGATATGGTAAGTGTTGTTAGTTTGGTGGAGACTGAAGACGGCGGAAACATAGGAGGGAAACGAACCCCAAAAGAAAGAACCCGGACGGCCTGCGGCCTTGCGCTGGAGGTCTTGACCAATGGACCCGACGGCCTCGACCGCAGCAGCACTCGGTGCATAGCCGGAGAGCATGACATCAAAGTCTGTGAGGTTGCTCATGCACAAGCCTTCATAGAGATTTCTGATCTCCTCTGCTGTTGCCCTAGTGCCCTTGAACTGACGGTAGCCAGTGTGATTGCCTGGAACCAAGTTAGCTTTTGAATATAATTATGGAGCGGAGTACTGACTGAAATGAACGGTATTCAAAGCGGCAACATCACAGCCCATAGACTGCATGACGAGGGTTGCCATTTTGTTACCAACATGGCTGTTATTGTGTCAGCCCAGCTGTAATTACATGGCTCGTCCAAAATTGGAAACATGGGAAGGGGGTGGCATACCCATAAACAACCTGCAACCGTCAGTGTCGGGGCTTGATAAGTGGTGTGGGCTGGCATAGTGGGGTGAAGCACATACATGGCTGGCAACGGCAAGGACCCTTGTTTCGGGGACCAGATCTGCGGACATGGCGGAGAGGAGAGGAGAGGAGAGGAGAGGAGAGGTCCTGACGCGGGCGCGGGTGTCTTGTCTACAGCGGCCAGAAAGTTGGAGGAGTCATGGTTGCTGTCCGGTTGCTGACCGCGATAGAGAAAGTGGACTCGACGCAGTTTCTGTGGAGGAGTTCTCCACCCTCTCTGATTGGTAACCGCCGGGCTTCTTTTCCTGCATCGAAGGCTCGAACAGTTGAGGATTCCACGCTTTGCGATGTCCTCGTATCCGTGTTCTGCCGTGGTTTTTACGCCCTGGATGGACTCGCAAAAGGACGCAATGCGGTCAGTCCAATCCTCCAGGCTGGCAGTGGTGCTGTTCACACCAGGCACACTGTCAGAGACAGAGACTGGCCCAATGGCAGACCGCCAGCCAGCCCTAAGCTCGATGAAAGTCGCAATCTTGGACTCGAACAGTTGGAGACTCATTGGCCATCCGGCGGCTGTCGTGGCCTCGTGGGGGGCTTCTCTTCGTAAAAGGAATGGCTGATGGGCAGAGTCCAGACGCTTCGATCAGGCACACTAAAGTAGTCTCATCTCTTTGACGGACACCATCCCCCATCGCCCCTAAATCCTCTTCCTCTTCCTCTCCTCGCCTTCTCTTTCTCTCTTCCCTCCTGTTTATTTTCTTCTTGCGCGTCCTTTGTCATTCGTTCTTCTGCTTTCGGCCATCCGGTCCTTTGTTTCCATGTGACTGTTGCACTCTGCACAGTTCGTCCAGTCGCTCAGCCACTCCCTGGTGTATACAGTACAATGTCTTGCCGATAATCCTCGGACCGGCCTCACACTCGTTTCTCATCCTTTGCTTATATGTTTTTCTTGTTCAATTATTCTCTAATTCTAATTGCGTTACGCCTGTCCGCCGCTCGTGTTTTTATGCCGCTCTCACTTCATCATCCAAGCCGACCGTAACGAATCCACGCCTTGATCAGGATGCGCCCGCAATCATGGATCAACTTTGCCCACGTACGAGGATTCCTCGTCTGGGCCTTGGTCCTTTTAGCAGTCCTTGCTGAAGAGACTGCGACAGAATCTGCCGGTGTTTCGCATCCTGGGCCAGACCAAGAGATCGTCGACATAGCGCCCGTCAAAGATGCTCCACCCATCGCTTCGACGAATATCCACCATCAAGGACAAGCCCACGAGCATCTTCAGGTGGAGGCCGACGGAATCGGATCTCTCATCCAGCGATCGTCGATATCGTCTAGTTTCCCCACGGCCTTCGACACCAGCCTGTCCAACAACTTCACCACCGAGAGCTGCCCAAGCTTCTTCAAGAAGTTTCTCGCCGACTCCAGCTTCACCGACTGTCATGCTATCTCTACGCTCCTTCGCGACTCTACCGGATTCTTCCACACTCTCAGGTCTGCCGCTTCTACATCGCATGTCCTCGACACGGCCTGCTCTGCCGATGTGTCGTCCTGCTCCTCCACCATGTCCAGCTTCGCCTCCGACCTCCTCAACGACGACAACTGCGGCCAGGACTATGAAGACGGCAACCCCCTCGTCGAAAACGCCTACTACGATATGATCACCTACGAGCCCATCTACCGAGCCACCTGCCTCCAAAACCCAGACACATCAGACTACTGCTTCGTCGATGCCGTCACAAACTCCTCCAACCCGGCTGACTACGACATCTACTTCCTCCCCTACGGCAGCACGATTGGCTCCTCGTCCACCCCAGCCTGCGGCGCCTGCCTCCAAGCAACACTAGACATCTTTAGCGAATGGGCCCAGGTCAAGGACCAGCCGCTTGCAGATTCATACCTCCCCTCAGCCCACACAATGAACGGCAAATGCGGTGCGGATTTCGCAAAGGTCAACATCACCGTCGGCGAAGAGGACGACGTCCCGTCTGCTGCCTCGTCGCAGCGAGCCATTTCGTTTCCTCTCTGGCTTTCCCTAACAATAGGCGCTGTCCTGGTATCATTATGAGATACCCAACCATCACAACCATCACGACCGCCTCTTCAATCCTCCCTCTTATATATATATATATATATATATATACCATTACTATTAGCGAGCGTCTCTTCCATTCTACATTAGTACATTCCTTTATCTTATAATGAACGTTGTCGTCCCGGTTTTGATTTTGATCATGTTTGGATGATGACAACGACTGCCTTTTGGTATCTGAATCGTGTATATACTAACAATATAAACTTAATATACCAAGAAAAAAAGGTATATTCTCAGTCCATTGCATTATAAAATAACACTTAATAAAGCAACCAAGCACTGAGTACCTCACCAACCAATAAATACACGTTCTTAACAATCGTTGTTGAGTCGTACTCTTATTAACCTTGCATTTCATTCATCATGCCGCATGGCCACTTTCTTCATTTCTTCTTCCTCATTGGAAACATCCCAGCTGGATTCACTGAATCGCAGTAGATACAATAGGTACACGTTCTAACTCAGGTACGTGGTGAGGTATATTCGCTCAAATATATCACTCATATAGGGCGAAGAAAAAAAGGGGGGAAAGGTTTACAGTATAATATAATATGCACGGAGAAACAAAGGCCAAAAGAAAAGTAAACATGGTCATCGCTTCAAACAATAAAAATACTCATTTACCTCGCTTGATTGGTTGATATGTGAGAGCATTATTGACTTCCATGAGAAGGCACACCACCCATTGCAACGCCAACCAAGCTCTGCTGTGGACCAAAGCTATCGCTTGGTGATTTGACTATTGGCGACGCGGTCGCGGTCGCGGCTGCGTCTTTTTCGCGCTTAATGCGAAAGTACGCGGACTTTGCGAACCGGTTGAGCTGCGCCCAGAAGTGCCGCCCTGCTGGGTGGAGAGCGATGCGCTCAAGAAGGTCCGCTGTTGTCTCGCGCACGTTCTGGTCTGGGTGGAGAAGACCCATGGAGATATAGAATAGACCTGCCTGGCTCTCGGGGGTGACTGTGAGAAGCTGGCAGATGCCGGCGTAGTCTTTGATCGAATGTGCAAGAGCGAGATAGATGTTGCCGGCGTCGAAAGAGGACAGTTTCAGCATCCGGAGGCGGTCATGGTGATGGTGAAGGTCGGGTTTCTGGATGGGGCGAGCGGGATAGTACATTGCTGCAATGTCTTGAATGAAGGAATAATAGGATCTGGTAGTTCGCCAGCCTTCGATGCGAGAGACAGACGCCATCAGTTCGCGTTGTTTGGAGGCTTCGTCTGCCCAGACGTAGCCGTGGCCGCGCAGTGTTGTTGGATCGCCCGGATCCGACTGCAGGCCGCTGGGGCTCTCAGGAGAAAGCTCCTCGTTGGGTCCAATTATGTACAAGTTTGACGCTCCGTAAACGATCTCCTCGAATGCGGCTGAAACCCGTGCGAATTTCGTGATGTAGGCGCGCCATTTGGCCCGAATCGCATTCTCACCGTATCGGTTTGCGATACTGCGCAGGACGTCTTCCATGAACAGATTATCTCCGCTGGGGTCGGCATTTGGGCCTGACATGTTTACTGCACCCTGCTGCTGGAAGTATAGTAGGCCATCAGTGACTGGTGCCGGTTCAATGTGGTTACTGATCTTAATCCGGCCTGTAGGCAGGTCGCAGAGTACATCCCACCATTCCGGATGATTGGCGAACGTTGGATTTGTGACCCCTGCAATGAATCCTGGGACCCGCAGAAGATCGTCGATTTTCGTCAGATCCGTGTAGGGAAACGCATGGCGTGTGAAACCACGTAAAATCCCACCAGATGCCAACGCACATGCGGCTAGTACCGCTTCGGCAACCTCCCCAGATGGTCGGTTGTGGCCAAGAAAAACGACCCGTTTCTGTGTCAACATCGCGTTAACGAGAATGATGATCGGATGGGTGTAGGCACCGCTAGTGGTTAAATGAGGATGAAGAGCAAAGGGCTGCGGTGATGCGGCATGAGGTGCAGAAAAGACTTGGATGAGCTTGACAAGCGAAAAATCGCCGACAATCTCAGGCCAAATAACCGTCGGCACTTTCACCGGAATCGGAATGTCGTGATAAATGATCTTAGACTCAAATTCATGGGTATCTCGAGGGACTATGTATCGCGGTGCAGGGCCCCTTTTCGGTGACGGTGGGTTGTCTTCGTCGATTTCGTGTAGTTCGCCATCCTCAATCGCTCGCTGATGAATCATCTGCTCAAACTTTTCGATGAACATATCCTTGCAATTACTAGCTTGCAATATCTGACGTTCGAGCAGGTTCAACTTTGGCATCGGAGACAAGTCCATGGCGTTCACGGCATTGTAAAGCGTTTCAAGGGTTTCCGGGTATGGTGATTTAAAGTAGTCCTCCAGGGCTAAAAGTAAAATAGGCTATTTTCCGTTAGGACGATCGTCTATGGAGGACATTCATGGAAGCGTTGCGTACTTTATATATGTGAAGGAAAGAATGCCGTGTACAAATCGCCATTGCCTTGACTACAGCGCCTCTGACAACACGTCAGCCATCGCCATTTCATAAAAGAGCTATGAAGATTCGATAGGGAAGCTTACCGCTTGACAGTGTTGTCCTGCTTCGTGTTGACCAGATTGAGCACATACATCAAAGGGGGCCCTTCGCCGCCATCTTCTTCATCGCTGCTTTGGTCTTCCTCCGTATCGTCTTCAGAACCATTGTCCAAATCAACGCTGTCCTCTTCGTTGTCGCCCGAGGACGTTTGTGTCTTGACCTTCTTCCCTTTCCTCTTCTTTTTCTTTCCCGACGCTGGGTCGTCTTCATCCCCCTCCGTGCTTGTGTCTTTGTGTAGGAAGAATATAGTCCAATCCTGGCTTCGAACGTGTGTCTGATCCGGCAGCATCAGCTCCGCCAACATGCCTTCATCGCTGCTAATGGGGCCCGGGTACTGGTGTTCCATAATCGGGCCCCGATCAATGTGGAAGGACGCAACGAGGATGAATTCAACATGGCGCTCGGGTGAGTCACGGGGGTATTGCGATTTACATCGGCGCGGCTTCGAAGCCGGCGCAACAGTCTGTTGGCCAAGGCGGCGGATATTTGATGTATCGGAGCTTGCGGGTGAGTGTTTTTGGACGAATGATGGGGAAGGTGATAGGTGAGGAAGTCCATTTGACTTTGGAGGGCTGGAGGACGAGTTCCCCGTCCCATCTGACGTCCGCATCGGCAGTGTAACGTTCATTTTCTTTGTTGTGAGGGGAAGGGACTCTGCGGAGAGGACGGGGATTGAGAGTGGGATGTTAATTGAGGTGCGAGAGCTCCAAACAGCCGGCGAGCAAGAGCTGCGGCATGCTCAATCAATGGGCCAATCGAGGGGAATCCGGTAGCTAGTCCATTTAGTGAGTTGCGGAGAAAAACGTCAAGCAAAGACAGGAGGATTCTCGGCAGTTAGATCGACGGAGTGAAGCATGTCTTGTCGGAGTGATTTGAGACTCAGGGGGAAACCCAGAGGCCGAAAAAGGAAACGAACGGATCAGATCTCCACAGCGGGGAAGTCTTGATGTGGTGAATCGTGGTTTGGAGTGACCACGGCATTTTTAGGGTATTCAACGTAGTGTAATAATATTTTTTTTTACCCAACATTTGGTTTGTTCGATCTTCTATAGCCATAATTTGTTCGTATGCTGCATCTAGCGAGATTTGTGTATACGGTCTATAGTCCTTGGATACGCCCCGCACGTGCCTCTTCCGGCTGACTCAGCGCTTCCGAGTTTGCTTTGTTTGGGTCCTTTGCCTTTCTAGGAAGTATGTTGTATAGCCTCACTCTCCTCTTCATTGTTCTTAACAGCAGCAAGAAACTGGCCCTGCTTACTCTTAATCACCATGGTAGGTATATTAAACACAAGTTATGTCTAACGCCCGCTAATTACATGCTTGTAGGTCCCTTCCAGCAATGCTCCTTTCCGCCCTTCCCCGCTGTCCTTCAACTCTCCCCGTGCGTCACCTTTCCGACGACCATCTACCCCCAGCTCCCCTCCGACACAAGCTCGCCCAACTACACCAGGGAGCTCCCCGAGCAGAGGATTTACCCCGGTTGTATCACCAAGCAAATTGAACCAATCCTATACTGCTGAAGATCACGATGCATCTCCCAAGAGCCGGGAGCCGATACCCCAGCCTCGATTTTCCAGGGATTCTCCGTCGTCCCCAAGCAGAGGAGCGAGCGCACTCGATTCATCACCATCGAGTATGGAGGCAAAAGCGACTAGTATGATGGCCGCCTCATCCGATGCGGCAGCTAGGCTGGCCCCGGCACAGCTCAGAGAGATACGGGAGGCTTTCCAGGTCCTGGACAGAGACAACGATGGTTTCGTGGACAAAGAAGATGTGGCGGATGTACTTGTGAATGTTGGTAAGTGGGATCTTCAAATTTGGAGCATCCAGTCATAGTTATAACTGACAACCGTATTGGAAACAGGCCAAGACCCGTCCACTTTGCCCCAATTCTTCCCTCCAGGAAGTTCTTCGACAATTAACTTTCCCACTTTCTTAAATACTCTTTCTCAATTACTTTCACCACTGTCGTCCAGGCAAGAACTGGTCAATGCTCTAGCGGCTTTTGATGAAGACGATAGCGGCGAGGTTGATGTGGAAGAACTACGTGACGCGCTTCTCAATACTGCCCCAGACGACGGAGAGTGCCCACTCACGGACCGGGAAATCAACGAAGTCCTCAGCGGGTTCACAGGCCGCAAGGCGTTTGGAGGTAAACCCGGCAAGGCCCAAGGGAATGGAAAGAGAGGGGAGGTGCTGAGATACCAGGAATTTGTCAACACCGTTACGGGGGGAACAGAGAATGGACAAGCGAAAGCGAAATGAAGCACAGCTAACGAGATAAGTCACTATAATACGGGTCATCATTTATTACGGTTTTGGCTGGGACAGGCGTTCAGGCCGCACGGTTTGTTTAGGAATAATTTCAGATAGCGCTCTGGTAGCTGCGGGCCAAATCGAACCGCTATTGATGTTGGTGGACACTATATACGAGAAACCATGTATCACGTCGAGCGTTGGAGATCGCTAGTTGAAATGTAGCGCCTTAAAGCGACCAACACTTGAAGCCAAAACACCCCAATCAGAGAATGGCTGGGGCAGTAAAGCTACGACATGGCCAGTGTGTCGAATCCAGCCATCATAAAGTCGTAGGCTTGAAACATCTGTTGTCTTGTGCACAAGCGGATTGTCGTGTGTATAAAGAAAAGCAGTTTAGCGTATGCAAATAATGCTCTAATCCCCCCTTAGCGCCGCGTGGACAAGCTTGGACTTGCTTGCAACTTAGATCGAGGCTCCGCATTCCTGCCAAAACTGCCCGCCACCGAAATATTTCTCGATCCTTGCGTCGCGCTCGCTTGACTGCATCGTTGGTTATCGCAAAACTTTCCAAGATACATCTTCTCGTTGTTGGCTGACCGGAAGATGGTGTGTTCCCCCGCCGCCATCCGCGACCACCTCCGACTCCATCCAAATCCAGACCTTGACCAACGTCAACATGTCATCTCAACCGCCCACGCAGGCTCAGCTCAACTTGGCTGCTTTGGCCGGATCTCCATCACCACGAACTATGCGAAGCCTGCGTAAGATCCAGTCTCACAACAACCTCTCCTCCGGCCCTCCCTTATCCTCCCAGGCCTCCTCCGCACGCTCCTCCGCAGGACCCGACGAGCTCTCCAAGCCGTCCCAGTTAGAATCTCCTGTCCGGCTGCGAACGCATCGCCGCGCGAGATCAAACAGTGACGCTTCATCCCGCGGTGCTCCAACGATACCCGCCCAGCGACGACCTGGACGTAAGACAGGGTCCGGTTTTGGGGTAAAGAAGTCCCATTTAGAAACGTTGTTACGAGATGGTCCCCAACAGGGGAGCCTCCAAGAAACGCTCCAGGAACTGCGGTATTTGGTTCTCTCTACAGGAGTAGAAGCAGACGTCGATGGCATGGTACAGTTTGCCTTATAAATCGTCTTCTTGTGGATTGCTATTTACTAACTCCTTACATCCAGTCAACATATAGAGTCTATTTATGGCTGATTCTCCTCGATATCCCACCACTCCCTACCGATCAGTACCTCTCCCTTATCCATCGTGGACGTTCGCCTGCATACACAAAAATTCGCAACGATACCTTCCGCACTCTAGCCACTGATCCGCTCTTCAAACGCCGTGTCACAGAAGCAAGCCTCATCCGGTTGTTGAATGCAGTGGCATGGAAGATTCACGATGCGAAGAACAAGAACAAACCCAAGTCCCGTCCATCCTCGCGCCGACGTGAGATGGAACTCCTCATCAACACACCACCAAGTATCGCAGAAGAAGAGCCGTCAGTGGAGGACATGACGCCCAACAGCCTCATCAGTAGCAATAGCAGCACAGCAACAGTTAGCCCTGGCATCACCAGCGAGTCGGCAATCTACGTGCAGGGCATGAACGTCCTCTGTGCTCCGTTCCTTTACGCAGCCCGCAGCGAAGTCGAGGCATTTGCCCTATTCCACACCTTCATCACCCGCGAATGCCCCGGCTACATCCGGGGTGGCATGGATGGTGTTCATCGAGGGCTCAACCTTGTTGACCAGTGTTTAGAGATTGTGGAACCTAAACTGGCGGCATACCTCTTCTCCAAAGGATTACAAGCGAAACTATACGCATTCCCATCCGTCCTGACGCTCTGTGCATGCACACCTCCGCTCCCCGAAGTCCTCCATCTGTGGGATTTTCTATTTGCTTACGGCCCACATCTCAACATCCTCTGCATCGTGGCGCAACTGATATTGATGAGAGACACCCTCCTCAAAAGCTCAAAGTACGTATCATCCCCTTGCTATGCTTTCTTGTTTTCTTCCATTTATCTCCGAGCCAGCCAGCCGAAACCTGGGTCCAATTTTCAGTTGACCAGTCACATCTGTTCTCCTTTCTCAATATTTAACTTACTTGCGTTTACATTTGCCTTTACTCCAATTATTTCAACCGATTAGTCGATCAATTCATCTAACTCGCTCTTTCAAACTATCCAGCCCGAACAAAATTCTCCGATCTTTCCCACCCCTTGACGCGAAAGAGATTATCGCTCTGGCTGCCCTAATTGTTCGCAAGATTCCCGATCCCCTGTACGCCGAATTAATAGACCATGCGAAATGACGCGTATGCACTTTATAATCCACCCACCTGCAGACGGCACATCCAACTTGAGTTTCTTTACCATGTTGCAAAGTCCCGGTTTAGGCTCGCCTGGCTCTGGGAATCCATGGGATGAATCAATCCCGCCTTGCCAGCCGGATCTCAAATCCGCGTATCTGACTCCGCACCTACGACTTTCAGCTCTGTATTATTTAGGTTTTGTTTAACTAACTATTGTTTCTGCTTTACTTCCTTGTGTTTTCGGGCTTAATGTATTTGTTGCTGATCTGCTCCGTCTTGTTCACATGTGGCGTTTCTCTTTCTATCGAGAAGCATTGGTTTGCCTTTTTTCAATAGGCTTTTTGTTGTCGCTTTTTTTTTGTTTTTAATTCCCATTCTTGCGGTTCCGCGTCCATGGGGGGGGGATTGCATTGTTTTATTTATGAGACGATAACATGATTGCATTGAACGACTGATGTGGATTGACTGATTAGGACAAGGCAAGGAGGGACCGGTTTCATTCTAATTTAGGAAAGATTACTAGTATTGCCAACTTCGGCATATGGCATACGCGGCAATTGAAGGGAAAAGGATTGAGAGGAAAGGAAAAGGAAAAGGAAAAGGAAACGATTAATGCATGCATCATGATGTACTTACTCTATTACGAGATGGCGTAGCGTTCAATGACTGATGAATGGAATGATCGATTGACTGCGTTAACAACCTTGGAAGCCTGGTATCATTAGTTCCAACCCGACATCGCATAGGCGGTTATCATTGGATTAGGAAATTGAAATCCATACAATCCGTAAAACATATGGTTCTTTTTTATCTCACGCCTATATACGCCTATACTATTATACCCTCCTTACCCACGTAATCCAGTTTTACAGAAAGCCGACGCTGCTGTGAGACAAAAAGAAAGACAACCAAACAGACAAAATCGGAACCAAATAGAAGATTTATCAAAGCAGTAACCATTCCAGAATCTCTCTCAGGTTAAGGGGAATGGCGATTGTAAATAGATCCTGGCGGAGAAAGGGGAGGTCTTAAGACACGACAGCAGTGCTTCCTCCAATTCCAGACCCATTCACGACCAATGGCTGTAAGCTGTCGCGTTGTTTTGGCTTTGATTTAGGGCTAGCCTCTGTGTCTGAACTCGAACTCTCGGTTGTTGGCGGGGTGAATTGAAGCTGAGTTGCTCTGTATGCAGAAGTAGATAGATCACCATGGCCCGGGGTATATATATCAGACGAATTGTTATATGGTAATGTGGGCGGGATGTTCTTGTCGATCTTGACGCGAATTCTGAAGTGCATGAAAGAGTAATTGTTGTACAGGGTTACAGCGCGTTTGGCCTCTTCTGAGGAGCGAAGTGTAACACGCGCGGTGGCTCTGTTTCGGGTGGGGTGGGCGTTGAAACCCGCGTACATTGGTAGTATCTCGCAGTGTTCCACGGTTACGGTTTCTTGCAGTAAGTTGTACAGGTCCTGGTCCGTGGCTGCTGGGTTGAGGTTCTGGATCACGATGCCACGGCGGAGATTTTGTCGCGGATATGTTTGTGGATGACGGTTATTGTAATGGTAAAAGCCTTTGCGCGTAGCGTTGCTAAAGTCATTGGGCCTGGTGGTATTTGCTACGGCGGGTTGCTGCATTTGGTGGGACATGGCAAATGTAGGGATAAATCCGTATCCCATCGGGTCGCAGAGTGAGGGTTGAAGGGTAGGCGAATTCGGCACGGCTGGTCCTAGTTGACATGATGGGTCTGGAAACATCGGCATGAAGGGTTGGTGAGGGAGAAATATCGGGTTGAGCATTGTGCTATACTCTGAACTCTGATAAGTCGGACTCGGCGGTACAACAGACCTTCTCGGTATGGTTAGCATAGGATTCTTGACATACGGTAATCTTAACACTGAGTACTTACTCTGTAGCTATTGGTGACGGAGGCATAGCGATATTTTGGGCCATCCTTGATGGTGTTGAATACCCTGCTATATAGTTAGGTTGTATGATACAGGGTGGGCTTTTGGTAGGCCCTGCAATGGGCTGAGTTGGCGAGCTCGTCCGCGCAAGAGTGACAACCAAGCTTTGCCCTTCCCAGCCGGTGGTGGACAATCTGTCTAGAAAACCGACGTTTCTGTCAGCCATTGTTTCGCGCAGAGCGAAAGAAGCTGTTGCACGTACGATATGTCCGCCAAGCCTCATCCTCATTCTTAACAATGATCTGTCCCAGCCCAGTGGGAAATCCACGGTGATCATCATAAACCACTGCTTGTCGAATGTGCAGTGCAGTTTGACGGACTAGGTCTTTAAGCTCTTGCCAGCGACAGCGAGCTGGAACCTGATTTCTCGGTAAGACAAGTCCGCGAGCGAGGGCCTGATGGAAACTTTAAGGAACTCACCCCCTGAAGAAACAGGACAAACTCTTCTTCAGATCCTCGGGATCTAACCGCCCGGGGTTTCTCGCGTAATGAACAAGTCATTGCTTCGATAAGACAAGCGTCCGTTGAGAATGATCCAAAAATGCAAGTAACGCTACCCCTCCGGCAGGTTACCAGTTTCGTACCTGCTAGGGCAGCTGATATAACAACCCTCGGAACGAGATGTGAAACTAAGAAAGGAGGGTGGAACAGCGGAGTTTTCTCGGCAAATGGAGATAGAGATGCCTAGGAAGCGGTGTTTCTGACTTTTGGCAGGATGCGCTGCACTGGTGTTCTACCTATAGGCGTTCCGATATCAACGAACGGTTTTAGGCACCACGTTAGAGAGCGGGCGGCTTCTTTGCGGCGTCGCGAACTGCAATGACTCAAATGGTCAAAAATAATGGAAAGAAAGGGCAAGTCCTTCGACTTTAAGCAAGAAGAACCAAGTAAGGCCAAAGAAGCAGCAAAGTGGGCGAGAAGAATTGGTGCACCGATCTACATCGAGGCACTATAACCCGGGTGGTAAGAGGGCAACAGCCACAACCGCCGGAATGACCGTTTAAATTAGTCAAAAGGCGAAACGTCGAAGCGGGTGAAGCAACGGTTGAGCGAGAGGAGAACGAATAGACAATTCAAAGAAAGCGGTTGCTTCATCGAGGGGCGGAGGGTTAAGGGTAGGTAAGAGTGTCACCGACAGATCGCTGAGCCCGCTGACGAATAACAAGGCGCAGTGCTGGCGGCGCCAGAGGGTGAAGATGTGTCAACTCGACTGGGATCTGGAATCGAAAGAATCGGATGGAGCCTGATATGTCGTGCATGATCAACCGTGGTGGAGGAAGAGAAGAGGAGAATGATAATAATGTCAAGTGAAGGAAGCAGCAAGAAGCAGAAGCAGAAGCAGACAGACAGCCACTGCACTCAGCAAAGGCAGGGCATTCGAACTTGCTTTTTCTCCCTTCCCAATCCCCTCTTGATAGTTTGTACTTTTCTTTTTCTTCTCTTTCCTTCTTGGCTGCGCATAACAGATCGAATCGAACGCCAAACTCTATCAGGCTCGCCGCCCCATACAATCACATTGACATATTCTAGTCGCCCACCGCATTTCGCCCTCGTACAAACCTGGTCTTTCTCAAGATCTCTGCCGTCGAATAACACTACGAATTCCCCAGGACTAATCTTGGCGTCATGGGCGTTACACCGCCAGATTGAGCTCGGGGCCGGCCAGGGGAAGAAAACTGGAGCGTCAAGGGAAGCTGCTGTGATGGCAAAGGGCTGTCTGAGTGGCGGTCTTCTGACCTTGCATATCCCACCTGTGCCGCAACCAGTTGGTGGATAATACTCAGCAGCATTACCGCATCCATAACGAGGCGATGTCATCAAGCGAGGGATGAACGATTTTGTCGGTCGACGTTCGAAAGTGCGAAACGAGAGGTCCAGTCAAAAGCAAAACACGCCGCGCTCATGAACTCGAGATGGATTCCAAAGCTTGGAGACAATTCAAGCTGCGACCGTGATTGGCGGATGCAATCTGGAGGTTTCTCTTTTCAATTACTTCAAAAATAGATCTTCGTAGCACAGTTGTGATGTATCATGTCCGATGACACGCACAAATCGCACAAAACCAGGCCCGAGAGGAGGGACGATTTCTTTCTCTTTGCTTCCGATCGACAACTTGCAAGGCGAACAGACGTCCCTGGAGGCCTGGAGTGACCATTGAGGGCGTCAGCGAAACACAGCAGCCCGCCTCAGGCATTTGGGGCACTGCAGCAAAGTGATGCCCATTACTTGTTCTGCCCCTCGGATTCCAACTGTCTCGCTCTGATCCATCTGGGATAATCCCTGCTCGTTCTTGCATGAGAGATATCCATCCAGTTGCGTCAACAGCGAACCCGGCCGCCTTTCAAGCCAAGTGCACAATGTAGGTACGTCGGGTACGTCCGTTGTACGGTGAGAGTTTGTCGCTTGTCAGTTTATCACGCGGGGAGGCTGAAATAAATTCCGACTTGGAGATAGGAGTAGATCTTCCACCCAGCCACAATTTACCTCGGTTGGAAGACCAAACGATGTTAACTCTCTCAGATATATACTACTTCGGAATTGCGCTATCAATTACAATGTTGTGTTTCGCAACAATATAACTCCCGTGGTCGAGACACTCTGTTTTGTCGAAAAGCGTTACCCTCCGTTGATTTGGATACGAGGGCGTGAGTCAAAGCTACCTGCGGTTCTTTGGCCTTCAAACATCTCTTCTGGTGCTGTTATTTGGACAATGTGAACAGACCACTCTATTTTCGCCCTGGCGGTTCTCCCTCAGCGCACACCGAATCTTCTCGCCTGGGTGTTGTTCCCTTGGCCGATATCATCGTGGAATTCAGCCATTAAATTGACCGCTGGATTCCGTGTCTTCGTGCTACTGAAATTCTTCTGCCTCGTGCGCTCTTCCAGGGCTGGAGCGCGAGGCTTAGGGCTACACCGGTCCGTACTGACATATCCGTGAATATTTTTGTTGGCATGCATGATCCATTTCTCAAACAAGGGATCATATTCGAAGACACAAAGAAAGACCCAGAACAAAGATCATGAATCATGCAAATATGCCGCGTCTATCAGTGGCTGGGCTGGTGTCTTGATAAACAGCGTCGGTTGTGATCGGACGATACGTCTAGGATCTTCAGCCACCATGCTCTAATTAGCTCTGGAGTACTTATATCCTCCCTGTTGATTGACAACCCTGCATTACGCTTCATGCTGAAGACAGTTATCACTGCGCAGGGCAACTGCTGATGGGAGCTCGCGGAAGCTGTTGCTATCTCTGGCTAGAACTCGGCGCCAGTATGAAGTACACAAAATACGGTGTACGAGCCGACGAGGCCACGGTCCATAAGTCACGCCGACCACGTCGCGTGGACAACAAGCCCTCAGCTTCACTTCTGCTGAAGGTGGACTCAAGAAGCCCAGAAAGAGTAAGACAATTATTGTTTGGACCCAGTCAGGAGGGACCGGTCGAGCCCTTCCAGGGCGCGACAAGGCTGAGGCTGTGTTTCCCAATGAGCATCGAAATGTGGCGCATGCACCCGGGTTTTGAAACAATCTCGAAGGGTAAAACATTCCAAAGGAGCAACACAACTCAGCCCGGAAGGCACGGGTGCCCAGTCTAGACTCTTGACTTGGTATGAGCGTCACTGTCAGACGGCTCTGGCGGAAAGACTGGCACATCACATGGCAGAGTGCAACGGGCTAACCTGCTTGATGCGGTCTCATTGAATATGGATACTCTGGAGAGTCTCAAATTTCAATCAAATATTTGCACAATGGCGATGAGGAGCTGCTCCACCAGCCTGCGCTGCCAATACCCATAGTAACTCCATAGGCGAACAACTGCACAGCAGCTTCGCTTGGGCGCCCTGGCCCTGCAAACACCAAGACTCAAGCCCCAACCTCAAGACGCAAGCCCCATGTTGTGGCAAAAACTTGAAACAAATGGACAACGCGGTCGGGCCCCACTGATACATTCACTGCTCGAGCTCCACAGTTTCGGAATTCCAATTCCAAGGCCAAAATTCCAGCACCAGGAAAGGAAAAAAAGGGGCTCTGCGGTCAGCGCTCGCTTTTCTTTTTCGTGGCTGTGGCTGGCTGTACGGAGCACATCCAGTGACTATGTCAGACGCGGACAGGGCATGCCGAACGACCGATTCTGGTGCTGATGCAGGGCACCACAGCTGTGAGCTGAGCTGAGACCAGTCCGGCACACGGCTGAGCCTGACGGGGTTCTCCGAACGGCCAATTCTGCTGCCCAGGTTGGCCACTCCTGCGAGTATTTCCACTAGTATTTTTTTTTTTTTTTTTCTTTTCTTTTTCCTTCCTCGGCACAGGCACGAACCTCCCTGTCAATAATAATCCGACCGTTCCGTTTTAGGCACCTTTCAATCTCAATTGAATCTTGATCCCGACCTTGGCCCGAGAAATACCCTCGAATCTTCTCCGATCCCGTCTCTCAAGTCTCAACCCACACGGAAAAGCGAGAAGGATAAACCGCCCAGAAAAGAGAGGTCCTGCTCGTCGAAGTGGGTTAGCCCAACCCAGACAGGCACAGATTATTTACTATCTCGTTTCACACTAATCTATTCTCCTCCCCACAGAGATTGAGAAACCGACCGAATTGGCACAAGCATTGATCGCCCGTGGCTAACCTAATCACCGTTCAAGGAAGGTAGACTACGGTGCACATGGCAAACTAGTGCTTTGTAGCTCGCACCGATCCAATTAGTCGATACTGCAGGCTTGCCTAACCCGTACCAGGCTCCCACACCCAGTCTAACCTTCTTTCCAATGTGCTTGGGCCTTCTGGTGCCCCCAGCTATATTGAGTCACACGAAGCTGGAGTTTTCAACTGATCCACTGCGGGGTGCGTGAGGAATAATGGATTCAATCTCAAACCGAAGAGGGGAAGAAGCATTGAGAAAAGGGATGAAACTAGACCGGGTAATAAACGAGGTACCCGCAGTGCCGTGATAACTGGTAAGACTAAGGTCGACTTGTAGCCTGTAGGGGCAAGACGGAAGAGCTAGTAGTACTACCTATCCTGGAAGAATGGTACGGTCGGTAGATGGGACTCCGCAGTATCCGTATGGATGGAGAACTTGGAGTATGAGAGACGGATGATAGACGTGAAACGACTCCGACACCGAGAGTCCGATTTCCCGTCGGCCGTCGCGCCTATCATCATGTCAGGGACAAGTTTCGGACGGGAGGAAGCGCAGCTCAGCGCCCGCAGATACGTGAGTGTAGTTACTACTAGTTGACTACTGACGGAGCAGCACCCAGCACGGCGGTTCACTGTGACTGACTGTCAGCACTGAGCCACCACTACTGGCCCACAGTCGTGGGCGTGATGATCTGAAGGGAGAAGGATCTGCGAGGTTCATGAGAACGTGGCGAAAATCGTGAGCGTGCGAGCGAGGATCTCTGGGGTTTACCGCTGATTGACATTGTGATAAGCGTGTGATGTGCCTGTTCTGTAACATGGACTAGTGTTTGATTTTCGCCATCGAGGGATGGAGGCGATGGAGGAGTGGGTGAATCTGAAATGATAACTGGGCCTTATTTTCGGTAGTCTCTAATAATCTCTATATTGAATTTTGGGGTTGGTTTGATCGGAACTTGTCCTTCGAACACTAGTAACTAGATACATGGTGCTTTATCGATTTTCTAATAATGACTTTGGGTATTGTCGCAAAGAAAGAAAATGGCCTGAATTGAATGTATGACCGTCGCTATAGATGGCGCGGGGTAACTTGGGGCTTTGACTTGCGATGCAGAACGCCAAAGTGCGTCAAATCAGGATAAGGCTCCGGTGTCGCAGGCTCGGAGTAGATAGATATCATGGCGCCAGGCCAGTAAGCGAGTGAATCTTGAATGCGGGCTGATGATATACGGTCGCAGGAAGGCTGCGCACAAGGTATCATCACAGCCTCGCTCTTGGACGGAGAGGGTTGTTGGTAAACAGTGACTGGACCAGCCATTGTTGTTGGACCTTCGAAGAGGTCATTCTGCGCCAGCACAGTGAATATGTTCCCGGAACATGTTCAGAGTGAATGCCGTTGAATGGAGGAAGAGACCAATCGAGGGGCAAGACCAAAGCGTTGGAGCCCTGCTTTCCCAGTACCGTGTGTGGAGTTGACGAGAAGGGTAGTTCACGTTGGGGAGTTTCTCTAGTATTGAGATCTGAATTCGAAAAATAGGGTGTTTGTCACGCCGATCGTCGTGTAGGTGTGCGTTCAGCGGATGAAGCCCACCATGGAGGCACAGCGACTGCAGTAATACGAATTCATTCCGAATCGAACAACTCCGGGTGTAGATTCGCTCTCGAGACTCATGGAGCGTTGGCACCGTGAACAACGGACGATATCGAAGCCGAGGGAGCCTGGAGTTGAGCCGGAGGGAGCGACATCTTTGCCTGTGCTTGAGGGCGGGCGCGGGACTTGGACGGAGGACGAGCTCATGATGACTGTGTGAGGGAGGAGGGAGGAATGCACGGAGTCGTTGTCCTGACTTCTATAGCTGGCAAGAGATCAGGAAGAAGGCGAAAAGCCCAGCAGTGGTGAAGAGCAGAATGGTTGAGGAGCGACGGAGCAGGGCGAAGCTGCGCAGCCTGGAGACTATAAATGCTGGCGCAAGGTATAAGTTGCACTGTTTCAGGGTCAGATCGACCCACTTACCCTCAGGCTTCCGTTTTTCTTTCCTCCCTGTTTTCTGTCCCCACCCCTGCTGAGCCCAAGGATTTAGTGCGCTCTATTGGGAAATCACGCTAAAACAGAGAAAATAATAATTTATTTTTTGTTTTTATACTCTGTCACAGTGAAGACACTGCCCAGCCGCCCGATCTGAAGCTCAGAAGTCAAAACTACTCCGGGGAGATGGACGGCAATGTGGCTCGCTCCACATTAAATCCCAGATTCAACCAAGGAATCTCTCTGGAAAATGAACCCAGTGGCTCGGAATCATGGGTACAAAGTGCGAGGTGGATGTCTGCTTCCCTGGGATTGCACTGCCCTGTTTGTGGAAGTTATGAAGCTTAATGCCGGATATTGTCATTGTGACTGCAGCTGCTAGTTGGGCGGCGTGCTTGATGGCAAATATGCATCATCGGCATTATGGGCTTGTAGGAAGTAAAACAACCTTGCATAACCAGGCGTCAAGCATTGCGTGAGTGTCAGTCACTACTTGGACTGCACCGCCGAGGTCCTTCGCGTCGTGTCGTCATGACTGGCGAAGACGAAGCGATCGCCCGCGCATACTTCACTTCTCCAGCCCAACCTGCACCTTGACCTCTGGGGAAACGTGTGCCCATGGTTATCAGCTATTGAATAAACCACCCGGCTGCATCACCCGCCGTTTAGCTTCAGTGTTGGCGGTTCCAAATATCCATTCCCATGGTTTACTTCAGAGGACAATCGGGGGATGGGCATCTGACTGGCGCCTCATCAGGATCTGTGCTGCTGCTTTGTAAGGTACTGATTCATTCTGGCTTTCTATTGACGGCTTCATCGCCCATCGGGTTGACAGAGTCCGGAGTACATCCATCTGGCTCTCGGCCTGTGGCTGTGGCCCTGCACGATGCCCGTGCCAGCAGCATCCGTCTCATCCGTCTTACCTCACATACCAACTGACATAAGACTTCTCACATCGTTAATTAGTCAATTAATCATGCTGACACAAATGGGTTATCCCTTCTCCGGCATGAATGACTTATTCCCTCGTGGAAACCCTGCCGAGAGGCGCGAGTCAAGCGGACATCCAGTCGCCCAGCCGAGTCAGGCGTGAAACTCAACGGCTGTGTGAGGATAATGCTCAGCTCGCGAACAGACATGGATCCACCCTGGGCGTTTCGCAGTCCCGCGTGTCGTTGAAGCTATTTTCTACGATAGACGACTCACTCAGGACAAGAGAAGGATGAAGCCAACCTTATTACACCTCGACTCAATCACTGCACTGTTCCATTGGTTGGTCGTTCTCGCGATCGGAGTTTCTTGAGCGTATCTCGCCCACATAGTGTTTGGCAACGGAGTGCAGCTGACAGCTTCGAAAATAGACTACCAGTGATGGCCTGACCATGATTGCGCGGATATGGAGTCTTGGAGTTCTGGACTGTTTAGTTTTCTGGCACGGGCTCCGGGTGCAAAGTCTGGTGCAGGGCGGGGCAGCCCGCGCTCGAGTCTCCTCCATATGCATCTCCTCCATGTTGTTTTGTTCCGTCTCAATCGGTGCTCGACACTTGACTCAGTCTGAGGCATTATTTCCGCCAAGACCTGCGTATCTTCTCAGTATGCAATTTACCGATTCCAGCCACCATCTTTTGGCGCCAGTCCTGTCGAACGCCGATAAGGGATTGCCAATGATGACGTCTTCAATAAACACGTGAAGAATACGCAGAACCGAAGCTTTAGTTCGATTTTCCAGTTTCAGGCATTCCAGGTTATTTCAATTGTGTTTGCAGGGGCTTCCTGTAGACATTCCAGTCCCTCCGGCCATGTCCTCCGAGTGCGGCTTCCCCTCTCCCACATCGCCCTCATTTTTGATCTGTCATTGACGGTTTGACAGAGATCGAACTAAGAGGACGGAACAGCCCGTATCATGCATAGAACCCCGCATATCATTACCAGGAGGGCATTTCCCAAACCCCGTCGTGCCCTGTGATGTGTTCATCACCTTGCGCTAACCGACTTCCTCTCCGGCGCAAACTCGGCGCTGCCCCATATACTTATCCAACCCGCGCAACACCTGCTCAAGAAATCGTGCTTTTCAAAGATCTGCCGAGGCGTCTGTGCGATGTTGTAATTGTGCATAACGTGCGATGTTCGCCCGCGAGCCACAGATGGTCCTAATGTACGTGTCCCAAAGGATTATTTGACTGCGGCCGGCGCTCAGGCATTTTGGAGATGATAAACCCCTCATTCCGCTGCATGATTTGCCAATTAGCCTGAGGCGATCGAGCAAACAGCCATCCGTGCCTCTTCTGACTGGGATCGTGCCTTCTGATCCGCATCAGGGACGCGTTGGCAAAATGGCCTGTGACATCATTGTAGACGCTCTCCCCAGTTTCCCCCAAATCAGTGTCGAAGCGAGATTTGGGTCCTTGTACAAAACCTTCTGAAATTCCGTAGGATTCAACCGGAGCCACGATTCAAGTTAGACGAAAATGGGTCACTATAGACTCTGGCGTGAGTCTGGCTGAATCATTGCCCATTTTAATGCTGGTGGTGGTTGTCGCTTCCCCTCGGGGCCGACGTCATTGGGAGGGAGGACTGACGACAGATGGAGCAGGCTGCTCTGGCAACGGTCTTCTTACCTGATGCTCCCTGGAATTTCGCTGGAAGCTCATAATTGTCTTATCTGGCAGGCCGCATTCAGTTTTACCAAGCCGACTAATTCCCATCATCGTTACATCTACGGCCTTCGCTTCTGACGCTGTGGTTCATATCCAGCGTCTCTGCCCCGCCACCCCACCTGAAGCTCTGACCGAAGCACCACCCCTCACTCATCCTTCGACTTCTTTTTTTTTTGGCGCTTCTTCTGCTCCCTGCATCGATCGTTCATCACCGCCAGAAACTACGTGCGAAACTCAATTCTACCACCATGGCTGGCCCAGCTCCCAATCTCCTCAGTTTTCAAGACACCGGCGCTCTGGCCAAGCAATTACGGCCCTATGTCCTCCGAAGCCAGAACGCGGCCTTAAGTCGTCATGACACTTTTCGCGTCGCAGTATCCGGAGGCTCCCTGCCTGCTGTTCTCGCCAAATCACTCCTTGCTCCTGGAGATGGGAGTCCGGAGGACACTGCCCAGTTTTCCAAGTGGGAGATCTTTTTCGCAGACGAGCGCGCCGTCCCTCTCAACCACGAGGACAGCAACTATCGTCTTTTGAAAGATGAGCTGCTCAGCAAGATTCCATCGGATCTGGGCTCCCCCAAAGTGCACCCTATCGATGAAGCCCATGTCAACGACGAAGACCCTCAGGAGCTCGCGGACCTGTACCAGGAAGACCTGATGCGCTCCTTCGCTGCCAAGGACAGCGTGAAGCTGCCTGTTTTCGACCTTATCCTCCTCGGATGCGGTCCGGATGGCCACACTTGCAGTCTATTCCCTGGCCACGAATTGCTGCGAGAGAAGGACTCATGGGTGTCCGCGATTAGCGACTCCCCGAAGCCGCCACCAAAGCGCATCACACTCACACTGCCCGTTGTTACGCACGCTGTGAACATCGCCTTCGTCGCTACGGGCGGTGGTAAGAAAGATATCATGAAACAGATCTTTGATGCAGAGGAAGGGAGGAGCCTTCCATCCGCCCTCGTCAACCAGGGGGCAGGCGAGAAAGTCACCTGGTTCACCGATCATGCTGCTGTGGAAGGGGTTTCCTTCCCGAGACGAGGAAGCCTATAAACTTGGTCACGTCAACGCGAATATGAGAAAAGCTTCACGGACTATTGAAATGAACATTATTTTCGTCAAGTTGGCTATATTTTTCACCCGTCGTTTACCTCAGTATAAAATAAGACGGAGCTGGGGTTTGCCCTGCCTTTCATGCTCGTATAGAGAGAGCCTTTTAGAATTATTGCGTCTATTTTCGTAAGTTCAAACCTCAGCTTGTACGTTGTAATGAAAGACTATATGGCATCTCTTTTCCCATGTAGTTATGCTCCCACCTGGAGTAGTATCGATAAATACGTACTAATTCACAATCTATCGAATGTCTCAGAATGGCGTAAATATCATCCCAGTGTTAGCCAATTATAGCAATTATTTAAACTATTAGAGACCCAAAGGCCTGTGAAATTGGACGTTGTCCATGACACGAAAGCTGGTGAATGTGCTTTCCCTCGCAGGCGGAGGTGCCAAGCTTTGATTGTTGACGCCCGTGGGTTCACCGCAGCTTCAAAGCTTCTGACTCGCTTCTCTCACCTTCAGACCATCAACTGCCCCGACTCTGAGGGCTTCATGACTCTTTCATTCCTCATCCACTCCTCAGCTGTCTGCCGAGCCCCGGGCTGAAATACCCCAACTTTGGGAACCATGCCAATCCCCACACGTTCGGTTCCAGGCCGGGAGCCCCGTAAGCAGGTAAGGGTCTAACTCCCCTTAAATTTGTATCTGCGAAGCCTCTGACGAACGTACAAAGCCTGGCAACCCAGGGCGTACGATTCCAACTTTGAAACCTTCCACCGCCACCTCTCAATCAACAGAAGAGATACCTTCCAAAGCCTCGCCCTCGAAAACCAACCCCTCTACCCTTCCGACCCGTCGCCAGAGCCTCATCCGCCCAAGTCAGTTGAAGACTCCATCCTCTACAAAGTCCACCACCCTTCCTACAAGTACGAGGACGATTGCGCGAGCCCCGGGTTCTCCAACCAAAGGCCCGACGCTCCCGGTCAAACATGATGGCGCGGTCAAGCAACAGATACGGCCGCCGTCGCCCAAGAAAACAGACATGCCTCCCCCGGCGCGGCCAGTTCGATCGACCTCTCTAAGACAGCCCCCGAGTTCAAACGCAGGGACGCCGCCAACGGTACGCGGACATGCAAGACACAGGAGTCAGATTGTGACACCGGCTTCCAAAACTCCTCAGGCGCCATCAGTTGCGACAACGCCCAGGTCCCGGAATCAATTTTCTACGTACCAGCAACACTTTTCACCCAAGAAAGCGCCTAAACCGCCTACCCCGACACCGTCTGCTAATGCGCAATCCGATCATACCTCTTCCTTGATTCCTTCGTCCTGGCCCGAAGTTAGTGCGCTACAGACCGAACTTCTACAGCTCAGTCTCTTACATAAGTCTGGATTGGAACGCAATGATCAATGGGAACGAGATGCCGAATCGAAGTTACGGAGGAAATACGACTCGGTTGCAGGAAACTACAGGGCCATCTTGGATGTGGAGAAGGAAACACAGAGTCGACTCAATGAGCAGGCGTTGCATTACTGGCTTATGAACGCGTGCGAGCATAACGGGCAGCAAGGATACGCGGAGCAGATCCAACTTCTATCACTAATTGCTCAAGAGGTGCATGATATCGGCGACAGCCACAGCGGGCGGTACACAATGGCCATCCTAGAATTCGAGAGCTGGCTACAGAGAGTTGAAGAAGTGCAGGAAGCCCGACTGTCACGCGAAGGAGGACGAGGTGCCGACGATTTCATTAACCCAATTCACCGCGAGTGGAAAGATGAGACGAAGGCTTTGATAATGAAGCTGGAACTTGCATCAAGGCAGCTTCAGAGTCTGGACATTTTGGGCTACGGAGACTTGGAGGCGCTCGACGCTTCTGCATTACTCCTAACTGTCAAAAGTCTGGGCGAGTTAGTGCATCAGATGGCCGAGGAACTGGGCATTATCCGCAAAATTGAGGCGGACATTGTGAAGTCGGAAACAGCATGGGTTAGTCAGCTAGCCCAGCAGTTGGTTGAGCTGCAACCACGAGCGGTTCCTGCGGTACCGAGAACCGGACTTTGGGCGCGATCATCATTCAAGTCATGACGGGCTGACTCAACCACCACCTGCAACGTCCCCGTTCCTCTTTCGGGAGGTATGATCGACCATATTTTCGGCAGGAAACAGGTCAACGGTCAGAACCTGTTTAGTTGGTTTTAAACTGGTATGATGCTACTACGAAGGATCTGGCTCGGTTGCATTCGTCTGGGAAGATGCACGGTTGAGCCAGACTTAAACTCCCAAAGGGCCGTCCGTTACAAGAAACCTGTTTTTTTGCAGAGTATCTTTCCCAGTCGGGCTTTGACCTGCTCATCCCGCCATCTCCGAGGGCGTGGGAGGAAATATTACACAATGGGACGGATGATCGTTCCACATATAATAATGCTGGAATGTAATATCGACGCCCAAAATAATATGCAGGTTTTGTCCTTGAAGGTCAGCATGCTTTTCGAATACTCCACCCGATGCCGATAAATTTTGAATCAGAAGAACGGTGTGAGACTGCAAGCCGCGCTGCTAATCCACATGTTGGTCACGATAAACAGAATGCGACAAAGCTGGCCATCTTGGTGGCTGAGCTGAGAAGAGGGAACAAGTGGACCGGTATCTCTGATGCTTTGCTAAAGCGGGATGGCTGCATATCTGAGAGATCGGAGCAAGGAGTGTTTGTTTGCCAGCTGTTGACGGTATTGTGCGACCGGTCGCGACGAGCACTCACTAAGGCATTAGAATATATCATAGCGTGTAAGATAGCAGGAAGATCCTCGGGAACAAGGAACAAGGAACAGAACCTGAAACATTTGTTCATAGTGAAGTGTTGGTGTAGAGAGATCGAGCGGCGAGCGCAGAGTGTGGAGCGCGGGAGCTGACTAAGGGCCGTTGGCGTTGGGCGCAGTTCCCAGAAATCCAGTTCCGGGACTGTCACTACGTCACCGCGCCTGGGGAAGATCAGAGAAGAAAACCGTGCCGGGTACCATTCTTGTTCTGCGACTGCTGCCACTCCAGGTCGTACCCCTCTCCGCAATGGAGGGTGAGAGCGTCCGTCCAGACCGCGATCGAAGCCGCGCAAATAGCTGAAACTTGGAAACTGACCTGCCAGGCCGCCAGGACACCCAGACCACCTGCAGATTCACCACGACGACGAGTGTGACATCACAGGCCAATCCTCGTCCTTTCCGCTGTGCTCTGTCTCGGGCCCGGGGAATAATGATGCTGAAAGTCTGGTCAGTGGCCTCTTTTCTGCCGCTCGCGACATTGCGTATCGACTGATCCAACTGCTGTGGCTTATCGAGCCTCACTGTGGTCGCATTAGCCTTTTCGCCTGCCCAAACTCCATTTGGGCGTAGTCCATCAACCTGTTCCCTGCTCCGTAGGAACAATCAAGCACAACCTAGCAGTTCTGGACCGGTGGATCTTCCAATCCAAACATTTCTTTCCATGCGCTTTCTTTCCCTCGCGCATTTTCCTCTGCTTTTATTGCGGCGTTACTTTCCCTCCTGGAGTGCCTCCCGGCCAAGCAATCAAAAGGTTCCAGATTTCGACCCGGGCTCTTCTGTTTGCCAGCCAGGAAACCATCTCTGACCTCCCCCTGATCTCATTATTCGCTTCCCCGCTACCACCACACTCTCCGTTCAGTTAGGAACAAACGGCCACGCAACTCGCATATCTCTGTGTCTCCCGCGCGCCCATTCGGCCAGCGTCTTCTCCTTGCTGCTTTTTGATCGCCCGAGATTCTTTCGACTTTAGGTATCTCCGTAGCCGTGCCGTCTCGTCTTCTAGGACATCGCTTGGCGTCACTCTGACCGATCGCGAAGATCACGCTGCGTTGCGCTGCTCGCAATGCTTGAACCCCAAACAACCTAGAAAACAATCTTTCCTCGACTGCGTCGACCCGAAAATGGCAAAGTCTCTGTACGACCGTATATGGCGTCGGGAAGCCGGAGGAGGCTCGTCATCGGCCAATATTCGTGGAATCTACGGTTCAAAGGAATGGGTCAGCGATCTCGATATTGTTAACGAGCTTGGGGGCCATACCGGTTGTGTCAACGCTCTCAGGTATGTGTGTGATCTCGCTCCACCTACACATTTCTCTTAGCCGGCGTCTCTCACTTCCCCTTGTTCGGGAAACTGATTCTTCACAGTTGGTCGCGTTCTGGTCGACTTCTCGCGTCGGGCTCGGATGACTTCCATTTAAACATATATTCCTACCAGCCAGAATCGTCAACAGCACCGTTTGCCTTGAATACCAGTGTTTTCACTGGACACACAGGGAATATTTTTTCCGTCGCCTTTATGCCGCATTCAAATGACCGAACCCTCGTGACTGCTTCTGGAGACTCTCAGGTACGAGTTTTTGACATTGAACATTCTAGTCGGAACGGTTCGCAGGGGGTTTCGAATCAACCGGGGAACCCACGTATAAATCAATTTTTCAATAATACACGACACCTCGATGCAGGCAATACCAACGCGCGAGTATATCGAAGCCATGCAGATCGCGCCAAGCGCATAGTGACCGAATCATCGCCGCATCTCTTCTTGACGTGCTCTGAGGACGGTGAAGTTCGTCAATGGGACTTGCGCCAACCTTCATCGGCGTACCCAAAACCCCGAGGTGGTCTTCTGTACATGGCACAGCGTGAAGGACACGATGACTCGAATGTCCCTCCTCCACTGATCTCGTACAAACGGCACAGGCTTGACCTGAATACCATATCATGCTCCCCGAGTCAGCCACATTATATTGCACTGGGTGGCGCACACTTGCACTGCTTCCTTCACGACAGACGTATGTTGGGGCGGGACCTTCCTGGTGAACGGGGTGATCCTGGTACTTCTCCTGGCATAGGAAACAGTCACGATGAGGAGCTGATGGGTCAGGCAACGCGGTGTGTCCGAAGATTTGCGCCAAACGGCAAGAAACGGACCAAATCTCGGTATAAAGGCCACATTACGGCGTGTAAAATCAGTAATGCCAACCCCAATGAGATGATTGTGAGCTGGTCTGGCGACCACATATACAGTTTCGACTTGGTCCGGAGTCCAGATGCACTAGACGCGCAGGAACAGAAATCGCCTGTTCAAGACAAAGGCAGCTCCCGTAAGAGGCGCAGCTCCAAGGACAGGAAGCGTAAGCGCCAAAATCGGACCTCCCAGTCTTCCCAGTCCAGTGGCGGTAGAAGAAAATCTCGACAAGGCGAAGAAGCCCACGACGACGGGGAACTTGCATTCCGAGTCCGGTATGGCAACGGCGAAACGGAAAACATCCCCTTCCCATTGTTGTTACACGAAGGTTCCACTGCGTCAAGCATGGATTCGGCAGAAGCGATGGAACAGGCGAGATACGCCGTGCTTAATGAGGCTCAGAGAGAAAGCTTGCGCATAGCCAAGGGCCTTGTCAAGCTCCGGAAAGCTTTATTCTCGCTCGAAGCGTCTGCTCGCGAAGAGGCGATGATGGCAACCCCATTTTCCGTTGTGGCCTTCCATGACTCGTTTTCTTCTGCCCTGATGTGTGCGCTGACATTCTTGCCTCAGATGGAAGAGGTCATGAGAACGTGGAGGTATCCAATCAACCCGACTCCAGAAATTGTGCGCATTCAGCAGACTCTGCGCCGTAACAGAGAATCGTCATATAGGTTCGTGCAGGCCGCTGGCACGCTTGCGCGGGCTTTGGATGGAGACGTACAAGACTATGGGGTCGACGATGATGTGCTGGAAAAGTTTCAGCAAATAGGACCCGCCCCAGGGGAGGACAACATAATCAATCGAAGAGAGCAGTTTGGATATGACTTTCTGAAAGCCTTGGTTCTGTTCGTCGAGGGCGGTCGGAGCGCTGTTCTTGCTGGCTTCAAGCGCAGCCCTACGCATGGTCGCAACCGAGACAGGTTTCCCATACCAGAGTACGCTGACGAAGGTGCTCTTGAAGCAGTGTTGATTCCGTATCTACGCCTGCTCGCAGACGATACTCCCGTGGTGAATGTTGATAGTTCCAGATTTGAGCATGACTCGACTCGGATACTCTTCCTCTCGCAGCATGCAGCGGTGACTGCTTTCGGGAATGCGCTGAGAAGTTCAGCGTCGACTAGGGTTGAGAACGGTGATCGGCCTAGCCCCAGATCCACTGACCCGGGAACCTTAGCACACTTCTGGCTCTTGGAGGTGGGCCGCGGCGTGTTAATGGAAGCGGGGACGGGTGTGAACTTTGAGTTTGTCAACCGCGCATTTGGAGGCCTCAACACGACCGTTGAGGATGACTCGGACGACGAGATGGAGGTGGAAAGGTCGCAAGATGATAGCGAGGCAAACAATGAAGAGGAAGCCATCCAAGATATCAGTTTAGCCATCAACCGGGGCTCCAACCGCCAACGTCATCCCACGTTCGCAGTAGGAGAGGACATAGGATTGCAGACACCTGATGACTCAACGAGCGATAACGAGAACGATGACGACTCTGAGGACGAGGACGAGGATGATGACGAGGATGATGAAAGTGACGAGGTTATTGGCCTTAATGACGACGATTCGGAATCGGATGCTGCGGAGCGCTTGTTTCAAAGTTACGGCTTTGAACGGAATAAAAGGGAGGACGTGGAGACCGACGTCCCATGCTCGTCGCATACCAGGGTCTATCGCGGGCACTGCAATGTCAAAACGGTCAAGGATGCCAATTTCTTTGGACTAAACGACGAATACGTGGTCAGCGGGAGCGACTCGGGCCATCTGTTTATCTGGGAGCGAGACACCTGCAAGCTAGTTAATATCCTCAAGGGTGATGATGAGGTGGTTAATGTGGTCCAAGGTAGGTTAGCGAGCTTCTTATGTGTTTTGAGCCTATATATCTAATAGGTTTGCGACTGCAGGGCACCCTTATGAACCGACCATTGCGGCGTCCGGTATCGACGACACGATCAAAATCTTTTCGCCAGACCAGCGTGCCCAAGAGGATGCCCGTCGGGGCGTCAATATCCTTGACCCGAACAACGCGGCCAACACGCTTGGGTCGGGATATGGAGGGTTGCAGAGCGCTAAGTGCATGCATGACAGCTACCGGATTATGAGCGAGAACGACGTCCAGCGACAAGGAGGCATGAGTGACGCATTCGTAACTGTACGCTCTTTTCTTTCCCTTTCTTTTTTCTTCTTTTGTTTACCGCTGCCTCGAGGAAGTTAGACATTTGCTAATTATTAACAGAGGCACATGCTAGCTCAGTTTGCAGCTACAGTGCGACAGCAACAGGGTGGTCTAGTTCCAGGAGAGCACTCCCGGATCGTGCTAGATGAAAACTGCAGTGTGAGTCAACCCCGTTACTCCCCTCGTCCATCTTGAAGTCAGCAAGCAAGCAGGATTGAATTGACGGATTCGTGTAGGTGATGTGAATGACGGCCAAATTCAACCCAATCCTAGGGGGGTCAGTAGAAATTGCAATAGACCTGTCCTTGGGAGAGCAGGCAATCCTCTCTCGCTCTCGCTCTCGCTCTCTTCTTTCAGTCTTTTCGGTACCTACCATTAGCTTTCATCCATGAAAAGAATCCAGGAAGTTGTCAATAATGGCAATGTCCATGTCGTGCAGGGACCTGTAGATTTATTTACTCCATTGACGTAGGCTCGCGGAGTGATCTTCAGCCACGACGTCAGTGGCTTTGGGGACTCTTCTTCCACTGAGCTCTCGGCCAATGACAGTGTGCACACTCATTCTCCCGTGCAGGGGCAGCATTCTTCTGACGTCGACTTCTCTTTGATTCTCTCGCTAAAGATATCCACTATCCACTCCCTATCCACAATGGGTCAATGGCACATCCAACGGCTAGCTACAGTGAGGGCCCCGCCTAATACGCATAAAACAGCGCCTGCTCGTCATCCGACCGACGTATCTTCCGATTCTCCTGCACCAGCATCGTCCTCAATATCCACGCCAGGATCGCTGCAGTCGCCGAAAACGCAGCACTCGTCGACATCGCAATCGGGTACCGGGGCCTGTCCGAGTCTGGCCAGAGATACTGCAACCGCGTTAATCATGTACTACAGTAATAACTAAATAAATGCCGTTAGGCGGGTCTCTCTCACCGCAGTATATATCATCGATATCGCCGCTACCGTGTTGACGATTGCAATCGACGATGCCTTTTTCTCCTTCGTTTGCCCGCACGTGCTCGCGACCCAACCCAGGATGATCGAGTTGCAGCAGTAGACGCCCGTTGCGAAGGCGCACATGGCGAAATACCGCGCTCCAACGTTGAGCGTTGACGTCGCGAGCACGAAGCCCATCACCGCAATGACTTTTGCAAACGTGATGTGCCATGTCCGTTCGTTCATACGGCCTGTATAAATAGTATCCCCCGTCAGCATCGGAGTCAAATCGTATATACTACACTATACATGAGTGAAGACAGAGAAACAAACCCGAGCTAATCGACCAAGCAATCGAGATAACCCCAGCAATGATATAAGGCGGACAAGTCAGCGCGAGGGTAGCATTCTGCCCAAGGCCCAGCGTCTCAACAATAGTCGGGAAAAAATTCTTATAGTTGCTCGCCGCCATATGGAAATGCTGCATCGCTGTCAGAACCCACAGCCTGGGATCCGACGCTGCCTCCCTCAATCCCGCCCAGACGGGTGTATTCTCCCTCAACTCGACCGTATCTCTCTGCATGCGCGCATGCGCAAGTTCCCGCTCTGCACGGGTTAACCACCGCGTATTCAGCGGCTCGTCGGGTAATATGAACCCGCTGATCACGGAAATCACGAACGTGATTACGCCCTGCAGGATGAACAGCCAGCGCCAGCCCGAGAGGCCTGCGATGCCGGACATGCGGAAGACGCCGATGGCGATGAGGCCGGCGAATGCGGTGCCGCAGATATTGCCTGTGAAGAGGATGGAGATGCGCGTGGCGATTTCTTTCTTCGTGTAGAAGATCGAGAGCATGTAGAGGGCGCCTGGGTAGAAGGGGGCTTCGGTTATGCCTAGGAAGAAGCGCGTGAGGAGGAGGCCCTTGAAGTCGTGCGTTATGCCGGTTAGAGTGCTAACGACGGCCCAGAGGCACATTGCACCGGACATGAAGAGGGAGGGCCGGAGGCGGGTGAGGAGCATGTCTTTTTTGTTTCCCAGGTAAATATTTTAGTATCTATATATGGGTGGATGTAATATGTATAAGGTTGGGGACGAGGCGTACTGCTTGGAACCTGCCCGAGGATGTACCCGACAAACAGAATCGAAACGCAAGTCTGATACTGCGTCGAAGACAGGCCGAGCTCGGCCTCGAGGTCATCCAGCCTCGCAACAGTGATTGCGTTTCGATCGAGGTAGTTGAACCAATACATGATCTAGAGGACCGGCATCATAACGAAGTCGATCTTCCGCACGAGCCGGATCTCTGCCGGGTCTGTTTTCTTCTGTGAGCCAGTCCAGTCGGCTGATTCAGACTGGGATTCTTTATTCTTCTCGTTTTTAGGATCCTCAGGGTCAGCGTCGCGAACTGATTCCTGGTGGTTGATCCAGGGCTTGTCAGTGTTACGACCATCTTGGGACTGTAGATTTGCTGGATTCGATGTCATCCTGTTTGTTCATTTATTTGGAAGAATAGAGAAGAGTCAGGATATACACTACACTAGCAGTGCAGCGTGTCCAAAGACACCTTTTTATACAACTGTATATCGCTCTTGGCCTACATGGCTGGGGCTGGGCCTTCGACCTACTCCATATTCCCCGCATTACCCCAGACTCCCGTCCAGCTCCTGGAGTATCCGGGCTGGGGAATTTGGCTTTTGCTATTCGTGTTTATGCCTTGATATTGGATCTAGGATTAGGGTACAGTAAACGTATTATTTGACGACTTTGGGAACGGACGGCCTCATAATTAGAAGTACCAATGTACGGTCCTGGTCTATTGTATCTACATTTGCTCAATATAGTTGCGGGCTCCCATAGCAGTGTTAGAAGAAATGAACAGTCCGCCTATTCTGAATACTTGAAAACAATGGGCCGAACATGAAGGCCAGTGAGAGGAAAGCAAATAATAATTACCATTAGATATTCGCAATGCATAATTCTTTCCCACGGTTCAACGGTAAAAACACATAAAGCCCTAACCGCTCCGATCCGTCAATACCGTTATTATCCGAAGGCCGAGTCCTGAAGTTAGGAGATATATTCTCAATCTATGTCAAAGCGGAAACATATGGCGTCCGATAATCATTTTCTTTATAAGCAAGCCACAAGGAAATGCTACATAGAGCAGATATTGTAGTCCGACCCGCTCGTATCCGGGGTCGTCGACGATCCATATAGTAGGACTGAAATGTGGCCCTCCCAAATGACCGGATAAGAGCGGTATCTGGATTTTGTATTTTGCTTCCTGAGAAGGATGAATGACTTTCCATTATGTGAAAGGATTGACTATGTTGGAGAGTTGTCATTGGGGTAGCCATAACTACAAACTGCATCTCCCAGCTACAAGAGCTTTCCCTTATGTTACGTTTTTTTTCCGCCCAGCACTTTTGTATAATTCACATCTTGTCCCGCTTGTACGATCTCAAATGCAGGTTCAATCATATGCTGTTTAGCATCGAATAGACGGAAAATGTGCAAGCCAATTTGCACAATGATGAATAAGCAAAACTGCACAATCTGCACAAAGAAGAAACAATCTAGAAACTTTATTGGTCCAGAGCGAGTGGGGATGAAGATACTTCCACTCGCTCTGCTCTACATCTTTATAGCTGAGGAAAGACCTTGTGCTTCATATTCATTCAGTTGCCCTTCAATTTTCAAATACTGTACTGTCTAGGGTTGTGTCCTGGGACTTACTCTCACATTGCGGGGCTTGAGTCTTGCTCGCCACGGCGGTTGAAAATTTATAGATCGCGGGGCGGAGTGCATATCCACCAGAGTTCCCTACAACCAACACCAGAGGCCGGATTGAAACCCTCTAGGTACCTTGGGGATTACCACCAAGGTATACATTTCAAGATGCAAGAACTACTACAGTCACGCGCGTCTGCCACCTCCCAGCTCTATGCAGATCCGCACAATCCCCACCGTCACCTGGGCCGGGGCCTGGTCCATGAGCGTCTGGGATTCCCGGATCTCGCATCTGCGGATGCATACCGCGCGCTTTCGTTACTAGACTCTGTTGTTGATCCAGATGGATGTGAGTTCCATGCCAGGCGGCGGGTAGTGAAGTCCTCCACACCTGCACCTGCACGCGAGGAAGACGACGACGAGGAAGAAGAAGAAGAAGATGACGACGAGGGATATGAACCCATCACACAAGATGAATACAACGCCATGATTGGGCCCGTATATGCCCTGCTCGTGAGGAGTCTAGCCCGCTGTGGATGTCTACGCGATGCATATGAATTCGCCCTACGCGGCCGCGCAGTTCTTGACGAACGCTCACTGTCTGACGAGGGTTCCTCTACGGCGAAGAAAGACCTCGAAGACCAGATTGCGTTCATTAAACAAGAGTACTATGCGTCGAAAGGCAAGGATTCTCAAAACGATGAAGAAGAGATCAACCCAAGCGCGTTGAAGGCACAAGGCTCTGCGCGCCGAATCCTCTACCCCTGGAATGAGCACGAGCCGGACCGCAAGTCCCCTGAAACTTTGAATCTCTTGAATGAGCGTCTCAAGGACGTCGCTCCAAAATGCGAAGTGCGAGCCGTTGCACTACCCGTCCTTCACCCATCGTCAGACAGCACCAAGAAGGGAGAGGGCAAAAAAGAAAATGAGGAAGAGGAAGAAATCTCCATCCAACTCGGCCTCTTCGCTAAAGAAGACCTACAACCAGGCGAAACAATCCTGCATGAGTCCTCTCTTCTCACAGCCACAAACCGCCTACACGATGACACCTGCGACGCCTGTAATGGTCCCCTCCCACCCCTCTCTTCCGAAAACCCCCCAGTCGCCTGCGATGAATGCTACGATATAATCTTCTGCTCGCAGGCCTGCCACGATAAGGCCCAGGAGGTCTACCACGGTGCTGTCTGCGGTCTCATGGAGAGCCTCGAATCCATTGGGAAGGACATTCCCGACCCAAAGGATAAAGCTGACTACTTATACCTCTTACTTCTTGGCCGCGCGCTTGCAATGGCCGCAACGCAGGAGATCCACCCTCTTGATTTACCTGAGATTAAATATATCTGGGGCGATTTCGTCACGGAAGACGATAATGGAGATAGCAGCAGCAGCAGCAGCAGCAGCGGTGGCCGCATGAAAGGAACCCTCCCCTTCAGCTTCCAGCTTTCAATCCTGCAGCCGATGCGGTTGATTGAGGAAATGCAACTCGACCCATACACGACGCTGGATAGGTACGACACGTGGGTCCTTAACACGATGTACGCAAAGTTCCGCGGCACGGCGTCTGGTCGGCTCTCGACCTGGGATGGCGGGCCGGAGACTTGCGCTGTGCATCCGCTTTGGTGTTTGGCGAATCACTCGTGTGATCCGAATGTGAGATGGGAGTGGGGAGGGGAGATTGCTTTTGTGGTTAGAGGGGAGAAGGAGCGGCCTGTGTGGAAGAAGAAAGGGGCCGAGGAGAGGGTTGAGGGCGAAAGGAGGGGTGAAGGGGTGAGAAAGGATCAAGAAATATTGAACCATTATTGTGATATTGCGCTAAATGTTAAGGAGAGGAGGGAATGGGCGGCTGGTGCATTGGGAGGGGCGTGTTTATGTACAAGGTGTGTTTGGGAGGCTGGGGAGGTTGATGGCTAAGTTACTCATTAAGACGTTATTAGAGCTAAAATAGACAATAGAATGGTGTTACACTTGGGGTGGTGTTATTGATAGTGTGATAATTTATGTTAAAATACATCGTTAAGAGCACAAGACAGCCGTTTGTTAACCGGCTCCTTGCATGCACTGTTTAATATCAAGATTCCAAGTAAATCACCGACGAGGGGGAGTGGAAGACCGTGCTTGTCGACGGGGAGGAGGCGACGCGGATACTGAGCTGGAGTTTCGTCGTCGCTGATTCCTGCCGTATCGCGGGCTAGGCGACCGAGACAAGGAGTAATCCCGGCCTCGAGAGCCTGGGGCCGGACGTCGTGGAGGTGAGCGTGGCCTTGATTCGTTCTTCTCGACTCGCCTCGGCGGTGGTGATAGCGACTCTGAAGAGTACCGTCTGCGCGCAGGCGCTCGCCGGGGCGGTGGAGAAACAGAGCGCGAGGGAGATCTCGAGTAGCTACGAGCCCTTCCACCGCTGCGACGAGGTGGGGTGACGGAGCGAGAGGGACTGCGGTTCCGACGTGGAGGTGGAGATCTAGAGTCGAAACGTCCGCGGCCAGAGCGAGGCGGTGGACTGCGAGAAGGGGACCGACTGTATGAGACCGAACGTCGGCGGCTTCGCGAAACAGGTGATCTAGAACGCGAACCGGTATAGGAGCTAGGCGTGTAGCTGCGGCGCGAACCGGACAAGGACCGCGAGTAGGACCTGCCTCGGCTGACCGAACGTTGTCGGCTACGGCTCCGGGACGGAGAGCGGGAATAGGATGGAGAGCGTGAGTATGAGTAAGAACGAGAACGAGAACGTGATGAATACGACGACCGTGAGCTGACAGACTCCGAGCGCGCGGGTGGTAAGGCAGGAACTGCAGGTTTGGGCATATTCTGCAGGAACTCGCGCATCTCCTCAGTCAATGCACCGAAACCGATGCTGGTGAAATAGTTGATTGAGAAGCGGGTGTTGCGCGGGTTGTCCGTGGGAAACAGACCGTCGAAGCTTGGTCGTAGAATCTCATCGGTCATGCGTGCTCGCAGTGTTGGTATACCAAGATGCTCCGCGAGGTCCTGGAATAGAATTTTGATGAAGATACGGCTGCTCGATGTTGTCTCTTCTTCGTTTAAATGAATAATGGACAATACATGCCAACCGAGGGCGTCGGTGCTCAGCATGTGTCCAAAGAATCGAGCAATATTGCGCAGCCGGTTGGTTTCGTATCTATGAATGGTGTCGTAATATTTGGCGAATGCGTTCTCAAAAAGGTCCGACCAAAGACGGTTAATCTTTGCGAACCTCTCCCCAATAAGGCCATAAAATTTAGAGTATGTCCGCTCTTGGGAACAGCATTCGATGATCATTGAGGGAAGCTCCGGTTCCAGGCCGGCTGGCAACGAAATCTTCATCAACTTGTGGCAACATTCTTCAAAGTCGATACTGGACATGATTGTCAGGTAAATCGTTCGGCGCAAGTTCACAAGATCTGTATTGCTCTGATCCTTGATGTCCATCTGTCGCTCTTCTTCGGATTCCTCCTCTGAGCTTTCGTCACCATCATCGCTCTCGTCTTCGTCGTCACTCCCTTCCCCGAGAATCTCTGCCTTCAATCTTTTGTAGGCCTCCTCATGCTCCTCCCACTGCGCGTCGTATTTGAATATATTCAAGGTGTCTTGAGTCTCAATCTCGTCATCCAGCCCGATCCGGTGGGTTATTTGGTCCTCCTCTTCAACCAGATCAAGTTCCTCCTTGACAGCTGGGTTGTCCTTGTATCGATCCTTGCGTACCTGGAAGAGTACTTCAATCATATACTGCACACGCTTGTCAATGTCGGCTTCGTGGAGAATATTCCTGAACTGGTCGAACACTGCCAACGAGATGGGCCCGCTCATTTCCTCCAGGTGCTGGCCAACTTCCCGCGTTAGCCCGACGGCAATTTCGACACTGTCATCGGTGGGCTTGTGAAGTAAAAGGAGCAAGATTTGCGCCGCAAGCATTTCATGTACGACCTGCTGGTTACATAGATGGGCGATGAACGTTGTCGACGATATGCACACCGCCTTGTCGTTTCTCTTAAAAGCTTTTCGGAATTGGATGATCAACCGGTTCAAGAGAAGTTCTCCAACCTGAGGTAGCTTTGTATTGACAATCGCCGCCATGGCAGCATAGATCGGCGTAAAAGGCAAACTTGCTGCCTGAGCCTTCATAATGCTCCTGCAAAACAAACCACGACCCCGGACAAGATTCTCGCCAAATAGCTCTGGAACAATGTATTTGATGTTTGAGACGTTGACTTTGTTGATTAAACCGTTGATCGACTTCTTCAAAGCCTCCCAGGCCATTCGTTGGTACTCTTTGCTGGTCTTGTCTGTAATCTGCGCTTGGAGAGCGCGAAGTCGCGCGGGAGGAATATAGGTACCTCCCGAGCGCATGTTGAGGAGCTTATCATATTCCGCTTTGGCTGAGGCCTGTTTCTCCTCCTCAGTCATAGGCTTTCGCGCGGCTTCCTGTTTTTCATGTTCGCGTACACGCTCTGCTAGCTGACGCTCTCGCTCGATCGCACGGTCCGAATCAATATGCGGCACATCTCCAACAGGACCCACCGAGTCGCCAGGGGGTGACCGGCGTCGATTAGGTGAAGGTGAACGAGAGGGAGGCGATCGCTTTCGTGAGCCGGATGGCTGGGGAGAATAGGAAGCGCCTGGCGGAGGTGTAGGCACCCGTACGGCGGACTGCAAAACGACGGGATCCGACATCTTTGGGGCGCCTTCAACTAGATGTAGGTATTCCGTGTTTCGAGCCAGGATCTCGAGCTGGTCGAGCTGGGAAGAATGTCTTGCGGACGGAACGTGAGGCGGCGAAAGAAGAGTCTTAGCGTGAATTTTCACGTGACCGCCCAGGAGCCAGGCTGGCCGTCCCCTGGTCGCGTATACAACAAAACCGCTTCAGAAACCGTCTTCGCCTGTGTTTGGTGATACTAGGCTATCTGTCACTATGGTAAAGTTTCACTTTTCATTTGATTGCTAGCTAAGGAGGGATTCAGTTCGCTGACTGAAAATATTCTAGCTGGGTCAACTCGTGGGATCCGCCATGCTTTTGGCCGCTACTGTGATCTTCCTCTACTACACGGCGTGGACACTTCTTATGGTATCTCGCCCCCTTCCCGCAAAGAAATGCTATTCTTCTGCTGGTCAATTAGCTAACTATACCAGCCATTCGTCGACCCTGGCCACCCTCTCCATGCCTTCTTCCTTCCTCGCGTATGGGCAATCCGCATCCCCGTGTTTTTGACTCTCCTGGGCTCGGCCGTGGTTGGCACGTTCATCGGAATCGTGATGATCAACAGCAACAAGAAGAAGGCGGCCAAGGCCAAGGCTGCTGCCACGAAGAAGAAGACTTGAAGAGGTGGACATCGTGAATGGTGGAAGGGTGTGTATAGGATGATATTTCAAGGCCCCAGGGGTGCTGGCTTTATACTTGATAACCTGTAACAATAGTTCTTTATTACCTTATAATCGCGCTTTGCCGGAGCAACGACCTGTGATACTTGAGCGGATGGAAGCTGTTCTTGATATCTTTACCTTAATTGATTTTCCGTTTTGGGTTATATTTACTCCAAGGGGGAAAGGAGACTTTATGATACAAAGCGTTAAAACTTATATGCATCAAGGGGTTCCAAACAAGTCCAACCGGACTAGCCAAGGTCAGGATAAGGATTTGATCCGATCATAAGCGTCATCATTGCATTTGACCCTGGCACTGACCTGGAAAGCTGATGGCCTCATGCCTCGTGACCCAAAGTCACGGGGATGCCTGTAAGACTGTTGTCAGCTGCTGGCCGGTTGGAAACGGTCGCCTCCCAGATGAACTGAAGTTTTGAATCGGGACCAAGGAGAGGATGGGCAGGAACCATGGCATTCGGCTGATGCCGTTAGGAAATGCGTCCAGTTCTTGGATGAGAGACTGTTACCCCTCATGTGTAACAGGCTGTATTGCATACATACTAGACGGAGTCACATCTGCAGCTGCGCCATCAGTCCAAACCCCAAAGGACCGGGGTGTTCTCTTTTCCTAGATCTGCTGGCAGTAGTAAGCCTCCGCGTCCCTTACATCTTCTCGAGAATCTAGCGGATGCGAACTGCCGTCATCACCTACAAAGGTATTGTCAGCGCTGGCGTCATGTTACAACCCGTCAGGTTCCTGTATTATATCGTCTCCAACAGCCAATCGCCGTGCTACTCCCTGTCATGGGAACCCCCAACAACAGTTGCTGGCGCGAGTTCCGAGCCTACAAAGACGGAGGCGCAGTGGCTCCAAGGGTTATTAAGAAGAGATCTTTGCCGGAAGATGGGAGTCGCGGGAAAATTACGAACCCAACTTTGAGTCAGCCTACCAAAACGATAGATGTCATTTCCAATACCTCCTGTATGCTCCTGACCTGATCCGGTTCCCCTCCCCCTCTCCGACCCCATCATCGCCCCTCTATCGCTATCTACTTCCCACCCTCCTACAACAATCCGACTCGCGACTCTATCTCGCCTATTTGATCAGCTTACGACTCTTGGATATACGACCTGGTTGCCTTTCCACGTCAGTCTTTGTGAAGCGTGGACACACCGGTTAAAGCTGAGCTTCCGCCTTGCCCCCGTTCCCCGGATCGACGCGTATCACCGAGCTCCCCGTCGAGATACCTTGTTATCTCGGCTTGTCTCCTCCAACTGATAGATATCACGTCGCTTTCTTTCACTATACAACTGAGATCTATTCTATACTATATTTAAAGGTCAGCCTATCTCAATATTGGTCATCGTCTACTGTTCCGTGATGACTCATGCTGACAGCTGCTGCGTTCCGTTATATACAGGTACATATCGATCCAGGGACCGTCACAGCACACAGCTCCTAACGGTCTGATCACTTTTTCAACGCCCCGTTCTCAGCCCTCTTCAAAGGGTATTGAGGGCGGCTGTTCTTGCTGATAACGCCCTGCCTCATCGAGGCAGCACATCCATTTGAATGCCCCCGGCAGCTTCGGACGACTTGTTTCGCCAGCAGAGCCGGTTACCGGGTGACATAGATCCTGTGGAAGCTACCAGTCCCCCAAAGCCCGATAATGATACCGGAGGGAAGAGCAAGAAAAAGGGAAAAAGCGGCTCCAAGGCGAAGAACAAGGCTGCCAAAGTGACTCCAAAGGCACCAGTGGAAGATTTGTAAGCTCTCGATCAGCTTATCATCCTGGAGCTGGATACAGAGGACTGCTGCTAACCTTTTCCTAGGCTGGACGGATCCCCGCCTTCACAAGTCGAGCCGTCGTCCTACCCTGATCCGCCTGTAGAACCCCAAGTTGATACCAAGATTGTATCGCCGGTCCTAGATGCTTTGGACACGCTCAGGGACACCCCCGAGCAAGACTTGGCATACCGCACGAATAGCTGGGCTAGATCAATCCCGTTCGGAAAGAGCCCGCCAAATGAAGGGTTCGAGGAGGACCTTGCCAGCGGGTCCCCATTTGGTGGTTTCCTAACAAGTCAGGACAAGGGTGGCTTCAGCCATCCATCTTCCGCCTCTCCCCCACCTAGGACAAGACCTCTCAGCTACGGGAATGGCTACTCCAGCGGCGGCATTTCGCGTCAGCAGTCGGTGGATAGACACAAAAGCCAGTCTCTCAATACTCCCTTCAATGACCGGATACCTCCACCACATTTACCGCAGGCCCACTTCTATCGGGCGCCCGAGATTGATATTCCATCCCCCCCCGGTCAAAGTCGGTCCCCTATGGAGGCGCAGTATTCATTCTGTGCATTCGATACGATCTCAAGCCCCCCATTCAAGTTGTCACGTATGGCGGGCAGTGTTCTTCTTGCCGGCAGCGATGGTGTTTTGGAGGTATTGGCTGTCGAAGACCGCAAGACCCGTTCGATTGCACGTTTGGATGGGATAAATGGCAGGGTAGTCGATGCAAAGATTCTGGCAGGCGATGACTCAACTTCAGCATCCCGACCGCATGTAGCAATCATCATTCATGGCCCTTGTATGCCATCCGACGATGAGGGCCGCGCTTCATCTGTTGGTTCTGAATCGAACGATATTCCTGTTCCAACTGGGCGTTACTCTAATGCCGATAAACGCCTGAATCGTGATGACACCCGGTTCTACCAAACAAGAGTTGAGGTATACTCACTTCGGTCGGGTGATCACGTCGCAACACTTTTCACCACAAAGCCTAGTCCATGCTTTGAGAACATCCCTGGACTCCCGAATTTTGCGCCGGCGCCTGCGGGAAACCTAAAACTTCTCACAAGCGGCAGTTATCTTGCCCTAGCGTCTGGAATGAGCGGAGAGGTCTATATATATAATATGAGCAAGTATCAGTGCCTAGGGAAAACCTGGACGAGCGTCCAGTCGAGGGAAACGAGACGATACTCCACCTCTTCGAGCTCAACGGACCCAGACGCGTCTCGAAATGACTCCCCTCATACAATCGGCAGACTTGATAATCCAATTCTTGCGCTGAAGGGGAGATGGCTGGCAATCGTACCACCGTCATCTACGTACCGAGCGTCCCTCGGCGGGACAGTACCAGCGCCGTTGGTACAAGGAAAGGTTTTTGGGCTTGAGACTCGCAGTCCTCCCTCGCGGCCGGCGACTACCTGCGTAACCGATATCGGTGAGGGCGAGAGCTTTCTCGACAAAGTGGCTAGGGGTGTCACACAGGAGTTTGTGCGAGGCGCTCGCTGGATGAGCGACCAGGGCTTGCAAGCTTGGAATAATTATTGGAACAAAGACCAGCCGCAAATTTCCCAGCAGCGCCGCTCCCAAGTTACGGACTTCCCGCAACAGGGATATAACATTTTCCCACCAACACATGCTCAGGAGACTCAAACTACTTCACCGGCTGAACCCGATCTCGTGTCAATCCTAGATCTTAGAAGGCTCGACGAAGGGGGGGATACGAAAAGCGCGATCCTGTTCAGCCCTGCTGCCGCGTTCCAAGTGCCGAATGGGTGCAGTTTTCTGTCGTTCTCCCCTAGTGGCCTCATGCTCCTCACCGCTAGTAGAAAAGGAGATGTGCAATATGTATGGGATCTAATGCAAGCTAAGCATTGCCGCGCTGGAGTCTTCTTGTCTGAGGACTCGGCAGCAGTAGCTGCAAGTGTGCGCCAGGTTGCCCGGTACTCCCGATTGACAGAGTCGCATATCGTGGACGTAATATGGTGCCCACCTTCTGGAGACCGCCTGGCCGTGATTACTCTCAAAGGGACAGTACATGTCTTTGACCTTCCGCGAAGTGCTTTTCAATGGCCTCCATTCCGCAGGGCTCGACCTCCACGTGGAAAGCCACCGACAAATGACGCTCCTTCGGACGACCTAGCTGTGCGTACGACGAACACCAACCCGCTATCGACAGCCATGAAACTTGTTGGGGGCAAGACCCAGCCCATCTTTGAGGCTGTCAGGGGCCGTGCGCCTTCTGCAGGTGCTGCATTCCCCGCCATGAACGGATTTACTATTCCTGCTGCTGCTGGGATGGGTGGCAAAGCGGCTGCTGGCCTTAGTAAATCAATGGGAGCTGCCGCGAGTGGAACAGTCAATAGTCTTCGACATGTGGGAGAAAACCGACTGCACATTTCCGGCTTCTCCCGCGAACCTGCTGCATCCCGTGTCACCTGGATTATCCACAAGGGCCAACCTTTCTTAGCGCTGATATCGAATGGCTACTTCCGAATGCACAGAATCAAACGCTCGGTTTCTCACAACAAATCGCGACAACCACAGTCGGTGGTGGGAAGTAAAGAAATCGAATTCCGGCTTCCTGCGAACTTGTCGAGTCCTTGTGGTCCTATGGGGATTAGCAACTTTAATCCAGAACTTGCTGTCCATGCGTCTGTGGCCCTGCCATCGTCCACCGTACGACCGTCCGCGTCATCCAAGCTCAAGTGCCAGCCACTTTCCCAGGCAGAACTGGAAACCAATGCGCCCTACCAACCCTTCCATACGGACCAGAGGGTAAGTCTGTTTACTTACTCTGGAACCGGCGATGCAGGTGGCTCAACGGCTACGATTCCAAATGGCCAATGGGTCTTCGGTGGCAGTATGCCCGTGTCCAAGATACACGTTCGCCGGATTAGCACTGGCAGCGAGGACGAGGGCATCGATGCCGTGCATGAGCATCAGCCTGGATCGGGCGAGGGGATTGAGAATCTAATTAGCATGAGCAATAGCACTGGCAACGTCGAAGAAGTGGTCATTACTACTCGGCGGAAGAAGAAACACACATCGTCCCCGCCCCACGCCGGTGGCGAAGACGGGTTTTTCGAAGACGACTGTGAGGTACTGGATTTCGCCGTTGATCGGGTTTAATCCTCTGCCCATAGTAAGTGCAAGTTCAATCGTATACGGCGTATATTGAGAATACATTCATACCAGCTTTATCCAAATATTAGATACTATATTGGGCTGGCGTTGGGGACTGATTATTTGATTTACACTACTCATATCCGCCGTTCTGTCACGGACACAACATACCCTTAAATACGGCGACGTCACTTTCGTTCAATTCAACAGTGGCCTGATGAGCCTTGCAATTCCTTCGGTTTTCTGATTGTTTTGGTGCGCATGTTACATACCCAGTGAGAATAGACAAGAAATGCTCCAATATACGTTTATTTAATATATCATAACAAAAGTATCATATACCTAGATAGAAGCCTCCTCAATCTCTTCCTCCCACCACCTCCGAAACTCGACCAACCTCTCTGTCCTCACCCTCGCCATCCTCCTCCCTGTCCTCGTCTTCATCATCCCCTCCAACCTCTCCAGCTTCTCACCAAAGTGCCGGATTGAATTCTCCATCTCCCACATCTCCCCTTCCTTGAGCATATCCTTACCCTTCGCCCCGAGGAACGTAAAACACCGCCCAATACCCACTGCACCAAGGGCGTCCAGCCGATCTGCATCCTGCACAATCCCCAACTCAACGTACCCTTCCTCCTCGATCAACCTCTTCACAGCCCCAGAGTCCTTGCACTCCGTCGTATACGAGACATGTGAGACAATCGTCTGCACCCTGCTCGCGAGAGCAGCATCCGCTCCATGCGTGCGCAGAATATGCTCAACTAGTTTATGCTGCGGGATTGCATTGTGCGACCCCGCTGGGTCTACTTCTTTGGGAAGATATTTTCTATCGCTGATATCGTGCAGCAGGGCCGCTAGATGCACAGTGAGCTCGTCGATTGGCGCCCCTGCTTTTGTCTCTGCTTGTTCGGATTTGAGAATTCGCAAGGCGAGGTTCACGACGCGTTGGATGTGCTGGGGGTTGTGGCTGGGATCGAAATCTTTCATGCATTCGGTGACGAATGCCGAGATTGAGGTTATGAGCTGGTGGGGTTGTGAGGGTTGAGACATTTTGCTTTTGCCGCTGTCTGTTTCTTTTCCTGTGGGTGGCCGGGCGAGTGTGATGGATGGGAGTGAGATCTTTTATTTATGCGGGAGCCAATTGCAGTGGCTCGATTATGTGGTATGTTAAGGTAGGCAGCCGTGTGCAACCGAGAGATGGATACCTAAATACCTCGTAGGCAAGGAACCGGATGGGGATCTGTTTGCTCATCACTATCCTATACGCGTTTATGGCTCCAATTTCACGCGTTGCGGGGGAAAGCGGAAATGTTCCAATTGGGGAGTATATACGTCGGGTGTTGCCGCTGTCAGAAACAAATATTTTACACCTTCAACGAGTATCCTGAATCTTAATTGATTCTGGAATCATCCAAAGAATTTGTCCCCACTGATGACTATGAGGATCTGAATCCTGGGAATGATTGTCGTTGGATTATGGGTCCGACCCACACAGACAAACGGGGATCAACATGTAGAGACTCACTCTCCTGCACTAAGAATTTGTGAATAGTGTGTTTCTATCGCAGAGACAATAGCCATAGTTACTTGTTGACAGGATCCTATTCCCACCTGAGAGGCTTTTCGTAGTTAATGGCCCGAATTCCCATGTGGTACCCTTCGTTTGTGAAGGGTTTGGCGCCATTCCTTGTTTTATAGACAGCAAGGATATGCTCTCCATGTAAAGTTATATCAAAAGCAGCGAATTCAAGGCTGGTTACTGTGGGGTCTATATCTATGCGAGTGAGAGATTATGGGTTTTTGTTGAGGCGAGACATTTTTCCAATAAAAGGTGCGCTTACGATGCCACGAGAAAACCGGGCGTTTCGCGTTCCCATGAAGAAGCATGGAACACTCCGTAAAGAGTAAATGTGCAGCGTAGTGGTACCTGACTCGCGCGTGTCGGAAAAAGCCGAACTGCATCAGTAGGACTGTAGGAGGTAAGGGCTTGCTGCTTGGCTATCTTGCGTTGAGGAGCTCGATTGACCATGGGCGGCAGACAGCCTCTTGATGAAATCGGGGTTAGAAAAGAGATTGATTGGCTTTCGTGTGCCCTGTTCTGACTTTGCTTTGGAGGCCGACTATCGATTATAAGGTTCCTGGGCGGTTCAAAAAGAATTGGAGGGCGTTCGACTGGAAATTGCAAGGGATAACCTTAACACGAAATTAGAAAGGGACTGGGAGTGGAACCCAGGGTACATCGAAGCACCCATGTGGGGTGGAGGAAGGGGTTAACGTTATGGAGAGATCATAGAGATGACACCACTGATCGGCACGGATGCGTATCCTGGAACCCAAATTGGCGAATTTACGACGCGAGCTTGGAATAAGGGATCGCAGGCAATTGAGGACAGCGAGAATCGGACAGGAAACTGATTCATTCAAGTATTATGGTATCAAAGCTCAGATGATTATTACAGTAACAGAGAATGTAAAGACTATGTCAAGTAGCCGGTAAACAAATAGCATCCATGCCTTGTTTGTCCGGTTTCTCATGTACCTAGTCACACCGCATTTTCACATCATGCGTGTAACTCAATGCGCTAGTACGAGCCGCTTATAGAGCCCAGGCAGCGACAAGGAAGCTAGCCAGGCCAGCAGCGGAAGCGCCGAGCTTGACAGCAGCGTTGCTCTCGCTGGGCTCGTCTCCAGAGTCGGTCGAGCTAGGGGAGCCGGATTCGGAGCCGCTGGCGGAGTCCGAGTCTACAAAACACGTCAGTCCAGGTTGAGGCGGGGAAAAGCAATGTGAGAGATGGAAAACGTACCATCCCCGTTGTCGTTGGAGTCGTTGGAGTCGTTGTTGTCAGCGTCAGAGCTGCCGGTTGTGGTGGCGCTCGAGTCACCACTGCTAGTGCTGGAAGCAGAGTCGGTGGCGCTCGCAGTCCCGGGGAAGAAAGTGGTGGTGATGCACCTGGCCTGGCAGTCAGCGTAGGCCTGGGTGTCGGCTTCAGAGCCGTCACCCTGGTCACACTTCGCAACGCAAGCGTTGGTGTCGTTGGCCTGCTGGTCGCTAGGGCAGGGAACATTCATGCATTTGGCCCTGCAACAGGCGTCCTTCTCATCACCTGGGATAGTCAGTATATGGCCACGTTGCAACAAACCACGACACGTACAGGCGAGCAAGCACGTCTCTTGAGGGGTCGGGCTGTGGGTGGTAGCCGGGGCGTCGCTGGTGCTCGAAGACGAGTCCTGGGCAGCAGCCAGGGCGAGCAGCGAGGTCAGAGCAACAAGAGTGAACTTCATTTTGACAAGTCAGAAACGACAGACGTGATGGTTCCAACGGAAAGATTTGTCAAAGGAAAGAAACTGGCAGAGAAGTCAAACGAAAGACGATGGAAAGAAAAGAAGAAGAGGAAGAGAAGGAGAAGAAATAACAAAAGACGAAGAAAACAACCGGGGGCAAAAAAGCAAAAGAACAAAGCGCAGACTACTGCAGCATGAGCAGCTGGTGCAACACGAGACAGGCGCCGGCAATTGGAGAGTGAATCACACAGAGCTTCAGGGACTTTTTTTGGTGCTATTATTGAAACCCCCGGCAGACTTGTCGCTCATGGCGGCTTGCTATTAGCTGAGTTTCACTCGGCGAGGAGCTGTGGCACCGATCAATTCCCTGGTTCGGGCGGAGCTGCTCGATCAAGATCATCTGGTTGTTGCATTGTTGGAGATTAGCTGGTCATTTATTTATTTATTTCCCTGGTGTGAGGGGTCAGATTGGCCACAAGCCAGGAGATTGCCCTGCCTGGCTTTTGCGGGTGGACGAGAAGCTTCCAGAGCGTAGAGAGTCAAGAATAGAGATTCGAGACGGAGGGAAATCCGGGGGGCGCTCTAGTAGTGGACCCATAATAACAAAGTGACAAAGTCCCTTCTGGACCAGGTTTGAGACTGATAAGCGAACCCCGATTGCACTAGAGTGTGTCCGCTTTTCTCTCATGGAGACTCGCCCTTTCGATTGGCCCGAATTAACGTCTTACAGCCTGAGGCAGAATACAGTCACGTGGTTTCGTGATGCCTCGCGTCGCGTTCTCCTCATCTGCCACTTCAAGTTGTCCTCATTGCAGACGCCGCAACCCGACATGTCCGATCTTGATGGAGGGTCTTCCGACTACTTGGACGAGGACTTGGACGACTTTGTGGTCCACGACGACGACACTCCTAGATCAGCAAAGCGACGCCGTGTGAGTGCTCGGAGCGAGCGGCCGCGCCGGAGAGCCGACGGTGATGAGAGTAGCGAGAGCTTCGGGTCGCAATCAGATTCCTACAGTGATGGCAATGAGCACCGCCGGCGTTCTTCAGGCCAATCGCCTTTCTATTCCCGAGACGATCCAGGAGAGCAGAAATCCAAATACAAGACGTTCGTTTCAAAGCAAAGCAGCATTCGGGACAACATATTCGTCACCCAGTTAACCCAACCGCCGTCACCACCTGAGATGATCCGTGGCCCTCGATGGAAGAAACCCGATCCCGTTCCTCCACCCCAGGTAGTTGACACATCCGTCGCCGAGCCTCAAGCCGAGGGCTCCGATCGGGAGCATGACTATGGAGATGATGACGAGGGCCTGAAAGCTGCGATCGAGGCATCACGACAATCGTTTGAAGAGGAAAATGCAAGAGATACTAGCTCGGCCGCTTCGAAAGACCTTGAGTCTGCTGCCAACACAGCCGAGTCGGTAGATTTATTTGATGATATCCCGGACGATGCTTTCGATTCGGATTTGTCTCTATCACCGCCGACAAGACAAGCACCACAAGTACCTTGGGCCATATCTGAGGCCCGGATGCGCCCTCTAGGCGTGCGTCAAACGACCTTATTTGATATAGCTGCTCGAAGTCCGGCAAATCAGCCCCCACGCGGTGAACAGATGATGTCTCCGCCAGATAAGGTTGAGCCTCCAACTCAACACAGGCTCAATCAAAGTTCCTTGGACACGTGGGTATATCCTACAAACCTGGGCAAGACTCGTGACTACCAGTTCAATATCACTCAAAAAGGCTTGTTTCATAACTTGCTTGTAGCTCTGCCTACCGGCCTGGGAAAAACCTTTATCGCCGCCACTATTATGCTCAATTGGCTACGTTGGACTCAAGATGCTCAGATTATATTCGTCGCTCCCACGAAACCGCTGGTAGCTCAACAGATATCTGCATGCCTACAGATTGCGGGTATTCCGCGCTCACAGACAACCATGCTCACAGGTGAAGCTCCGCCTGGGGTTCGTGCAGAGGAATGGAAGGCAAAGCGGGTCTTCTTTATGACTCCCCAGACTTTAACCAACGACCTAAAATCAGGGATCGCCGACCCAAAACGAATTGTGTTACTTGTTGTTGACGAGGCCCATCGTGCTACTGGTGGCTATGCCTATGTGGAAGTGGTCAAGTTTCTCCGGAGATTCAACCAGAGTTTTCGCGTCTTAGCTTTAACCGCAACACCCGGTTCCACTGTCGAATCGGTGCAAGCTGTTGTTGATGGACTTGATATTGCGAAGGTAGAAATCCGTACGGAACAGTCACTCGATATCAGAGAGTATGTGCATGCGAGGAACACCGATATCCAAACATTCCAGAACTCGGATGAGATGATCCTATGCATGGACCTCTTGAGTAGCACATTACAACCGCTTGTCGATCAGCTTCGTACACTGAATGCTTTTTGGGGACGGGATCCGATGGCATTGACACCGTATGGACTTACCAAGGCGAGACAACAGTGGATGATGTCTGACGCTGGAAGGAATGCAAACTTCGGTCTGAAGGGGAAAGTCAATGCGATATTCACTGTTCTTGCGAGTATGGCGCACGGTATTGACCTTCTCAAGTATCATGGAATTACTCCATTATATCGCCATCTACTACACTTCCAATCTAATACTGATGGACAGAAAGGTGGAAAGTACCAGCGCCAAATCGTACAAGATGAGCATTTCAAGAAGCTCATGAATTACCTCAGCCCATGGACCAAGAACCCTGAGTTTATCGGACATCCAAAACTAGAATACCTGAAGCAGGTTGTCTTGAACCATTTTTTGGATGCTGATGAAGGTGCTCATACGGCTACCGGCGGTACTCAGACCTCTACCAGAGTTATGATTTTCGTGCATTTTCGAGACAGCGCTGAAGAAGTGACAAGAGTGTTAAAGAGATATGGACCCATGATTCGACCTCATGTCTTCGTTGGGCAGAGTAGCGCCAAGGGATCAGAGGGGATGGGCCAGAAGACTCAGCTTGATATTGTTCAAAAATTCAAGAAAGGAACTTATAATACCATTGTGGCGACTTCAATTGGTGAAGAAGGGTTGGATATTGGAGAAGTCGACCTCATTGTTTGCTACGATTCTTCCGCCTCGCCCATCCGCATGCTGCAACGCATGGGACGAACAGGTCGAAAAAGAGCTGGTAACATTGTCCTTCTCCTGATGCAGGGCAAGGAAGAGGAAAATTATCTCAAAGCGAAAGACAACTACGAAAAGATGCAACAATTGATAGCAAGCGGCACACAATTCACGTTTCACGATGATAGATCTCCGCGCATCCTGCCGAGTGGAATGAAGCCTACCCCCGATAAACGACATATCGAGATACCCGATGAGAATGAAGCCGGAGATCTACCAGAGCCGAAGAAACGCAAAGGGCGGCTCCCGAAGAAGCCTCCGAAGCAATTCCACATGCCCGACAATGTCGAAACAGGCTTCACGACGGCAGCGACCCTGACAGGGTCATCCAAGCCGAAGACAAAACCCAAGTCGAAATCGAAAGAGAAGCCTAAACCCCGGGTACCGACACCAGAGCCTGTCCTAGTTCCAGACGTGGACGATGTCCTGCTGACTCCAGCTCAGGAGAAGGAACTCGAGCAGCACTACCAGGATGTAGGAGGAACGAGTCCACAGTTCATCCGCTATCCTCGGAGCGATGCTTTCCCGCAACTTCAGTTAGTCCAGCGGCCAACTAAGATGGTGAGACACAGTTCCCTCACCCGGCGTGTCATCGGCGCATTGCAACGAATGAACCAAGTCGGGGCAGACTGTGATGATCGTTTCAAAGAAGTGATAGCTCGCGAGTCGAAGCTGTCCTCCGAAGACTCTCTTCTCCCTTTCAAGTCTTCGACGGGTGGTCCACGTCGGCACTCACCCAAAATTAACTCGAAACCTACTAGGCCACACCTTTTGCCGGGGTACTCTGAAGGTGAGGATACAGACCCAGAGCTCCCATCTCCGAGCAAGCTGTTCTCAGCACCCGAGGGCCGCCAAAGGCCGAAGCCGTTTCAGCCTCCACGTAGGGTCAGCCAGCTTGTCACCCGTGAAGACGAGTTTGACTTGCCTGATCCCAGTTCTTTGCTTACGCCGGACGGCGGACGCGGATCTACTCCAAAACGGAGAAATGCTTTTGATTATGACAGTGATGAGTAATGTTAGACCAGTATAATTTAAAGATCTTTTAGGCTATTTGCATATGGGAGACAATATTTGGTGGGATTCATACTTGGTACCTAGCTTTAGCGGACGGGTGGTTTTCCTGGGTAGGTACCTAAAGTACACGTCAAACTGCTGCGCCCACGCACCTCCCGTCCGCCTTCAGGGACACCTCCGAAGGAAGCAGTAAACATCATCAGAACACAACTACACTCTCCAGAATTCCATAACAATGGCAGATGCTCAATTTGATAGCGCGCTGTAAGTATCTTCAAACAGTCAAATCGACTTTTTTCTGCGATCCATATCTCCTCCCTCGAAGATGCCAACGGACAATTCCTACCCCAAACCCAACCCCGCTCGCAGCCTACCACTGACACCAATGCTTCCTGCAGCGACCTTCTCCGGCGGTTGAACCCCCGCGATACAAAGCAGAATCTGCAGGCCATTACGTCCATTATCCCAGACCTTACCGAAGACCTCCTGTCCTCCGTCGACCAGCCGCTCGAGATCCGTCGCTGCCCCAAAACGAAGCGGGATTACCTCCTCTGTGATTACAACCGTGATGGCGACAGCTACAGATCTCCCTGGAGCAATGAATTCGACCCACCGCTCGACGATGGCACAGTACCGAGCGAGAGAGTGAGAAGGCTGGAGGTTGCCGCGAACGAAGCGTTCGATGTTTACCGGGAACTCTACTACGAGGGTGGTGTTGGAAGTGTCTACTTCTGGGATTTGGATGATGGGNTTGCGGGCGTTATTCTCTTGAAGAAGGGTACGTTTAAATGCAATGGTCTCTTGCATTACGGGGGTGATAGTCTTCGGGTCTATGATGCTCCGGTACTGACGATATATACCTACGAACAGGGGTATCTCCAGGCGGCAAGCACGCCGGCGAGTGGGACAGCATCCACGTCTTCGAAGCGACCGATCGAGCACGCCAGGCCCACTACAAACTGACCAGTACAGTGATACTTCACCTCTCCAACGAAACCGAAGCTCTTGGTGAGATGGACCTGAGTGGGAACATGACCCGACAGATCGAGGTCGACTTGCCCGTTGACTCGGATGCAAGCCACGTTGCCAACGTCGGGAAATTGGTGGAAGATATGGAATTGAAGATGAGGAACTTGCTGCGTATGTGCTCCAAATACTCTCCTTCTGGGGGATATCCACTGCCGTTAAATAAGGGTCTTTGCTAATCTTGTGGCACTTGCAGAGGAGGTCTACTTTGGTAAAGCTAAGGATGTTGTTGGCGAACTCAGGAGTAAGTTTTTGCGTTTATCCGATTTCGGAGTTTTGGTTTTGAAGCTAATCCTTTACTCAGGCGTTGGACCGCTGTCGGAAACCAATAGAGACAGGGCCACCCAGCAGGAAATGCTCCGGGGACTGCAGCGGTAAGCGGGATATTGGGTTCGGTGGTTATAGCGATTGTTTCGAATATCTGTAGTTATTTTTGCGTTTCCTGCAGATGCAGGGCTAGTCCTTGTAGGTACAACCTAGGTCTGTGTGCAATTAAAGTCGATCTACGATCCACGAAGACGCTTTGTCCTTCGTACAGATAATGTCGTATAGCAGTGCATTCGAATTTGGGTATCATAAAAGGCCTTATCCAATACCGGACGCAATGCGTTCATCCAACAAAAGGGGATGGTAAAAGTAAAAGGGATCGCTCCTGTAAGCCATGCAAAATAGCACCTGGCTCTTGCCAAGGTACCCTCCGAGAAAATTTGGGAAAACGCCTGCTCGTAATAAACCAGAGGAGAGATCAATCCACCTCCATGCTCTCCAGGTCTCCTTCTCCCTTCACCCCGGTCTGCTCGCGGGGATGTGCCTGATTAATTCGCTCAACGAATTGTCTCGCAGCTGCCCATAGCTCCGCCTCCTTCTCTTTACCCACAGTATCCTTCCTACTATTCAACCAGCTAACGTCCAACGGATTGGACGCGCCTGCTGCGGCTGCGGCTGAGCCGGAAAGATCGCCGGTCTTAGAAGAGTCCGGAACTAGAATCGAAGCTTCTTCCAGCGCGTAGACCTGACGGCGGAGTCGGACATCAATTGACGAGAGGAGTGCAAAGTATTGTGATGTAGCTTCCTTGAAGCGAGCTTTATGTGAATCAACCGAGTTGTCCGCGGACGAGGGGTCATTGGATCTCGCGTTTGTGAGTGCCTGGATCGCAAGGCCAGCAGAGTGTATTAATTTGGCTACATCCTATAAAGTCAATTAGTAGTTGGTAGTAAACCCTTGAATCAGCGTTGGAATGAGCATCTGGATATTCAAGTCCGCAATTCCGAGTCGGTCGTACCTTGTCAATTTCATTCAATTGGCGAATGCGGTCGGCCGACGTGAAGACCTGAACTGGTTTCTCGGAGCCATTTTCTTCAGCCATATTTTTGTTGCTTCTCCTAAAGCCGTGTTCTGGCTTTGTGTTGGGAGACTTGTGAGGAATTACTGGGGAAGATAGATCGTCATGGCTATATTATTCGCCAACTAAGTGGTAGAAAGTCACGTGGTGGCTTCGGAGAGCTGTGCTTACATAAACATAGACTGACTTCGTTCAACTTCTATCAAATCAAAGACGCCTAGATAGACATTCATCGCTTCTGCGTCGTTGCGCCTCAGCATCCCAGTCGCGTCACTTTTAGGGTCTGATTCTCTCACATCTAGTAGACTAGGTAGGCTGAGAGCGCGTCAGGGCGAGTGAACATGTCTGCGCCTGGCGGGGCCCCGAGCCCTGCTCCGCGAAGTGGGAGTATGGGCCCCGGTGCTGGTGTATCGATGCCTTCCCACCAACAGCAGATGGCTTCAACACCAGTTGGAGCGCCAACTCCGGGTCCTGCTCCTCCACCGCCCAGCGGTGCGATGTCACAACAGAACCTGAACCAGATTGTGAGCACCCTTTCCAGTTTGCTGTTTGGCATTTGTTTGCTTGTCCTCTAAAATTATGGTGTTTGTCGGCTGGGCGTTTATTAATGCCTTGCTAACTTCCTCAGGTCATCGACTATCTCGCTAAGAAGGGATACAGTCGGACGGAGGCCATGCTTCGTATGGAGTCTGCGAATCAAGAGATAGATGGCCGGCCATTGCCTCCCTTGGGAGAAGATGCTCGTCCTAAGTACAGGATTGGTTTTGGTAAGAGGTTAACTGCCTTTTTGTTATCTTTAGACAGTGCTAATTTTGTTCACTAGATTTGCTCAAGGTTTGGGTTGAAGATAATCTTGACTTGTATAAGGTGCGACCTCATTGTTAGTGCCATTACGATATGCTAATATCTCCACAGCCGGAACTGAGGCGCGTGTTGTGGCCCCTTTTTGTTTATTCTTTCTTGAATATGGTGACCTCTTCATATACACCAGAGTCTAAGCAGTTCTTTGAAGCCAACAAAAATCTATTCTTGCCAGAGCATACGGAGGATGTGCGGGCCCTGGAGCCTATCAGCCTGCCCGAGCACGTTCAAGATAATTCGATTGCCAAGTTATACCGTGGCAACAAGTATCGCCTAGTGCTCAGCAATCCTGCTTTTGGCAGCTTGATGCAATTCCTTGAGAGCAAACAGAAAGAAGGGGGTTCGGTCATGTCGGCGATCTTAAGCAGCTTTTGTACCATTATCACCAAAGAGCGGGCCGCCGATGATAGGTTCAGCTTTGCGGCGATGCTCAGCCAAGCTGGTATGGGACAAAGCGTCCCCACCGAAGATGAGGGTATTCCGGGTCACCACCCTGGCTCTGCATACACCGGCGATAATCCTGCGATGGCTGGTACTTTGCCTCGACTCAAACTAGCGAAACTTTCCATGGAGCAGGCTCTTGAAGGTGATGTACGTGCGGAGCTCGCAGACGAAGACGCAAAGAGTCCACCAGCGCCTGGCCAAAACACTTTGGTGCAAGAGCTTGACCAAATGATCAAAAAAGAGGATGACGATGAAGCTCCAACTCGCGCCGATATTCCATATCCTCCGTCGACTGCGCGCGACGTGGCCATCGAGGTGCAGAAAGTCAAAGAGAACCGTGATAGGTTCCGAATTGAATCTAGGACTGGTGGTGTTGGTCCTGCCGTTAGTGTTTGCATGTTCACTTTCCACAACACCTATGATGGGTTAGTTCGAGGTCACCTTTTCAAGATTTATCTTACTAACTTGATTTAGGGTCAATTGTCTAGACTTTTCAGATGATAATCTACTTGTTGCAGCTGGTATGCAAGAGTCATACATTCGCGTTTGGAGTTTAGACGGAAAGAAGATCACCTCAGCAGATGACAGTGTCGACGACCACCCAACGAATTCGCGTCGTCTAATCGGACACTCAGGGCCAATATACGCGGTCTCTTTTGCCCCATCCGCAACTCCCACCGAAAATTCCGTGGCGCCAACAAATGCCCGCTGGTTGCTTTCATCCTCTGCAGACAGAACCATTCGGCTCTGGTCCCTCGACCTATGGCAGTGCATGGTTGTTTACAAGGGTCATGATCAACCAGTATGGGATCTCCAGTGGGGTCCCTTTGGCCACTACTTCGTTACTGGAGGTCACGACAAGACAGCCCGTCTCTGGGTGACAGACCATATTCGTCAACAACGCATTTTTGTCGGTCACGATGACGACGTTGACTGCGTCTGCTTCCATCCAAACTCTGCTTACATCTTCACCGGTAGCTCCGACCATACAGTGCGCATGTGGGCCGTAACAACGGGCAATGCAGTCCGCATGTTCACCGGTCACACAGGCAACATCACAGCACTCGCTTGTAGCCGTGACGGCAGAACCCTCGCATCGGCAGACGACCACGGTTCCATCTTGCTATGGGACCTAGGACCCGGCCGCCTCCTCAAACGCATGCGCGGCCACGGGAAGGGAGGAATCTGGTCCCTCAGCTGGAGCGTAGAATCGAACGTTCTCGTCTCCGGCGGCGCAGACGGCACAGTCCGCGTATGGGATGTCACCGGCCCAGCACACGACTCATCGCAAGGCAGAGTCGTCGGCGAAGGCGGCGCAGGCACAAAGATCGATGGGGCCTCCAGTACCGCGAATGCCACACAGACATCAAGCGCTGTCGGCCCCGGAATGGGCCACGGAAAGAAAAAGGGGAAAGACGTTGTCGTCTCGCCGGACCAGATCAGTGCCTTCCCAACCAAGAAGAGCCCCGTGTATAAGGTGAAATTCACCAACATGAACTTGATTATTGCTGGTGGCGCTTATCTTCCCTGATTGGCGAAAGTCTTTCACGACGGAATTTGAGTGCACATCTAGCGCCGGATACCCATTTCTTTTTACGCCCACACGCGTGTCTTTTCGAACTATTTTCCTTAGGTTATGCCTCACATCACACTTCCAGTGAGGGGACTAATCTGTTTTGCATGGGCTTTTGGCAGGTCAACCTGACGGCGTCCCGGGTGGGTTGAAGATGGCATTGGTGTTTTCTAATTCTTTCGGGGTGGTTGGATATTTACTATCAAGCAACTACTATCAAGCAACTACTAGCAAGCAACTATCAAGGCATAATGGATCGTGGATCTGATATATTATATTCTCTTCCTAATCGCCCTCATCGTTTATTACACGTACCGAAGACCAGCTTCACCGTACCCGGCGTAGTATTATATATTGGTAAGATATATGGTTTGTCAATTAAGACCGTTTAAGAGAACCTGTACTCCCACCCTCGGGCTTCCCCAAAGGCAAGCCAGTGCTTGCTCCTTTTTTCATGGCTGCGGATGCCTGCATATCGGCTACCTTGGGAGGAAGAACCAGTGCACTGCGATCATTCCGCTTGTAAAAATCTACAAGGATCTGCGCAGTCCTAGCAGGTTGATCCTCTTGGATGAAGTGACCTGCATCTGGGAAGACCTGGAGTTGGTATTTCCCTGTACCGTTAATGACGATTAGTATGCGCAACTCTTCTCTTGAATTTAAAGGGGAAACTAAGAGCAGACCTTGCATCTGGCCAATCATCAACTCTTTATCCAGTCTATCAGTGCCAGCTAAAAGCAGGAGCTTCCCTCCACGAGCCTCCAGGAATTTCCGACTCAACCCGACAAACCAGTCTTCCCAAAAGGGCTTCGTTTCGGCGAGGTTAGTACGCCAGACCCAGGGTTTTGCTGGGTCTGTGGGTGTGTCTTCATGGTAGATGAGGGACGGGACAGAGACGCGGGCGGAGGTTCTGTTGCGGATTGTGCGCGATCGTGTGCTGTGCAGGCAATCGTTAGCAAGGGTTTGTAGGTTGGAGTGGAGAAACATACTGCCATTCTATCCCAGAAGCTACTGATGGGAAGCGTGATGGCCGAGTTGAGAGATATGTTTCCATACTTTGGAGCGCGTCCATTGCAGACCCTGTTGACTGTGAGCAACCAGACCCTAATGATCAGGGTGGGACTATAGGGTACCTTCGACAACATCCAATACAGCATATGCTAGTAACTTGGCACCCAGTTCACCTTTTTTGGCAACGTCCGTGATAACCGCACCTCCCAAGCTGTGTCCGACAAGGACGATGTCTGGCAGAGCCTCCCAGCCCATCTTGGCCTGCGTTTCACGGATAACGAAGAGGAGGTCTTGGTTTAATGTATTCAAGCTCAGATCAAGCTGGACCTTCTCGGGTTCGGCATCCCCATCTTCACTCGCCCTGGTTACAGATGTACTGCCATGGTCTCGAGCATCCGGCGAAAGTATACCGGCGTCAGGGAGGATCTTTCGGATCTCTGCGGCGCAGGTTGCGAAGGAAAGGCCAGAAGAACCGGCACCGTGGTGCATGACGAATAGCGGAGCTGAGCCTGTCGGCGGAGTAATGTATGCATGATGCACTATGTCAATGTCGTTAATCGTTCGTGAGAGGTAGAGCTCCTGGGTAAAGAAGTCGGTCCATTCTAGGGATGTTGATGATCTATCTTGCTTGTTGTGCCCCGCATTAGTCTCAGATCGTATATGTCGTCGCAAAACATAAGGAAATAAGGTGCACGCACCCTCGACGGCCTCCCGGCCTGGCAAATAACTGTTTGGTCGGCGAGGGAGTCACCGTATCTGTTGAGGAAGCTGAAGACTCCCCATCCTCCTCGGGGAGCGTCTCGGGAATGGGAGGGGGCTCCGGGGGTAGCTTGGCTAATTTCGACTTCGCGAAGGACTTTTGCAGATCGCTCATAGTTTTCCTATGGATGAGGCTCGCTATAGTGTTTGGAATGGTTTAACGCAGGCGATGAATGGAGATGTCGGCTACTTTGTGGAGGATGAAAGCTTCAGTAGCTTGGTCAACCCCACCCGTTCTCTCTAGTTACTACGTACTCTCTACAAACGCAGGTCGGTTTTTCAGAGCCAACTTGGATGTGCGCACTACTCCAAAGCAACTCCTCTTCTATATATTGATAGAGTCAGTTCCAGTTAATAGACAACATGGTGGTATAAACAACCGATCATGATACACAATCTTCCATGGATGGGTTCTCAGCAATGCTGCTGCAATGACGTCAACACCGAGACCTTGATCGCCGCTGGTTTATATACTGGAGATTCCAGTCTCCTGGCCACCTCTTCCAGACTGTGAGATAAACCAGTTGTACATATCCGGCATCATGGTTAATATTTTTAAACGACAGACGCGCGAGAATCGAGAAGATGAGAATCAAGAGGGAGGGGATCGGGAACAATATCCGGCTCCAGACGAGAGAACTCGACTCATCCCACGCGAGACCGAACGGTATTTGAGTCCTGATGACCCTGCTGTATGTTCGCGAGCTCTTGAATTTTTATTTGCGTCTTGTAATTGAAACTAAATCCTGCTTTAGGTCTCCCCCTACAACCTTTGGAGCGTCCGAGCTCTACGGGGTCTCACCTCTACTTTCCTCGCCGTCAGCTTCGTCTGGTGGACATTCCTGCTTGTATCTCTCTTCGTCAGTGCACCAGCTTTACACACTCGCGGATCCGGTTTCTTCGCCTTTGCCTACACTACGTTAACCGTTGGATACCTTCTGTTCGGGCTCATCTTCTTCGCAGTCCCCTCGAAGCCGATGACGGTATGGGGCCTCGTGCTCGCCCTATTCTTATTCATCGACATGTGCATAACAGTCGCAGTACCACGCATACGACTTGAAGAAGGCTGGGTCGGAATAGCTACTGTGGTCTGGGCAACCCTCGTCGCAGTCTATAACATTATGCAGAACCGTTTCGTCGCGTGGGGTAAACGAGAGGAGGAAGAGCGGCTCACAGGCCGTGAGGAGACCCGCCGGTCTTTACGAGAATGGCTCGCCGTGCTAGCCGAGACTCTCTTCATGGCCATCATAGCCATAATTTCCGTACTTTTCATGATCACACTGGCACTCCGAGCGCGAGACGCCACCCTCCAACCCCCAGGGCGAAAATTCTACGTCACCGGCAACAACTACCAGGTACATCTTGACTGTGTAGGAAATTCGGCCGATAACGATTCATCACCAACCGTTCTCGTCGAAGGTGGTGAAGGGCCTGTCGAACATACCCTCCAACCATTCATCGACGAGCTTCAGCAAAAGGGTGCTATATCCCGCTACTGCTATTGGGATAGACCAGGAATCGGCTGGTCTGACAATGCCCCTTCCCCGTTCTCAGCTGGAATGGCCTCGGATGCACTCTCAGAGGCGCTCGCATTGGCTGGTGAAGAAGGCCCCTGGGTCCTCGTCTCTGCAGGCGTGGGAAGCATATACAACCGGATCTTCGCGAGTCGCCACCTACTCGAGGTCAACGGCATCTTCTTAATCGATCCGTTGCACGAAGACTACCTATCCGACATCGGCAATCCGGGCCACGGCTTCGCTCTATGGGTCCGCGGTATCCTTTCACCACTAGGCCTTGACCGTATATTCGGCGCCATCTTCAGGCATCGTACGCGCGAGGACCGTGTGTTCGGCCGCAGTGCCTATCAAACGGGCAAATTTATCCGTGCGAAGCTCCAGGAGAATCTAGTCGCCGAGTCCTTGACCTCGTCTGAGATTCAAGCTGCACGGCATGTTCAGATGGCGGATACACCATTGATGGTTATTAGCTCGGGTAATGAATTAAAGAAGAGTGATAAGTGGGCTGATAAGCAGGAGGATCTGACTACCATTACGCAGAACCTCAAAAATTGGGATATTGTCAAGGATGCGCCGCATGAGGTGTGGAAGACCACGGAAGGGAGGCGGTTGCTTGAGGAAAGACTGAGAGCTATGGTGTCGGCAGAATGATCTATTTGTTTCGTGTGTATAGTGTGTATATCTTGCTTGTTAATGTACTGTATGCTATGCGTTAATACCAATTGATTAGTATTGTACATGGTTCAACGTCCGCGACCTGATTGCTTGCGGCGCTTTACCCTTGAAAGTCTGTTGGTACCCTTTCCAATCATGCATACAGAAGCGGTACTTTGATCAGCAGGAGGACACGTCCGCTCATGGTGCCAATAATAGAGTATATTGCTTCCATGGTCGCTGCAACTTGAAAATCACATACTTGAAATCAGATACGGAGTAAACGGTCTGAGGTACTGGACGTGTGGGATATGGCGCTTCCCGCAGGCATGGCCGCAACATTCCTGCGCGTTAAACTCCCGTCCACATTGCCATATCAACCTTAAAGTAGTTGGGTTTGTTTGATTGAGATGGAGAGTCTCCATGAATCAATGTAACTATAAGGCGGTTAGGTAGGCGGTCATATATGACCGGCAGAATACAGTGGGCATTACGACATGGACTGAAGTGCCACAGAGAGCTGCTGACCTGACTTGTATCTTTCAACTATCTTCTTTTGCCTTCCCATCCCACTTCTTTCTATCCTCGAGCTTGTCATCTTCATCGGAATGAACCCACACATTCAACTTTAATTTCTGCCTTTGGATACGTCTTAACATCTCCGTCGAGCTGTCGTCATGGCGTCGCGCACGATCATTCTGAGATTCGAGAGCCGGAACGGCCAGTTTCGGTTGAACGTCAGCCCGCCAGATTTGTTCCCCTCTCTTCAAACCAAGGTATGTCCTCTATTTTTGTCTTTATATTTTATTTAGTTTTGCCATTATATATCAGCATGGTGGACGGACAGACACTGATTTGGGCTTTAGATTCTGGAACAACTCCCATCCGATGTCGAACCTTCCTCGATTAAACTCTCAAACAAGCCTATTGGCGCTGCTGGTGATGAGAGACTTTTGGATACATTGGATGGAGTCTCCTTTGAGCAGGTTGGATTAAAGTTAGCAACAGCAATTGACGCTGTGGCGAACAACATCTAACGTTGGAAATCTAGGCATGGTGACAAACTCTACATCGGATACCAATCAAAGCAGGATCTCCAAGATGGCACAAGCAATGGAGTTGCAGCAGGATCATCTGCACGACGTTTGAATGGAGCGCCTGTAGCTCCAGACAGTTCTCGATTACCGTCTAACACCGCCTCTGTTACCGTCAAGAACCCTTGGGAAGCAGTTCGACAGTCAGCTCTTGACGACCGCCTGGAAAAGAAAGATGGGAAAATCCATCGATCCCGTGATAACAAGATGTGCAAACACAGTGCAAAGGGCATGTGCGATTACTGCATGCCACTTGAACCTTACGACCCGAAATATTTAGGAGAGAAGAAGATCAAACACCTGTCATTTCACTCATACCTGCGCAAAATCAATGCTGCAACAAATAAACCCGAACTCGGGAGCTCCTTCATGCCGCCCCTCAATGAGCCATACTACCGGGTAAGACCAGATTGTCCCTCTGGCCATCCGCCCTGGCCAGAAGGCATCTGTACCAAATGTCAGCCGAGTGCAATCAGTCTGCAACCTCAAGAATATCGCATGGTTGACCATGTAGAATTCTCCACACCTGATCTCATCAATTCGTTACTTGACTTCTGGCGTAAGTCAGGCTCCCAACGCCTTGGATACCTTTATGGTACATTTGAAGAATACACAGAGGTGCCCCTTGGAGTTAAGGCTGTCGTCCAAGCAATCTATGAGCCACCCCAAGTGGATGAAGTTGACGGGGTTACACTGCACGAATGGGAGAAAGAAAAGGAAGTGGACGAAGTTGCACGTCTCTGCGGCCTTGAAAAGGTTGGGGTCATTTTTACTGACCTGCTCGATTCTGGGCGAGGCGATGGTTCCGTGATCTGCAAACGACATATTGACTCGTACTATCTTTCTTCTCTGGAAATTGCCTTCGCGTCACGTTTACAAACACAGCATCCCAAGGCAACGAGATGGAGCCGAACCGGCTATTTCGGGTCCAACTTTGTGACTTGTGTTGTAAGTGGAGACGATGAGGGCGCTATCACCATCAGCTCTTACCAGGCCTCGGTTTCAGCAGTGGAGATGATTAGGGCCGATATAATTGAGCCATCCGCCGAGCCGTCAGTGATGCTGGTACAATCGGAGGAAGATGGCGACAGCAGATCGCGGTATATACCCGAGGTCTTCTATCGAAAGATCAATGAATACGGAGTATCCGCGCAGGTAAACGCAAAACCAAGCTTCCCGGTCGAGTATCTTTTGGTTACTCTGACCCACGGTTTCCCCACGGAATCCAAACCACTTTTCATTGACAGCACGTACCCGATTGAGAACCGTGAGGTTATTGGCGAGGGCCAAGAATTACGCAGTCTAGCCCGGAAATTAGTGTCCCATGATCCAGATAGAGCAATCCGTGCAGTGTCCGACTTCCATCTCCTATGCTTCCTTCGTTCCTTGTCTACTTTCAGCAAGGTAAGTTCTATCGTCGGATTGCTCGAGCTCCTCCGAGAAACATCAACTAACTGCACACTCCAAAAAAAATTAGGATGAGGAAGCACTCCTCTGCCGTGTAGCTACGACCCAGAATCCCACAGATGGTTTACAGCTCATCAATACCCCCGGATGGGCAACATTAATGGCAATTCTTCAGGAAAGCGGTGAGCGGCCCCCCAAGCGTCCCTGGCTGGATTCTTCACGCCCTGTGCCCCAGCCCGGAAAACGTTACCTCTCCTCCTCAAGGCCTGAGTCTCCCAAATCTGAAAGTGAACAACTTGCTAAGAGGTTTAAGGGAGCTAGTCTAAGGTGACCGGCGGTCGATGTTCTCCGAGCCGCCGCACCTGCCCATCCATCCATCCTATCCGTGCCGGTATCCGATATTGATCCGATAGGCCACCCTTGACCATGCCCGTTCGAACATGTATCGTTAGTTCACTGGACCGAATGGCTTATGACACCTGTCATTTATACGGGGTCCGTTAGGTATTAGGCTACGGTTTTGGATATTGGTCAAGGCTATCGAGCGACTCTAGGTAGCGTCTTAGGTTAGTATATCTGGCCAAGCGGATGGCTCGATGTATATGAATAGATGGTTCACCTTAATTGCACGAATGAAGTGAGAGTGATAGTAGATTTTGCGTTGATTTCCCTACCATGGGCATCAGGAATGATCTGAAACCGTCATGTGTGGCTGGAGAATGTAAGGTAAGAAGACTTGAATGATCCTGTTATTCTTCTCTATCCCAGCTTAACGACCATAGCCTATGGACTTATGGTGACACTATTCCCAATCTGGAAATTAACTCGATGTTTGATTTGTTTGCACAAAATCATCCTTCAATCCATCATCTCCAACTCCGACATATACTTCCCCTCTCCATCTCTACACTCCACACCTTACATTCACTATACGAACTGACACCATGGACAACCCATCAAAACGAAAGCTTGAGCCCTCTGCGGCGCCGGAAGCCACGACTCAAGACACAGAAAACGCCACCGACAAGCGCCGCAAAGTCATCGGCCCATCACTCCCACCACCAACCTCCAACAACGACAGCGATAACTCAGATTCGGACTCCGACTCAGACGACGATGATTTCGGCCCTAGCCTCCCACCACCAGAAGGCTCAATCCCACAAGCACAACAGCAACCAGGAACCCCCTCCACAACCCCACCTTTAAACACAGAGAAAGAGCATGAAGCGAAACCCGCGCCGAAGCGCGACGCATGGATGCTTGCGCCGCCCACAGGCGACTCGGATCGGTCGCGCGTTGATCCGACGAAACTACGGAACCGGAAGTTCCAGAGCGGGCCGCGAGTTGGGAATGCGCCGGGCGGCGGAGGAGGGGTGGATANTTCGTGGACTGAGACGCCGGAGGAGAAAATGAGGAGGTTGCAGGATCAGGCGATGGGTATATCTGCTCCTGGGGCTGGTGGTGTTTCGTCTGCTGGGGCGGGTGCGGATGATATGGCTGCGCAGGCTATGAGGGAGAAGGTGCAAAGGTATAATGAGCGGGTGAGGAAAAACGAGGCGGGATCGTTGGTTGAGGAGAAGAGGAGGAAGGAGAAGGAGAAGGGCAAGGAGGGGGAGGAAGAGGATGATCCTAGTAAGAGAGCTTTTGATAAGGAGAAGGATATGGCGCTTTCCTCGAAGCTGACGCATGCGCAACGGAGGGAGATGATGAGTAAAGCCGCGGATTTTGGGTCGAGGTTTTCTAAGGGCAAATTTTTATAGATATCCTTGTTTTTTTTTTTTTTGGCGGTGTAATATATTTGTTGTGTGTAATATAGCGTTTCACGAATCTCTACGCAAATGGAGCATATAAACTTGAAAAGTTTGAATTATTTTCTAATTATTTCCTTTATATAAACTTTAAGTTCATCAATCATCAAGTCACCTTGTAGCTCAAGGACAAAGACGGCAACATTAAACGGATAAAACAACCAAGGGTGTATAAGCGAGTCGATCAGAGAATGTTACACTTCTTAGGGAGCCCGCAAGGGCCGCCTTCGCTGTCCCTCTCTGCGTTCGCCGCTTGGGAACCCTGCTGCTGAGTTTGGTTCTGGGGTGTCGTTTTTGTTTCCTTTCGCTGTTGAGCAGGCTGTGGCTCGGACTTGTTCTCGCTACTGCCATGCAGTCACGCGAAGTTAACACGGGAAACGTGTTCCCAGAAGGACTTGCCCTGGGTTTCGGCGATCTGGAGCTCGAGAGAAGTGGGCTGGCGAGAGCCATCGGCACCCTATAAAACAAAAGGTCAGTCAATGATACCCCAGAAGCATCTCTCTGAGCTGGGTGCACATACAGCGAAGGTACCAGCACCCCAGGCGCTACCGCCGTGGACCTCGTCGAGGTTGGCGAGGAGAGGGAAGGCAGTCTTGTAGCCGAGAGGCACGTAGAGGAAACCGTGGTGGGTGAGGGTGCTCATCGAGGCGATAGCGGTGGATTCCTGACCACCTCCAAGGGTGCCAGTAGAGACGAAGAGACCAGCGTAGCGGCCGTAGAAGCCACCAGTGGCCCAGATACCGCCAGTGCGGTCCCAGAAGGCCTTCCACTGAGCAGGGAAGTTACCGTAACGGGTGGGGATGCCGAAGAGGACGGCATCGTACTCAAGGAGCTGCTCGGGCTTCTCCAAGACGGGGACGGAAGACTTCTTGGGAGCGTGCATCTTGTCGAGGACCTCCTGGGGGAGGGTCTCAGGGATCCTAGAGACATATTGTAAGCTTTTGATAGGTCTTGGTAGTGGTGCGGAGCATGAACATACTGGTAGAGATCGGCGGAGCCACCACCAGCCTGGATACCCTTGAGTTCGGCCTGGGCCAGCTTCTCAATGTGGCCGTACATAGAGTACTAGATAAAACATGAGCGTTAGATGGTTTTCCCGGCATTTTTCGCGCAGGACAATCAATGCGGGGTACGTACGAAGACGATAGCAACCTTGGGAGCCATTGCGACGGTTTATGACCTCGAAAGGGAGAAAGGAGCTGTAAGGAAGGATGGTATAGTGATAATTGTCTAAGTTCAGAAACGGTTTGAAGATTTGGACGAACAGACCCCTTTTAAAGAGCTGAGAAGGGGGATTAGTTAATGTCGTCAATGAGAAGCTCTAGATTTTGTCATCGATTACTTATGAGGCCATCCTGTTTCTGATTGGCCTAATCATGCAGCCCGTGGGTCTCCCCCACATGCTTCTTGTTAGTTCAGTCTTACAGATACTTGACAAATGCCCGTCAGCTTCTCGGCACGTTTCGATTTGTTGCAAATCTTGGGATTTGCAGCAAAATCAGCCGGCGTCAAGGAAATGCTGGAACTGTCTTCGGATTTACGGAGTAAAATCTTTGCTTGTAATATCAATTGCATGTTCTGATCTACCCGCCCTTCCCTTTGCCACAATTGCTTGGGTGGGTTGCATGGACCTCCGAGCAGGAACGCGGCGGAAGATGGATACTCGGAGAGGGGTCTCTTCTAGACTTCCAGGTACTCAACGTAGTGGCCCTTGAGCCTGGGCATCTGCACACCGCTACTACTTACTGTGTTATACTAGGCCCCTACGTACGACTTCAAAAATGACTACGAGTGGTTACATTATTTAGAGAATAGTTCAAATGAATTGTTATAATTGTACTCATGGTAGCCATTGGCTCTTATGCATTCGCAACAGCTATCCAAGGTAAACAACTCCAACAATATGTACATGTGGAATAAGTTATCATCATATCGAGCCTTAAGGTTTGTTAAGAGCGAATGAATGGGATCAGAAGCCGTGAAGATCCGTTCCTCTGACAGAGTCTGCTTCTGTGTATTTCAAGCCCGCTTACGTGGTTGGCATTTGTCGTTATCCAGACTCTAGGGTTTGAATAGGCTGTTTGGATTTGGCGCACATGGCGCGGTTTTTCGGGGGCTCGTATCGATGCAATATCCCTGGATAAGTCGACCAACCGAATGCGATAATCGGCCAATTTCGACTAAATATTCCCCAGTCCTCGTGGACCTCAAGGTGTATGTAGATGTAAAGTTGTAAGCTTCCGCCGTCATCTCAGTTGATTTACCCTCGCCCTCTGCCACGATACCGGCCGCGCATTCCAAATCCTCCACGACCACGTTCGCTCCTCCATTCTCGCTCTCTTTCTCGTTCCCGCTCCTGTTCTTCGCGAATTAGGTTCCTCTCATTCTCTAGCTCCTCTTCTGTCTTCTCCACCCGTATCGACGGCTTGGGCAAGTTCTCAGACCACCGCGGATGGGCATCCGCGCAAGAGGGGCCTTCGGGGCAGAACCCAGCAAGGTAGTATTGACACAGACGCCGACGGACATGTCGCTTCGCACATATAGGACCGAGTGGACAGAATCCCTGGTCGTAGTGTTCGCATGGAGGGAGGCGGGCCTGTTCGCGTACGTGCTGGTACAAGCAGTCATCCCCGTTAGGACAGTAACCAGACCGGGAGAAAGACTGACATTCCGGCATGCGCCGAAGGTTGTATTCATGAAGATATTCGCACTTGATACCCTTTTTGCAGAGGCCCTTGAGGAAGTGCTTGCAGACAAGGGATCCGTGAGTGGTCGATGGCGCTAACCCGGAGGCCGTGGTCGTCGACGTGGTTACTCGTGAAGGGGTCGGGTGCCGATCGGGGCAAGCAGGGCCCAATGGGCAATGCCCTTCGCTGTAAGCCTTGCAGACAGGGACATCGCTGACGAGACCAAAGCCGTAGTTCTTGCGTAGGAAGGGAACGAAGGAGAACTGATCGGAGTCCGGATCACGGGTGCGGTCTGTGGACACGATTTGGGATGCAGCATAACTAACGTCTGCAGCCATGATGCTCTGGAGACGAGGGTATTAAGTGACTGCGTCACAAGGAAATCACAAGCGTAACGAAAGGCACTGAGCTGTTAGAAGGTCATGAACAAGAGAAATTCGCGATGACCTAAGGAGCTTCCAGGCAGAATGAGAAAGGCTTACAAATATAGAAAGCGGTGGCGCAAATCATTTGCTTTGTCATCCATTCACATTTGAATCACGTGTGTTTATGTATCTTCAATCTTTACCAGAAGTTATGGCATGACAGACTTGGAAAAGTAAGGAGATTATAGTTCTGCTGCAAATAATGATAGCCCATCCGTGTCTATTGTTTCATCACGTAAGTGCATGCATGCACTCTCAAATCTATAGCTCATTGCCTTTTTGGCAAGTTTACCGAGTGCAACATCTTCAGCAGCCAGCAAGGATTCATCCATCTTACGACACCTCTCTCAGGAGGCCACTGTCACTTCCCTTCCCCCCTGCATTCCAGTGATTTTTTAGTCTGGACTCTGGGGTAATTTTGGTATTGGCATGGTCACGTTGGCCGTTGCTTCAATGCCAGAGGCGCCTAATTCTGCAGCTACATCGAACCTGTGTTTTCGAGGCGCGACTGGAGTTAGTAGGAGTATTATAGGGCAACGGTTTCGTTTGTAACATGATTTGAATTTCGTCGACGGATAGGGTCGTGACTAGAAAGTATTTCCTGTCAGGAGCACATTGGATGCATTGCTTGTTCTTTTGCTCCACAAACATCCAGTGTCAGCTTTCGCAGAGGACGCGCATATGTTTCAGCGTCATGGATGCCTTGAGTCCAAGAATATGCCATGCGGGGATGAGAATGTTCTCCGCAAAGCACGAGACAGGTCACACAAAGAGTCAGCAAATGCATGCCCAAAGCCTCGATGAGTCGAGCTGAAGTTTCAGGCCCTGAGGCGCAAGAGGAAAAAGCAAATTGCAGAGGCAAATGGATCGGGTTGACAGGGGGAAAGGCGATCCCCCAGTTTCTTCGAAAGACGGTGTTCTTGTCCAATCCAATTGACTCGGGCGAGCATCAAGAATTCATGGGCTTTCCTGTTTTAACGCTCTGTTCCTGGCAATGTCAATTTGTTGTTATTTTCCCTCTTTTGCTGCTCCTTCCAGACCAAGCTTCGCCGCCTGAGGATAAGTCAGAAAAGACGAGAGTCTCGATCGTGATCCACCTAGCGGCGCCTGGGTCTTGGAGTGAGGCTAAGTCGAAGCTATACTCCGTAGTGTTCTCGCCACAAAATAATGTTCATGTCTCACTGGTGGCCCTTGGTGAAGGGTTCTTACAGCCAGCCAGACATTGTGCCAATTCACACCAGTTTGCATTCTCGACGGCCAGACGAGGTAAATAACGCTTTCAGTGCATGCAATAGCGAGCATCGCGGTCAATATCCTGGATATCAAATTTGCTGTAAATTAAAAAGGAAACATGGCCGCGAAATTTACGACAAAAATAGCGCGGGCGAACCGAAGGCGGGGTGGGCAATCCACTGTAGTGCAGTGTTTGGGCCTTGCGCTTTCTGGCATTAATAACGCTCGTGTTCTGACTCGGCAGACTGGCAGTCTGATGACCCTCTCTCACACATCTGCCTCCCATCATGGTCGCATTAAGAAATGCGGAGTCTTCGGTCTGCGATCTGCATATCGACTGGACTGGAACCTCGCAATGGGCGCAAGGTAGTTCCGGAGAGAGCTGGCGTCACCCCCCAACCTGAGGCGGTCTTTAGAGGCGGGGGAAGACATGTTACTGGCCTGCTGGGCCGCAAATGGCAGAGAAGAAAACCTGCAGGTGCAGCGCCTCGATCTCAGTCTCGTAGTTAGTGGGCGATGAAAGCCATGGCCGTTGTAGAGGGCCCCAGTTGCCCTCTCTCAAAGTCCAATCGAGGGCCGCGCTTTCTAATGTAGTCTCCTACTCGCGGTTGCCAGAACAAAAGCAAAAATAGCCTTAGAATCAGGCCTGCTCCAATTCGCAGGTTTAACCTGTACGAACAACTGAAGCTCCAGCTTGGAACTGTCGAAAGTCACCAAAAATCCCACACGTGACGCAGTTCTTAATCGAGCAACTGCTCTTTTGCTCTTCATTATCGTCGCTTTTCTTTCTAACCCTCGCTTTTCTGGATCTGAACTTATATATAAAGTCTTTTGTTTATACCGCTCCGTTAGCAACATCGACTGCGGGCGCTTCTGGCCGCTATAGCCATGTTTTCCTCCGGCTCCATCTTCCCCCACTGGCGCCGCAAAGCCGCAGAACGCTCCAGTGGCAGCTCCTCGGAGATTCCATTCTTTCTGAACGCGGCCTACTATCCGAATTGGCGCATATATCGCAGGCAGCCCCCGTCGTCGCTCAGATTGGGATTCGTCTCTCATATATTCTACGCGTTTGCCTGGTACATACTAGTCATGCACCTCCTGAGGATGCCGAACCCACAGTTGTAGAACCGGATTGTTAACCAAACTTTGCTTGCTTCATTTAGGGTCAAAGAAGATGGAACAGTTTATGTAAATTCCCGTTACTCAAGCTCGCAGTTTAGGGTTGCCACTGTATCATGATGAACTCTTGCTGACTAGGGGTTTGTTGTAATAGTTGAGCGATGAGTGGGCTGATACACAAATGCCCGTTGACGGCACAAACGGATGTCTCCGGGCATTCGCACAGCTCAAACAACAATATTCCAAAATGAAACTTGTACTCTCGATCGGCGGGGGTGGAAAGGGCAGCGAAAACTTCGCCGCGGTGGCTCACAGCAAGTCTCGCACAGAAACATTCGCTCAGTCTGCCCGGCAACTAGTGGACCAATTCGGTCTTGATGGCATCGATGGTGCGTTCTTCTTTGTCAGCCGTGTACTGTACTGACGTTCGTGATAAAAGTGGACTGGGAACATCCGGCAGACTCACAGCAAGGACATGACTACATTCGGTTCCTTTCTAGACTGCGAGACTATTTCCCAGCGGCGCAATACGTATTAGCAACCTGCCTCCCAGCAGGACAGTGGGCACTCCAGCACATTGACCTCAAGAAAGCGCAAAAATATGTCGACATGATCAATGTCATGGGTTATGATTTCGCTGGCCCATGGGGGGCTGAAACCGGACACCACGCCCAGCTATATAGTCCCTCATATGGGTCGGGAATATCATGTCAATCTGCTGTGGATTATTTCCTAGGAAAAGGCGTCCATCCTAAGAAACTACTCCTCGGTATTCCCGCCTATGGACGGTCTTTCCTCGGCAGCAACAACATCGGACAACGGTATGTAGGTTGCGGCGGCGAAGATGGGGTATTCGATTACAGTGAACTCCCACGTCCTGGAGCGATAGAATACCATGACAATCAGGTCGCAGCAGCGTTCTGCGTCGGAGGAGACGGCGGGTTCGTATCGTACGACACACCACAGACGGTAGAGCAAAAGGCGAAATTCGTAACGCGGGAACGTCTAGGAGGGCTCTTTTATTGGCATATCGGCGGGGACGCTCGAGGCCCACGGAGCCTAATCGAGACCGGGTACAACACGCTTCACGATATGTAAATCAGTCAAACGAACCTTTTTGCGGGGCAACGGCGAAATGGTACGAGGTTAGGGAGCGAAAAAAGGGTGGCTTCTATTGATTTTTACTCTTTGTTAGCTTCGTTCTCAGCGATTGCGAGCGTCAAATGTAACATCGAAGGGAGATCCTATTATTCATATTCGACGCGTCCAAGCGAATGATGAATTAATGGAATGATAAGCTTGCAGGATCCCGTAGCACACGATAAGAGGCATGCTGCTTTCTTATAGGCATTCTGCAGAGGACCGGCCGGGGACTGGGAATCCCCCAGGACCGCAAGGTACTTATCTCGCCCAATAACAAGCGGGGAGAAACCAAAATGGCGCAAAAACAAGAAATTGCCGTCGCTTGAGCAATCATCGAATGATTTCCTTTATTTTCCTGGCCCAAATCCCCAGTGCCCATGTATATGTCGCAATCGTCGAACTCAGAAATCACCTCATTCCTGCAATATTGTCGTTATCGGTGGTTGGGCAGCTCCTCACTCGCTCAGGAATAGCGGCGCAATATCGTTCGATGTTGGTGTCATATTACATTACCATTAACAGCAATTATCTTTACGATATCGGCAATTGCTCTGGAATCGCGGTTTAACGCAAACCTCAAGCATTCGTATCAAATGCGAGTGTCGAGCCCTCATCAAAGCCATAACTGTCATACCAAAACGGCATACATAGATTTCCTTCGTTCTAAAGGTTATATACAAAAAAAGACACGACGATTAAAATCAAACACCAGCCTTTCCGAAGGCCGCCCTTATTTCCTCAACCTTTTGTCCCTTCGCGAGTAGCAGTCCGAGCAGGATACGCGCCTTCGGTGGGCTTAAGAACCCGCTCGAGATACCGCCAGCCTCGGAATATGGAACCTCGCCGTTGCCAGTGCGAGTGCTCTGAACAATGGGGAAGTGGTCCTTTATGACGAGAGACGAAATGGCAGTCGAGAAGACGGTGTTGACGGCGCCAGCCCCTGAACCTGCGATCTGTGAAAGACAAATTTGGTTAGTATAGATAGGGCTAATAATTGAGGAAAGATATAGGAGGGTGGGCCGAAGGATAGCGGTACGTACAACAACACCCTTTGCACCATTCTCGACAGCAGAGAAGAGTGTATCATTGCTCATATCCTGGTACGAGTACAGAATATCCACGCGCGGAATAGAGATGACATCCGATACATCGAGCACCGTCTTCCCCGTCGGCAAAACAGGTGGGTAGAAGAAATAAGGTGTATTCGAGACGATAGCACCGAGATACCCCATCTCAACAGCCTTGAACGTATCCATGGTGTTGGCGTTCGTCTTGGAGACATAATAAGCCGACGCAATACGGTCGTTCATAACAACCAAAGCCCCCCGATTCCTTGCCTCAGAACTCGCAGCCACCGTCACAGATTGGAGGAGGTTGAAGGGCCCGTCGGCGGAGATGGCCGTTGCAGGGCGCATTGCACCGACGATCACAATGGGCTTGCCGCAGGTGACTGTTGCGTCGAGAAAGAAGGCAGTTTCCTCAAGAGTATCGGTGCCGTGGGTGACGACTGCACCGGCCATGGTTGGGTCGTTGCAAACGACTTTGTTGAGGCGGTGCGCCATGCTTAGCAGGATAGAGGAAGAGATGTCGCCGCTGGCGACGTTGGCGATTTGGACACCGGCCACATTGGCGACATCGAGCATTTCGGGGACGGCGTCGATGAGGGACTGGATTCCTAGGGCGCCGGCTTGGTAGCCTGTTGTTGCGGTGTTGTCCGCTGCGGATCCCGCGATTGTACCTCCTATGTTGGTGTTAGTTTGCGAAGGGCGAGAGATTCCAATGGGAGAAGCCGTATACCGGTTGCAAATATGGTCACATTGGGTAGGCTGGTGTTCATCTGAGTGAAGTTCAGGCCATTGGAGTTGGTGAAAGCGTAGCTGATGTTTGAGCTCGAACCATCTCGGGGATATACAAGGGGAGATGCGTTGCTGATAGTGGCCAGAGCAGCCACCGTGATGGATCTAAGCCGGAGAACCATAACGTATAATAATAGTAACGAAAACTATCAAGGAGAGAAAAATGAAGGCATAAAATTGATTCGGTATAAGCAGCAGCACCATATTTACGGGCTCCCAAAAGGCGTCAATAGTTACGGCTTAAAGTACTCGGAGCTCGAACCGATGGAGAACGAATCCAGAGTCCACCGGCCGTTATCATCCCCCATGACGATAGAGTAAGCTGAGAGGAGCGAGAGGAGCGATAGACCAAGTTGCTGGATGATAGGCAAGAACCAAGTGGGCCGCCAAGGAGAAGTAGAAGAGCTTCTTGGAGTCATCGCGAAGTGCTTATCAGGCGCTGAAGATAACGACCCATCCCGATGTATCGGAGATAGACAGCTCTTGTATCAATTCATAGTAGTCACGACTACACGGGGAGGAAGATATAGTAATAGAATTGAATAAATCCCTCGGGATCGCAACTTCATAATGGTATCTGATCCATCCGGTCATATCGAAGCATTATTATAACAAACAAACGAAGATGTAGAGAATAAAAAGCGGATATCGATAGATGAAAAGCCACCCTTCCGTAAAACTATCCATACACGACGAACCAACCCGCCCTCGCCTGGCCTGGCTCTCAGTCGCCGAGAACTGCGGCAAGGTTTACGTCGGTGTTAAGCGTGTTTGCTTGCAGCGCCTTCGTGAAATATGAGATCGTTTCTCCGTTGTATACACTAGATTTGCCAACAATCGTCAAGGGCATAATCCCGTCGCGCGGAAGAAGGCCAGCCAGAGTGGAAATGTTTAAAAAGGAAGTCATGGGAACATGGTTGTCACCGGGATGGAGCACCAGGTCGTCCAAGAACGACTGGCCAAGTTCGGTGCCGTTAGATGAGATGTCCAGAGTGAGGTTGCCCTAACGCCATAAGTCAGCAAGTAAACGCCAGAGCAGCAGAAATTCGACTCGTACCATGGACAATTTTAGAACGGATGGGTTAGGAATAAACACAGTGCCTTCAGCATTCCTTCCCTGGCCGAGCTTGTTGTTCAATCCCAATTTCTCGATCTTGAAGCCCTTAAGCTTGTTGAGTCCTAGTCGTGGTTAGTTGGTGTCCAAATAGCGACAACTCTAGGCTTTTCGTGACTTACCCTTCATGGTGATCGTCTTGTTGTAATCAATATCGATGGTCGGCAGCGCACCGAGCTTCAGGCGCGGCTCGCCATAGATATTCAACGTGAATTCCTCGTTCATCATCACCGCAGTTGAGAATGCCTCGAAATTCTCAACACTGCTCAAGTCAACCCACTGGTCGATGTTCACCACATAACCGTCTCTGCCCTGGACATCCGGAACGGTAACAGTCGCAAACTTGGGCGAGCCCAGGAGGCTGACGTCGGCGTCAAAGCTGAAGAGCTTGGGCTTAAATGCACTGCCGCTTCCGATGACCTGTTCCTGGTTGAGGTGGAATCCATCGGGACTGGGCTCGCTGATCTCCATAGATGTCACATCAAGTGTCGAGTCATTGATATCGCCCTGGGCGATTCTCGGGTAGCCGACATAGACACTATCCGACACATTGTTAACTGAGCCGTTGCTTGTTTCTTCTTCTTGGCCAAGGTGCCTTCTTTTGCAAACTTACAGTGGAAGGGCAATAACTAAAACAATAACGGCCAGGGCAATGAAGTGAGCCCACCACCATTTCTTAAAATGAGCCTTCACGCGAGTCAAAAAGCTGGGCTTCGCGGTAGTCCCCAAGGGGACTTCTTCGACAGCGGCTTTGTCGGACATATTATACTGCGGGGATGCGTCCAACCAAGGCAGCCTGAGGCTCAATGGCGTGGAAGGTGCTTTGTGAGACGGTACAAGAGCTGAAATGTTTCACTAGGCACTTGTAAGGGTTGTTGATTCTCAAGCGCATGAAGAGAAAAGAGAACATACGGTAAGCAACTCAGATACCTGTCTCAACACTGAACTGGAACTTCCCCGAAAAATCCACGCAAAGTAAACGAGAGAAAAGGAAACGAAGGAAATAAGAAGCGGGAACGACTGGCAGGAAGTGAAGTGAAATGAAGACCTCGGTGCTGTTGCAATCACGAGGACTGCAATAGAGGATTATTTTGGGAGGGAAAAAGAAGGTCGACCACCACGCTTGGAAGATACGAAAAATTGGCTAGCAGCGCCGGATGGATCCCTAAGCATTATATCTATCCCTGCAGACGGGCTTGAGGCGATCACATGTGGCCACTGGCATGAGAGAATCATCAACCACCGCGGGTCTTTGCTTGTGGAGCTGGGCAAGGGTTCGATGATGCCCGAGAATCAAGCTGGGCATTCTGAAAAGTAGTGACATGATCCTATTCTCGACTACGGGAAAGGGGGGGGAGGGGCCAGTACCACGGCAATGCCGGCGAATTTTCCTGTTTTATCTTCGAGTCCCGGGAGCAGAGTCGACAATATAAAGCCGCTGTGAGCGTCGCGCATTCCGTCGAAACAGAGTCTGTATGCTGCCGGAGATCTACTTGACATGCATCCATTAAACCCCCCCTGCGACGGGCATCATGAAACAGCGGCCTCCAGAAGCACAGATGAGCCGAGGCATGTCAAAGAATTGAGATATATCCAAACCAAAAAACTAACCATCCCCTGCAAGGAAGAATCCATTGGCGGCGCAGGAGCACTAAGACAAAGTAACAAAGGAAGGGACGACAGCTGCTGCACGTCTAGAAGGATGGAACACAACATTGAATAACCCAATGTTAATCCCCAAATTACCCCATGGTGATCCGTGCTTGGCCCCATGCCTGGCCGGTCATTGGACAAGGGCGCGGAGCGAATTGTTGCGGGAGTGAAACTGGCGTCCACAAACTCCAGGCAATTCGACGGAGCGAGCCAGGAGCCCTGTAGCCGATACGGGCCCTGCGACTGGAAGCGAATTGGATGCGCTCGCGAACACCGCGCGACTGAAGTTGGAGTGGCGACTGGCGACTCGGCGACGCCCTGGACCAGGGTTGACTTCCTCAGCTGTCCAGTCGCAGAGAGCGCTAGCTCACTGGTCGAAGTCGCCAGCCGTACAACGAGCGCCAGTGTGAGTGTGACCCTGTCAATGTCAGACCTCTTTGACTGTTTCTGGCCAATCCTCCGTGCTGACCAGTGGCGGACTGCTGCTAGCACTGAAGGAGGGAACCACTGCGACCACAGGCCTGCGGAGGCTGCGGTTGACTAATATGGTGGTGCATGCTAGCTCGATGGCGTTTCTCGCTAAGACGGTCTCAGAAACTCTCGATCGAGGGGGGCGAATCACACCAGGCCAGGAACGCTCGAGAGGTTATCTCGTTTAGAGAAGTCTGAGACCTGGAATCGAATTATTGTGGAGTCGGCGGGAAGAAGAATTCGAGTGTTCCACCCTCTTTGCACGAGTGAACGACCCCGTGACCCTGACTCGGCCAGACTCGAACTGTGCGGGAAGATCCGATTGACCGTCGCCAACCCCGGATTGTCACTGCAAGAAACGGCGGAATCGCCGTGGAATACGAATGGAATGAACACCAGCGCATTTCTTAGTTGGTGTATGTCTTCACATTTGGAACCAGCGCCACTTGTGCTACACAGGTGCCATGCCACCCCACTCTCAATAGGGACGATATGCACCTCCCCGTGTCAGTCCAAAGCCACAACCACTAGGAATATTCACTATGAGCCAGTGTTACGGGATACGGTTCGAGTAATGTAGGATTTCGTCAGGATCATTTAGGTAGCTAAGGAAGCCAACGAATCATTTGATTCAGCCACATGGAAGTTGAGTAGGTAGGGAAAAGAACAGAAGAAAAGAAAGAAGGGACAGCGTCGTCCAGCTGAGGAACGGATATTAGAATAGAAGCATGACATCACACAGTGATTAGGTGAATGAAGGGTATCCAAGAAGCGAAAATTGATGCCCGCAATGAAAAGCGAAAGAAGAAAAAGGCAAACCTTGTGATCAGGAAAAGGAAATGTAAAAAAAAAAAAAAAAAAAAAAGAATAAAAGATAAAAGATAAAGACGATCATCAAGGTGAAATGGAGGAAACTCGCTCAAGTCTGCTCATAGAACGTCCAAGAGAAGAGATGAAGAAAGTAGTGGAAAATATTTGGAGGTAAAACGGGGAGAAATCATAAGAAAATGAAGATGCAAGAACAAATGAACCGACGACAGCCCCAAGCGTTTCTGCTTGACGTTGTCTATGATATCGCCTTTTCCCAATGCAATCATGCAACCAAGAAACACGAAAACAACCCATTTATGCTTCGGCGGCGTGGGCCTTTTTGCGCTGGAACAAGCTGCGAGTTCGCGATTTGCTGCGCCCCTTCTTTTCCGGGGTATTCGTCTGTCGGCCACGAGGCCGGGTCTCGGGGCCATCATCTGACATGTACTTGTCCTTATAAATCCTGCGATTATTAAATTAGTACCAGATTTGACGTCAAAAAAAGATTACCGGGGAGCTCACCAGCTATTTCCAACCATGCTCATTCCCTTGACCTCGGCCTCGCGATAGAACTTTGCCGCCTTCTTCAGGTCTTTCTTACAGCCAACCCCTTCGGCGTAACAGTAACCCGCTTCAGCAAGGGCGTCGGCGTCTCCCCAGCGACCTGCAGTTTCAAAACATCGCAGCGCAAGGGGTTTGTCCTGCTCGATACCCCAGCCATTCAGATGGCTGACGCCGAGCTCATAAACGCTGAGAGCAAATTGGGCCCGGTACGCCTTTTGTAGCTCTTTGGCTTTCGCCGACACAGATGAGTCTGAGTCGCTGCCAGATAGTTCCAGTCCAACTGAATCCATAGCCTTGCGCAACCACCGCACGCCTTCCCGTTGGTTAGGTCGCATACCCCAACCATGTCGACAGGCCAGAGCATACAGTAACATTGCAACGGGGTGGTCCTGTTTGGCGGCAATTCGTAAATGATATGTAGACTCATTCAAGGACCCCTTCTCGTGAAGTTCAATGCCCTTTGCGACATGCTCCTCAGCGGATATCACCGCAGAAGTTGCAGCTGGCTTCGCCGTCTGCGGGCGTAATGTCGACGCAGAGTCTGCAGAGGACGTTGTTTCCGATATATCCTCAGTTCTAGCCGTCTCCGAGCTCCGGCCCCGAGTTGAGGCACTCTCGGGTTCAGACCTCTCAGGCAACGGTGTGGTGTGGGATGATGACGCGGAGATCACGGGCGTTAGGAGTCTGTCGTCAGGAACCGTAGGTTCACGAGCCGATAGCCTTTTCTGGGAGTTCGGCGCTTCTGAGCGAGACGGTGATATCGAAGGCGTCCTCACAGACCCGTGAGGTTCAGCAGTCCTTGGTCGTTGCTCTGGGCTCTCAAATAGAGGCTCCTGCCATTCAAAGTGGGGTGTCTGCAGACCGGAGAAAACAACCGAATCTCTAGGCACCCCACGTCCGCGAGGAAGTGAGTACTTGGCGTATATATAGGACGATACGGAAGAGGAAGGCTCATCCGTTGGCGTAGAAAGCATATCTGAAGAACCCCCCGGCACAACAATCGGGCTGGGCTTGTTGCTACGGTTCATCGCGCCCTGCATATTGCCAGGCGGCTGTTCCGATACCCCTAGGCCAATGGGCGCAGAAAGGCTAGTGCTAGACCTACTCAAAGGACGGGAAAAATTGAACGACGGGCGCGGAAGATGGCTGGAGTTTGAGGCCTCAGAGCTTATAGACGGTGATCGAGGGTGTGAGCGGGCCATTGAAGCCATGGGGGAATATGGTGTTGACATCGCGCTACTAGAAGATAGCTTGCGCTGATTTGAGAAGGTTGACCCAGCGTTGGAGCTGCTGTAGTCATCGTCTGAACTCTCCGTTTGGGGTCCACGAGAACTGCTTGACGGGCGAGATAGCGGGGAGCCAGGCGGGGCAAGACTGCGAGGAATGTTCAAGCGGGACGAAGCCGAATCGGTCGAGGAAGCCTTTTGCGGTCCAGGGATCGCATGTCCAACAGGAGGTGCAGCATAAAACCGACGCGGACCATCTGATGAAGCACGTAGTGTATTGTCCACCTCCGGCGATTCGGCGCGCACCGCATCAAACCGGAAGCCTTCGTTGTCAGCAGTAGGAGACTCGTTCTTCGGCGTCCCATCTTCCCCGCTTGAGTAGTTGTTTTCACTGCTAAGATGGGAAATACTGCTTAAACGAGGGTGTTCGGACTGGGGCCGAAACCGAGGCTCTTCTGGTTCCGGATAATTCTTTTGGGTTGGCTTCCTGGTAAGCTCCGTCCCTGGACCGCTGCGTGAAGCATCGTTAGACGACTGAGATCGGAAATAGCCCGGTCGACCCTGGGACAAAGATCGTGCAACACTGGAAGGGGGCAGGCGGCTCAATCGTCGGTCTCGTCGTGCGGAGTCCTCCAACTGGCGCGCCAGCAGCCTTCCTTGAAACGCGAACGCATCGAGCGGGGAGAGGGCCGGCGGGACTTCACCGTCGAAATGCTCGATGCGCGGCGAAACGGCGCCGCCTCGAATGGCATCGTTGGAAGGCGAGCGGTTATTGTACTGCGGCCGGTGGGCCATCGTGATACCGAAACACCTTCGATTCGCACAGGAAACGGACGGTTCTTGCAGGCTTTCAGTGCGGGAAGTTTATTCGGAAGTAGTAGCGACAAATGAGTTGTTCATCTANCCAGGGGTCGTATCCTGTAGGCGAGTCAACTGGTGCACATTGAGAGCGAGGGTCAACAGTCGCAGAGGCTTCAAGGTGTCTGAAGATGGTGGGTTGCAGCGACGGTGATTTCGAAATTGGAAAGGGGTGTGGATTAGAAGAGAGCAAAAGAGCAACAAAATTACCACAAAGAGAGGGCGGAATTACTGAAAGGAGTGACAGCCCCGAATGAGAAGGGGAGGAAAAAAAGAAGGGTTGGTCAACGACGTTGGACAACAAGCCAGGCTTGGGTAGTCAAGTTGAAGGCGGTTGTAGTAAGGAGTGACAAGGCTGCAGTTGTTATGTACAGAAGGGCCGTAGCTGGGGAGATGGACGACGGGCGATTAGATAGGAGACGGAGTCTGGGCCAGCATCGCGAAATGCCGGTGGAGAGAATAGATGAGAGGAGCGGTAGAGGAAAGAAACCCTCAGCACGCGGCGCACACGAGAATAATGGCAGACGACAGCAGAAAACGGCGATGGAACCAGGATAGAATTTTGAGACGTCGGTGATGATGTGACGATCGCCAACTGACGGACCGACGAGGGGCGGACGGGAAAGCATTGGGATGGAAGTGTGGAGGAGCGTATCGGCGATGTATGCATTGCCAAGCATACAGATATTACGCAACAGATACGAATTTTACCCCAGTGGATCTACTGGCAATGCGGGTAATGTTGATGCAGTAAAACATGTACGACACACGTCAGCTTACCGAGGATACGTTGCAGAACAGTTGTTGACACAGTCAGGGGCTGCTTTAATATAAAAGCAAATAAATCAAGTAATAGTTGTGAAGATTCATGACGTACTATTGAGAGTCTGAGGCCCAAGTTCTTCAGTTATGGCCCATAGACCTTGGTTACGATGGTTCGAGTGCGCCCCTTTCGTCGGTTACCATCCTGTCGGGCAAGATAGAGCTTCATCTCATGTCCCAAATGATCGAAAATCTAGACTGAGTGATGGGCATGAACCGCCGCGCTGTTCCTGACGAGCCACCACTCAGATCGCCAGGAGTCGCAAACCTCCTGGGCATGAAACTGTCAACCCACGGGCGACTCAAGTTTAGTTCGGTCCTTACCTCCTGGATAGTGGGGAAGAGCTAGGCGCTATTTTTATTTCCTTCTATTGCTTCCGGCGCAATTCAAAGCTGACGCATGAGGCAGCCTGGTCGACGAGACACGCAGGTCAACATCGTGCAACCCTCTTCGGGTATGGGCCATGTCGAAGAACGGCTTGGACCGCCTTTCCTCCGATATTAATTCTTATCCATGACGTGGAGGAGACCCTTCGTTATTGCGATAATCTCCTGCTTACCCAAAGGGTTTTAGGAGTCGGACGCCAAACAGGACTGCTCCACCAATGCCTGTGGAACATTGTTTCAGTCATCGGCTATAAGTATGATCATTATTAGGGCAGACTTCACGGTGTCACTCTGCAGAACTACGGCAGTCGAAACTCGAAACTCGAAAGCCTTGTACGCATGAAGATTGGGTCCGACACTGAGTTACTGACATGCTCCCCGGAGGCACTACTACGGAGTACGGTGTGCATGACGGACATAGATACTAGCGTATGCAGTAAATCAAAATACAAGGCATTGGTCAATGCATTATTATTGCCCACTCCCGAGGCCCGGTCACACCTGGTGACTTGAGCCCAATGTCTTGGGCCCTTGCGTTATGCTCCGTTAGGGCTAGCAGATCATTCTTGAATCTCGATGGAAGCGGCGTAGAATCTCATTTCGAGGATCACCAAAAGCTAGCCATTCCTTTTCCAGAGAGCAGAGATGCTTAGATTAACACATTACTATATATCCTAATCGATAATAATAATCATCGTCTTGGTTCCTTCACCGGTCAACTTTTTCCCATCCGGTCTCGCTACTACTACCACTGGCGCTCTCGACAAGGGACGAATATCCTGTTCGCAGGCCTAACATCCAACCAACCAGGCCAGGGGGTGCCCATTGGCCAATCAAATAGTAAGACCGTGCGCCTCTTCCTGCGTACCTAACAGGCGTCTTTGCGGCTCGCCGTCCGAATATATTCCTCGGCGTCAGTTCCAAGGCATCCATCAATGCGTTATGAAGGGCTCTAGCAGGTGATCCTCGTACCATCCCGGGCCCAGCGGATGCCACAGGTCGTTGCTCGATGCTATTGAGATATTGGGCTCCATACAAAGACCGCTGTTGGACACTCCAGGTGAGAACTTCGGTTCCCGCAATATGGCTATTCGGTGCCCGATATTGTGGTCCGAGGTCAATGTTTCCAAGTTTCAATTCCACCAAGTCAACATTGTTGTGGTGCAGGAGGCCCAGTTCTCTGCGAAGGGATGTTGCGAAACCTGACAAAGCGCGTGCTGTTGCGACTTCGGGGCCGGCGAAAGGCGCTGATAGAGACGAAGATATCGACGGATAGACAATTACAACAGTGCTGTTTGTGTTGCGAAGTGTAAGAAGAGGTAAAAAGAGCTGCGTGGTTAAGATGGGTGAAAGAAGGCGTGTGTTAATGGTATCGACCCATGATGAGGGTGGAATCGTAGCAACGGGGCCTGCTACAAAGTTTGGCGAGGGTACTAATACAAGCCCGCTCAGCTGACAGATATGTGGTGGCACTCCAGGCATTGGTGCGCGCAGCTTCGTGATCATAGTATGGATCTCGTTTAGGGATGAGTGCACCTCCGACGGCGATGAAGGCAGCTAGAAACGTAAGCAATGAACCCCATACCACTGTTCGCCATACGACTTACCATCGTTAAGTCGATCCATAGAGGTCTTATATCTGGTCGATTTTCCCCACGGACAAGGTGCTCTTCTTCTGTTGATGACACAGTGATATAAACGATGTAACCACGACGGTCTAAATCCGCCGCTATCGACCTAGTCATCGGTTCATGTGGTGACCCAGCAACAACTAATAAAAGTGAGCTTCGAGGCCAATACAAGCAGGAGTCTGCATGGCGAGAGTCCCCGCCTTACCTATTATTTCCTTCCGGCCACCATTTGCAGCTCTTTTGGCCTTCCGTCTCTTAGCCCTCAGCTTATTACTTCCAAAATACAGGATGCTAGTCGTCCCCACGAAAGCCAAGATAGCAGCACTCCATGCTCGGTTGCGCATGGCCCAATTCTGCATACGATCATACAGCGAGTGCGACTCCGGCGTGAAAGGTCGGGTTTTCGGCAACGGTCTCACACTCGACGGAAGCCATGACTGATGCGAAAGCGTATCTCGGACGGCATCCGCAGCATGGTCAACGTGCCGGTCAATCGCATCAGCGACTTGCATCGAGTATCTCCTTACGTCATGAGGAATAGAAGCAAGCTGGAAAAGAATACGGCAAGTTGTCAGATCTCGGTCGCAGGGGCGTGATATAGACGATGAAGAGACTTACATAGTCGAAGAAGAACTGGTCGTCACTAGTCATTTCGATGAAATCCTTGGTTTGAATTTTTCTTGTTGAAAACTGTCAAAACTCAGCTGATAAGACTGATGAAGCCATCGATAAGGTAACACATCACATGACCGTTAAATCGGTCGGGGTTTACATTCACCCCACGATTGGTTGCTGTTTGAACCGTCAGGGCTTCTCTTTCATGTTTATATCTGGGAGATTGTGTTCCTTGTAGCTTAGGAATTGGTTGGCCTAGTTTAATTGAAATATTAACAGTCCGGAGTGTCATGCTGAAACAATGAACCGAACTATATATTTAGAAGGTTCATCGCGATTGCCCCCCACATACGTATACATATTTTTTTTTTATCGAAGGACACACACATGAACAAAACAATCAGCACCAATCTCCTTAATCGAAGTCCACTGGATGAGAGCGCTTTAGTAGGTTCCATTATACCTATGAGAGAGAAGCAGCTCTGCCTCAGGCTAGACAATCACGTGGACAGCGGCAGTCGTACGCTGATTGATGCCTGGATTCATTAATAATGACCACTATTTCGAGAGAAAAGCATCCGCGTTAATCCACGGACATAGAGCATTCTGGGTGCTTCTGTCGAGGGGCGTTCAGAGGCTGCTTACTCTTTGCGCACCCTGGGCGGCAGTCCTTAACGATTTTACGGCCACTGTCAGTACCTTTATGACCGATGATGAATACTATGGACAGCTCTCACAAGTGAGGCGCAAAATTCATCTCCAAACACCACATACATTTACCCTCAGCGCTAAACTCAACGTCTGTTTTGATAAGCTGAGCTGGGCCATCCAAATTTCGTTATGCGGGAGCTAGACCCGCTGGTCAATGAGTACCAGCATGACAGACATCGGCCGAGAGAGTCAGAGGCCCTTCTGATTCTCCGAAAGATCGCTTCTTTGGTGAAACCGATCATGCGCCGACGATCATGGCGGGTTGGTGCTCTGTGCGAGTTCTATCCCCATCAGCAGAATCTCCTGGGCCTTAATATCAACGGCGGTCAAAAGATCTGTCTTCGCCTTCGATATTCGGGGGACCAAAATCAGTTCCTACCGCTCGATCAGGTAGTAGACACCATGTTACATGAGTAAGTGAATTAAATATACATAATCTCCGTGCTTTTTTGACTCGTGCAGACTATGTCACATTGTACACGGACCACATAATCAACAGTTTCATGCCCTCTGGAACCAATTACGTGACGAGCATACAGAGCTTGCCATTAAAGGCTACACCGGCGAGGGATTTATGTCACACGGAAGACGGTTGGGTGGACAAAAAGTACCCATTGATGAAGCCCGTAGACAAGCCCGAGCTGCTGCAGAACGGAGACGGACCCTCTATTCTGGATCGGGACAAAGAGTTGGAGGCACAGGTCCTGCGCGTGGCGCTGACATGCGAAGGGTCATAGCTGATGCTGCGCAACGACGCATAGATGTGACCCAGGGCTGCGCCTCCGGAGCAGATAACTCTACTGAACTTGCGGAGGAAGCCTCTAGGAATGGCTTCCGAACCAAGGCCGAGGAAGATGACGCAAACGAGCAAGCGATAATGCAAGTATATATTGACCTGATTGAGGAGGAGGAAAGAGAGAAGTACGGGCCCTCGTACATTCCTCCTAGCCAGGACAACCCAGCCGGGCCTCGAACGACCCTTTCCCCTCCGCCGGTACCTGACCGTACTAAGCCGATCGTGCCGGTTCAGCATCAGGACGCAATCGATATTACAATCGATGATAGTGCATTTGCCGATTCATGGACATGTCCAACATGCACGCTTGTCAACCCGTCTAATTTTCTATGTTGTGATGCATGCGCGTCGGAACGTCCTCGTCCTGTCAGTTCTCGAACCGTTTCTGGTCCGCCTACCGCGGCAAGGTCAAGGTCTAGCACCCCAGGTACGCAGAATAAGAAAAAAGGACCAATAAACCGTACAATTGGACACAGATCTTTCAAGAACCGAAAGAACGCTGTTGAATCGCTGTCCAGCATTGAGAAAAACGCCCAGGAACGGCCACTGGGCTGGCTATGTAATTCCTGTGGTGCCTTCATGGAGACGGAGTGGTGGACTTGCTCGAGCTGTGGGAAGATGAAACAAGCATCATGAGCTACAATAGAGGCGTGACTGTTACGAGAGCGTTGCTATCTTCCGTCATCCTTGTTTAATTGTGGGACTCCGTCCACAATTCACGACTTACGAGATGTACTTACATTTATTATACTGGATTTATCATACCACAAGAATCTGCGATTTAGTTATTAAGCTCATAGATACCTTTAAAACTCAAATACTCTGTAAGTAGGGCTTAAATTAGCCGAAGCGAATGCAGAAGGACCTGTGAGGAGCGAAGTATACTTTCGCTTACTAATCAGATTAAGCGACTTCAAGCTATCATCCAAAATTTCTTCCACCTCTCTCTCCTCGACTTCGCAACACCCTCAACAACACAGATTGACAACAAAAAGGATCCTCAAGAGACAGTTGTCAGAGAACTCGATTTATTACCCAACTAATAACACATCAGGTATGCAAACCCTTACGTAAACCCGAAAGGAGCTCTATCAGACCCGATCCAACAAACTCCCCCGGACGCAATTCAAAACAAAACGAACACCCAAATGATGAGAACTTTATTTCAAGAACCGGTATTTTTAGGAAGAGCCGGAATAGGTATGGCAGGAGACTTCATTAAGCTCCTTGCCGTCGGTGCTTATAATGGTTCTACTGAATGGTGCTTCTGAATTGCGCCGTGGGAATTTCACAGCTTGTTGGGTTGGAGGATTGATACCTCTATGAAGATTCGAGAATGTTTACTGTTTTAGTGGAGAGTGCTAATTGCCGTTCTATAGGTCGTCCATTATTTTACTACCGTCTTTGGGGCGCTTGCTGAGAAGCTGGTTGAATGTTACATAGAAACGACAGAAACGTCAGTTATTACTGTGGAATGTACAAGGTTCTATACATGGATTGTTCTTATTATAACTCCAGGATATATAACTTTTCCGTAGCCCCCAATCCTAAACATGTCTTAAATGAAACGCCAGGCACATGCATGCATACATAATCCCGATAAATGTACAGTAAAACCCATGCATTAGGTAATGCTCGAGAAGACACGTTTCTTGCCAGTTCCCGTTGTTCGCTCCTGTTCTTCCCAATTTTCCTCATCGATGTAATCCTTTGTTCCATGCGCTTTAACCTGCTGACCAACGAACTGCAAAGCAGAAAGGTTGAATCCCATTTCATCTTTCTGGCGCGAGAGGACCCGACGGAGCGAGGACCGGATACTGTCGAGCATGGGTCGCATCATCTTGCTGGCAACGATTTGGCGGTGGTGTGTTTTGAGCATAAAGAACAGCACACGGCAGGTGAGAGGGACGTTCCACTCTCGGCTGGCCCAGATATTGAGGAACGTAAAGAGCGCCTGGACCTTCGAGAATGGGAGAACAAGAAGGGCGTCCTGGAGGGCGGCGGGTGGAATTTTTTGCACGACGTTGAGCAGATGCTGCTCGGCGGAGACATTGTTCAAGGCCATGTACAACGGGTTGCGGGCGGGAGGTGCTGCGTTTGGCTGCCGTGCCTTGACTGCCCGCCATTCGCGCATCACCTCGAGGTCTTCCATTCCCAGATCCAGTGCTTCCATGATCTTTTCTCCGGCCATGAGGGTGTCGGTTGTCTGTTTTCCGGCTTCTACTGCTTCGGCCTTTTCGCCATCTGCGCCTTCCTCCTCTTCGAGCGAAGCCGCAAGGTTGTTGTCATAGATCTCTTCGAGTTCCTTCTCGCGTTCTTCTTCCAGGAACAAGGGCTCATCTGTCTGCTCCCAGGTGCGGATACTCTTATCGTGACTAGCGGTGACAATGAATTCTCCAGTGTGGCTGATTGCCATTGCCCACACCTCACCATGATGCCCTGCCAGCTTTTGGATGTGTTCAAATTTATCACCATCCCAGTACTTGATGACGCGATCTTTGCTGACACTGAAGAAGTTATGTCCGTTACCTTCGTTATTGCTGGGTACGAAAGCCACAGCCATGATACTGTCCTCATGAGCAAGGAAGGATTTATGACAATCACCAAAGTCTAGACCCCATAGGCGGACCGTCTTGTCAGCTGAGCAGGTGACGATGAGCTTGCTGTCCCAAGAAATGTCCATGTTTAGAACAGGGAGTTTGTGACCATAAAGGTTCAAGAACAGCTTCAAAGAGTCGTTGAAAAATACTTTGACAGTATTATCCAGCAGCGCAACGGCCAACAAGCGAGCATCAGGCGAGAACCGGAGACTTAAAATGTCGTCTGAGACCTTTAGTGTCCTTGAGTGTATCAACTTCAACCTCGGCGTCGTTCTCTTGGTACCAGGAATTTCTTCCTGCACAACCTGGAAGTTCCAAAACTTCGCAGACTTATCTGCACTTCCACTCGCTAAGGATTTACCATCCGGATGCACTTGCAAAGACCAGACCGGGCCGTCGTGAGCTTTAATGGTATCTAAGAGCGTAGAGGATGCGATATCGAAAACTTCTAGCTCACCATCCTTATTGCCAACCACAACAATTTTATCACCTGGAAGGAAGGCAGAGCATAACGCATAGCCACATTCCAGTGTTCGTAAACAGTTCTGCGTGCGGACGTTCCAGACCTTGAGACTTCCGTTGGAAGCAGAAGCTAGCATTCGGTCGTCGGAGCTCAGGGCAACCGATCTGATATCCGTGCGATGACCTGGTATATCCACGGCCAGGGTTCGGCTGTAATCGACGTCGTCTTCGTCCTTAGCCTTTTTGTTTAGAGTCGCGACGCTGTAGGCCTCTAGCTGGTTGTTCGTAGTAGCCGCTAATAGCTGGAGCTTTCCACTTGATTTCGTCCTGATCCAATCGAAAGACCTAACCTTGCCGCCTGTCCTGACGATGATGTGAGATACGAAGACTTCAGTAACAGGAGCTGTAGAAACATCATCTTCTTCCTTCTTTTCCCCGGTCTTCTCAGTAGATTCGCCGTTTTCTGCCGCACGCTGTGCCTCCTTCTCCTTTCTCCGCTTGCGCTTCCTCGCCAGACTCTTTTGGACCTCTGTCTCGGAGCGGATACGCCATATTTCCACGGCCTTTTCTGAGCCATGGAAGGCCACATAGTCTGCTCTCGGGTGAAAACTGATTCCTGTTGTTCGGTCTTTTCCGTTACGGTAGAATGCCCCTCTGTCAGTCAAAATTTTGCGGTCCTCTGAGCCAACTTTTTCTTTGGAAATATCGATCATGGCTCCCTCATCGATTGACCATGCTTTCAACTCGCCATCGTTCCCTCCGGTTATACAGCCACTTTGATCGGGAGCGAGACCTAAACTCCAGCATTCTCCGTTTGATTGTGCGATGTGTGTTTCAATACAATGCTGAGACGCCAAATCCCAAACTTTGATCAACGCATCTTTCCCCGTCGTTATCAGGAAACCAGCGTGATCGCTCAATCCAGCTTGATTGAGCAGCTCCGGTGATGGCACGAGGAAACGGAGAGAAGTGACCTGGTCTGTGTGTCCGCGTAGCTTGAATAATCCGATTTCCGAAATCAAATCCCAGACAATGATGTCGGTATCTCTCGAGCCGCTTGCAAGGCGGACACCCGCACCGTCGAACGCAAGTTGTGTGATGGCAGATTTGTGGCCGTTGAAGGAGATAATTACAGACTCGGTCCTCGAATCCCACAGACGAATGCTGCCGTCTTCATATCTATGAGAGACTCAGGTTAGTAGTGTTACCGAACCTAGCTACATCCGGTGATGCCTTACCCAACAGCGAAAATATCCTCGTCGGTCTTGCTCTGTGTAACCACGGTGACTTGCGCTTTGCAGGAAGAATCTTTCCACCTTCCCAGCAGTTCACCCTTTTTGATATCCCAGCACAGAACCTCTTCGCCTGCACCTGCTACAGCTCTTCCTGCACCTGTTTGGCGTGCAACGCCGGCAATTGCATCGTCTCGGACCCAGATCGCATTTGACGATGCGGACGTGACGAGCCCGAAAGTCTTCGAGTGCTCGAATTTTCTGAAAGAAATTATGGTCAGCCACAAATACTTCGAAGCACAAAGAATATTAAGGATAATAACGCACAGATATGACTTCACCATGGTTAATTGCCCGTGTCTTGAGAAAAATTCTAAAGTAGCACCGCTATCGATAGGCGCAAAAAGCGACGATAAAATATTACGGTGGGCGACAGCGGCCAGAACTGCCATCTCCCACCGCCTCATGTGTCCCCGAGAGCTGCACCAACCACCAACAAACGTCACTCCATCTACTAGGCAGAAGAGAGGAGAAGGAACTCAGAACTCTGGAATCAATTGGTTGCTGTGACCATCACCATGTTGTTACTTGACTATGAAAATGTTCTTATCCGGTCACTCTTAACGGAGCGGTTTTCTGGGTATTTGCCTCCCCGCGTTGGCTCCCCCTCAGTCTATACACATGTTCCTGAGCTGACAGCTTGCTGCTTCTAGAGCCCCGCCGGCATCTATTGACCAAATCGTGTCGGACTTCGATGGCGTGACATTCCATCTATCTACTCCCGAGACGAAAACAAAGATTCTTATCTCTATTAACGTGAAATGTTTTCGAGAACTGGTCCAGTATGGTGCACAGCAGGTCCTGGAAAGAGAATATGGTCCTTACATTGTTGCCCCCGAGCCGGGCTATGATTTCTCTGTTTTAATCGACTTGGAAGACCTTCCCGATGATCAGACAGCGAGAGAGGTCCTTGTCATGCGGTTGGCTTTAATGAAGCGCAACGCAATGGCTGCCCCGTTCGAGAAGGCTTTCGACGAGTTCGCGCAGCTAGCGGAGGAGGCATCGAGGTATACCTCCGAGTCAGCGCCCGCTGGACTTGAAGAGGGTGGAGAAGTCATGACGATCCACTACCGGGAAGAAGAAGCTATCCACATCAAGGCTAGCCATGACCGAGTGACTGTCATTTTTAGTACAGTCTTCCGAGAGGAGACAGACCGTATCTTTGGCAAGGTTTTCTTGCAAGAATTCGTCGATGCCCGGCGACGTGTGTTGACTCTGCAAAATGCGCCCCAAGTTCTTTTCAAGAATGATCCTCCTTTGGAGCTGGCAAATGTACCAGGTCTCCAGAACGCTGGCGACGGTAAAGTCAGCTACATCACCTTTGGTACGCCACCTTACCTTGCAGGGAAGTTCTATACACTGATTGAGAACAGTTCTTTTCCCTCGTCATTTGACTCCCCAACGACGCCACGAAAACATTTCTCACATCCAGACCTTTCGCGACTACTTCCACTACCACATCAAAGCATCAAAGGTGAGACATATACTCTCGCGCTTTCAAAGCACGATTCACTGATCCCAATAAAGGCGTACATCCACACTCGAATGCGCAAGCGGACCGCCGATTTCCTCCAGGGTACGTGTCAACTGTCAAATTCCAAATCCCAAATTCCAAATTCTTGTATTGCAGACGACATTGTAACTGACCAATGACAGTCCTTAACCGAGCGAGACCTGAAAACGAGGAGCGAGAAAGGAAGACTGCGAGCGGACGTACTTTCAGAGTTCAGGGATAAGAGTGGATTGCAGGGATTGCCTTTGTTTGATTGTACATTGCAGGCTGAAGCACAGAAACCGGGTATTCTGACATGACCAACGAACCATGAGCTTTTCGCAATATCTGTAGGCTGCGATAATTACGAGTGTTTTCTAGCTTACGCTTTCCCTGGATGAGACGTAGGGCCGATCGATAGTACCGAGTCAGTTGCAACAGAAAGTATCGACCAGGGTTCGACAGGAAGTGGTGGTCCCAAAACATTCTGTAGTACAGCATGGATACCTAATCAATTCTGCATTCTGCACTCCCTGCTTCCTCGTTGTCCCTCCAGGGAGGCCGGGTATTTATGCGACTTCCAGAAAGCGACTAGCCCTGGACCCACGAAAGCCTAAGTTGATGATACCCATGCCCATGGCGCTGGAATCTGCTTATCCCGTGCGCCTCTCCGCCGATACACGTCGGTTTCTTTGTTTGCAACCCCGCCGCCGAAGATTATCCTTCCCTCGCGGCCTTTTCCAGACATTATCATTGCACGCCATTCGGAAGTCAGAAACGTGGCCCTCCTTTTGCCCCAAAGTTTGATTTAAGAAGCCAGTCACACTGTCTTCCACATATCGCCGCCCCTCGGATCACAAAGGGGAGTGGCGCCTGGTCCAAGACAGACCTGCACGGACAAATAAAGGAGCGTGAAGGATTGATGATATTGAGCAGGGACTTGTGGAAGCAAGCAAAAAGCAATAATATGCATGCTTGAATACTATTCCTTCAGCCGCTGCTGACGGTTACTATTTTCGCTTTCATTCGACAGCTCATTTCCCACAGATTGGCGACAATCTTGGGGCCTCGCAAGTAGCGACGATCAGCACTTGTGGCTTGGAATTTCCATCTCCCTTGAATGAGATTGAGTCCGACCGATGGACGATCGAAGCAGGGCCTTCGATTGGATGGTTCGTCCCAGCATAGTGGTTCAGTGTCGCACGGTTGCTGCAGCGCTATGTTCGCGGCACGCCTTGCCCCGTCGCTCTCGAATACGACAGGACACGATGGTTCTCCAATCTCCATGTTTTGCTATCACAGGCTCACAGTCTCACGGCGTGTCCCCGCTATTATCTCTTGGTTCTGTCGGAATGTGGATTCCTTGAGGGGACGGTGCGCAAGCCTCAAGGATCGCTCGATCTGCGCCGGCGCCCCGGGATACCATTTTGAAGCATGTTGACTCGTGATGGAGCGAGTCGCTGTGTTTGCTGCATGGTTGCCTTTGTGAAAGCCGTTTATCTCATTTTTCAACAAAATGGCTTTCCAATAGAAAAATAAAATAACACCCCCTTTTCGCATACAGTCAGGTGTGGCTCCAGTCACGCTCCATAGCCGTATGACGCATTCGTGTATTCATGACCTGTTTGCGCCGACGGATTGCACCTTGCAGACAACCCAGAATTTACTACGGAACAACCAACAATTCTGGGCGCTCGAATTGTGGTTGGGCACACTCTGCCCCTGCTGGTTTTCGCATACCGCTAGCTTGAAGGTTGGTTACCAAGGTCCCATGGTCTTTAAAGGGCTGTCGTGCTTTTCCTAACTTTGATGGATCATATGGAGGGCTTTCTTTTCTATGTTTTCCTTTCCTCTCCCTTTCTTTTCTTTTTTCCTTTTTTCTTTCTTTTTCCTTTTTTTTGCTTTTGTATCCACTTTATTAAGGTCCCCAGACCCACGGCTCTGGTAAACAAGTCGACGGGTGTCTGATTCCTCCGCTGATATCGAGGTTCTGTCTTGCCCGAGGCATCTTGCGGCTGTCTTTCGGGTCTCAACAGCCGGAATCAAGAACTTTACTGGAACTGAAGAAGGGTTTGCTTCCAAATTTCCTTTTCCCTCATCTTCTGACTCGTCGTTGCGGCGCTGCAGCATGTTGTGTCAGGTTTACTGTGCCCTACTTTGTCATGAAACATAAAGCCGGTCTGGACTGCAGCCGAGCAACAATATTGTATTCTCTACACTCTGTCCTCATATCGTTCCTTAAAACGTCAGAATATGTTTGTGCAGTCTGACGGGAAGCCGTAGATTGTACGACAGCTCGAGAAATATTCCGTGCGACGTTACTCAAACCCGACGCCGACCTGCCGAGCACGAACCCTCGCTCTTTCGCCCGCCAGGACTTTTATACCCGATTAGGGCATATTGGAGCCCGACACCATCACCATCGCGTTCAAGAACGAGAGATTCGGGAAGAGAACAATGGCAGGAAGGGATGAATCGACTCGGGGAGGCTCGTCCTGCGTTTCCTCTTCAACTGATTGGATTCGGTGTCTCCCCCCGGAGATAGTCCTGCAGGTATTAACCTATCTTCCTTTCGAAGACTTACTTTCTTTTGGGTCCACCAGCCGCCTGAACAATGAGTACCATATTGTGGGCATGAAACGATTGAGGCTCGGCGTTTTCGAGAAACGAGTACACTCGATAATTTCCCTCCTCCAGGCTGGATGGGCTAGCCCTGATCATTTGGGTAGTGGCTGGGTTGATCAAGAGGCCGAACGAAGCCATACAATATCCATTGTCCAACAGCCAACTAAACCAACGAAACAATGGCCACTGCGCGGAAACCCTTGCCATACAATATACCAGAGAAACAGCGGTCCAAGGTTACGTGAAAAGCCACAATCGCAAGAACAAATGATCCGAATACAGAACAGAATATTCGCTAGTGTCCTACGGCGATACGGTCCATCACTACGGAATTTCGAGTTCATGGCGTATGATCTCAACACCGAGGGGGCATCTGCCTTGGGCACTCGGTGTCAACACACTCTCCGCCACCTTGCACTGCGCTTCGAACACCAACATATCCGAGATGGGGTTATGAGGCCAAGTACATGGCTTCACCCGGCCCCTGGCAACGAAGCATGGAATTTGCTTATCGGAATTGGGCGATTTAAGAGTACTGGGCTTCACAGCCTTGAGTCTTTGATCTTGGAGCGAGCAGGCATCACTCCGTGGCAATTGATGATGTTGGTAAAAAGGAACCCTAATTTGACGACCTTGAAGCTGAGGACTTGCCGGGGCGCCCGGCCTGAGTTTTTGTACTGGCTAGGCGGCATCCGATATGGCTTGGACGATGAAATGGGACAGTTTCACGGGTCGGCGCCTGGTGCGAAGCTTGAGGCTCTCTCACTAGAGAATTGTCATCGACTGCTCGATTACCCCATCGATGATTGGAATAATCTGAAGGATGAGGAATGTGATAGTGGTTTTGAATGGGTGAGGGGCTTAAGCAATCTGCGGGTGAGTTGATAACCGGTTAACTTGGTCAATTCCTAAGGTGATATAAGACTAGTCACTAACATTTGCAGCAGTCACTATCCTTCAGCGAAAGTGCGAATATCCCACCAGAGCTTGTTGATAGAGCAAATAAGACGATCTGGAAGATCCCTGAGGTTATTCTGCCCTACTGCCTCCACGACGGGAACGCCGTCATTGCAGTCGATCCCAAGTGGAAGTGAGCTGGTTCTGGCACTGATATCGCATTGCCCTGTACTGAAATACTTATGAATTAACGAAGAATATATTGATGTCAATACACCACATAGCGAGCTATTAGATGCAAAGAGCTGGGCTTTCGAGGTCTTATATCATGTTTCCCAACCATTTCAAAATGGCATTGGTGAATATAGTGTTGTTGTTGTTGTTGTTTGTATGAGCAAAATATCACTCTGCAGGAGAAGAGCGGCAATGCCATGAAATTTCAATTCACTGTTCTAGGAATACCTAAGCTTGGAGAATCCGGCCAAACCTGATTGTTTTGTTGTCTGGGGATTCGTTTGCCTAGAGGAAGGTTTCACTGTGTTCATGGCTCCTGCCATCCTGTCGCCTCAACCCAGGTAAAGCCTCACTCAACACAATTGTTTTACTACTTGCGAGGTTTACTCTTCAGTCTTTACTCAGCAGCTTCCACACTCTTCTTGCGACCTTTATTGCCCTCAATCCTGTCTCAGACCGCATCTCTCCACTCGGTTCCCTTCCTCAACCCACTTCTCACCCCAAGTGTTACTACTACGTGATATCTTCCACTGTTGTCGTCGTCGCCGTCACGCACTTCATGCATTGACGCACTGCCCACCATGGGTAACTACAGGTCTCGCTCATCTCTTTGGGAAATGGTCTTTCGCAAGTTGTTTCCAAAACGCAGGTCTCTCTCAAGATCAACTGGTTCTGAGACGAGCTGGTGTGGCGTTGAACCCTCTACAATTGATGACCATAAGGACGGGTTTTACAAATACTCACAAGAAATACTGGAGCAAGAGAGACGCGAAGAGATGAGGCTACGATCTTCGAACAGCACTGGTGCCTCGTACGCATCAGCAGTAAGTTGGCTCCGTATTCAATTGTCGTGTTTGGGCTGCCTGGTTAACAAGATAGCTCATGGGGCCGACGGACAGACCTGCACTTCCTTACACCGTGAGCTCGCCCGATTGGAATGTGTTCTCATCTTTTGTCAAGTCCCTCGGGGAAATCGATGATGAAGCCTCTCGCGAGATCCTTAGTGGCGTTCTGTTGGTCTGGTCCAGGGTCTACTCGATTTCCAAAGTTGTTGTGATGGCCTTCATGCATTACGGCGTGGAAGTAGGTAATCCAGCCAATTTGCTCCAAGTTAGTTAATATTACTGACAGTCTGGCTCCTGTTTATTAGCTTGATAACACTCCCGACAGCATACTGGCTCATATCAAGCGTGCTGAGGAACTTGTAACCTCCAACTCGATCACTGACCTTATCGACAACACAGAGAGCTTGTATTACGCTCTATATGCCCGGCTCATCATGGAGATTGCCGCTGCCAATCTATGTGCCTCATTTACTCTAGAATTCCGCCGCCTGGCCATCAAAAGCGGTTCTTTCATTCTTCCTGAGCCTGGTCAGGTGTGCAAAATACTCTACATTTGCAAGCAGACTTTGGACGAGCCGAATGTGTGTGTTAATCTCAACAAAGAACTGGTCACAGAACACCAGAAGGACTATATCCGTCGCTCGGCGGAGAGAGCACATGATGGAAGTTTCATTTTGGACGATCTCATTGGATACCGTTCTCATGCATTCAGCATCATCAGCGACCAGTCCTCTGAGTTTTGTCATGCATGGAACAGAGAAGGTGTGCTGTACGAAATGCCACCAAAGGATGTTCTTGCGCTCCAGTCCGAGAAATATCTTTGTTTTACCCCCAAACACGGGGTCCAACAGGTAGCTCCAGCGCTGAACCTTCCCTTCATTGAGCCACACACTATTCCCAAGGATGTCTGGGATCGCGAGATCATTCTAGACAACCGCCAGGCCACTCTAGCAAAGCTAGAAGGAAAAACCGTTGGGGAGTTACGTCGTAAGGACGGCCGACGTCGCTTGATCGACCTGGTCCGGGAAAGAAAATGTATATGCCGGTCTGTCTGCATTTGCGCTCATGAGTGCACTTCAGATGTTGAGCGTCATTGCCCCTGCTCTGAGCGGATGTTGAGCCTCATGGTCGCGAAACGCAGAAACAGTGTCGGGCCTCTTCCATTCGGTCCCCGATGCAGTGCCCTTGCCAAATCGACCTTCCAGGGTATAGCGTCCGTTCGGCCCGATGTGGATGATAAGGAGCTCTCTGTTGAGGTGGATAGGGCTATCATCATCCTTTGTGAAGAGGTCCGCAAGCAGCGGTCTGCAGCTGCCATGACCAACGGCACTATCGCCTGAACGAAATTGATGAGATGTTTGGAGATAAATCGGTTACGGGATCGGAGAGTAGGAACAAGCGGCTCGGAGTGGGTGTGTTTTCCGTGGGACCCGCCATCAGCCGGTTGACGCTTACGGTCACACGGGTGAGATTGAGCCGGACTGTTGTGTTGCATGGATCTACGATCAGAAGTCCATTTAGGAATATGTTTCAGAATTCCATGTGCTTAAGACAGCTTCTAAAGCCAGCATATTCCAATGATACATTGTATTTTGAAAAGCTGAAAGACCAACTGGGCTTACGGAGTAGAAGAGACGCAAATCAATAAGCCCGTATCCGAAGCGGAGATGGTGGTCCGTGTACTTTGTACAAATGAGCACAGGGCCACAGGCTGACCAGGCAGGCAAACGCCTCCCCGTAGTCCAGAAGCTACAGAGTAAAAATCAGACTATCCAACGAGAGATCGTACGCAGATTGTAGTCATTCCAGCGTCCACCACTGGCTCAACACAGTGAGCGGTGATTCCAGTTCAAGGTTAAAAGAGCCGTTTCCCGTCGCCCAAGTCCCCCCACAGGACATACCTAAAAAAACACGCCCCCAACATCGAACCTCCAAATCTCCCCGGGTAAAGACTCAACCTCCCACTCCCTCCACCATTGCCGCCTCCAACCACATATCCACCATTGCGGAGAGTGTGTTTCGTGGAGAAAGAGTCCGTGCTTCACACAGAGCTATCAGACAATACCCTTTTCTTGCGGGCATGGTGCCTAGGATTCCTGGGAGCTCCTCCGCAGTATTGCCGTCCTCCTCGTCGCTGTCGCGGGCGTCAGCCTCATCCTCATTCCCACTCCACACACAGTGGACCAGGGGCCCCAAGAAGACCCTGGTGCGGCGCTACCATCGCGCCGTTTGGCCTTCCTACGGGATCACCACCCCCGCCCCCGACCGTTGCCCGCAGTTTCCCATCCTCAGATCGCCCTTCTACTTCCAAACGGGCTACGCGCTGTGCGCAAAACGGACCCCCCGACCCTTTCCACCACCGTTCTTGTCTCCGCCATCCTCGTCCTTCTCGGATCCGTTGACAACACACTATCACAGCCAGGATAAGAGATTATCCGTCAGAGGGGAGCTCGTACGGGGTCTGAACAACGGCGATGACGCTGTACTGGTTACGGAGAATTTACTGGGGGTGAACGACGGGGTAGGAGCATGGGCGACGAAACCGAGAGGACACGCAGCGTATGTGCTACGATTTGTTTTAATCCTCTTATATCTTGTGGTCATTGATACTAACGGTCTCGGGTAGACTGTGGTCTAGGCTTATACTTCATTTTTGGGCTCTGGAAGTCGAGCGAATATCCAATCCAGAAGCTACGGTCGACCCTATTACGTACCTCCAGCGAGCCTACGAAGAAACGACAGAAGCTACAGCGGCCCCGAGCGAATGGTTTGGGACGACGACGTCGGTAACGGCCCTCCTTCACAAAAAGTTAAGCGGCGACGGCACGGAGAAGCCGTTATTATACGTGACGAATATAGGTGACTGCAAGGTCCTGGTAATCCGGCCCATCGAACAGAAGGTCATTTTCCGAACTCAGGAACAATGGCACTGGTTCGACTGTCCGATGCAGCTGGGGACGAATAGCGTGGACACACCGCGAAAGAACGCCGTGCTGTCGCTGGTCGACTTGCATGAAGAAGATATTGTTCTCGCACTGTCGGATGGGGTCCTCGATAACCTCTGGGAACATGAGATCCTAGCTATCACGCTCGAGGGCCTCAAGAAGTGGGACCACGGACGGTACGACGACAAGGAGCTTGACTGGGCACCGCCAGCTGTCCTTGCGGAAGAGAAAATGGTATTTTTGGCTCGGGAATTACTGAAAGCTGCGCTGGCGGTGGCTCAAGACCCATTTGCTGAGAGTCCTTATATGGAAAAGGCGGTCGAAGAAGGCTTAGCCATCCAGGGTGGTAAGCATACCTATGAGCCTTTCCATCTTATTAGAATGTTGGCTAACCCTCTGAATAGGGAAAATGGATGATATCAGTGTGGTTGTTGGCGCTTGCAAGAGGAGACAGCGCGAGCGCGAAACACACTTCGACTCGACGAAATCGTCATCCGATGATCGCCCAGCCGGCCGATCATGACCACCGACTTTACTTCGCCAAAACCATTTATAGAATCTGAACATAATGTGACACGACTTTAAAATACATTGCATATTGATCGGTATATGAAGGAGGGCATACTATAATTTGGCAGTGATGGTGATTGTTCTATGTTTAATATGGGTGGGATTTGCATTTGCATGGATTGGTGACTCGAACATTGTTACTGCCCAACCAGGGGATTTCTCACGTACTCTTTACTTAACACTTCCTTTTCATACATCATATATATTTTTCTTGCTTAGCTTTGACAATACCTCCAGCTACCTACACGTTTGTAACCTACAGGGTGCACGGACCATATCGATATCAGAAACCCCCACCGCCCGGCAGAAAAAAAAGATGAGCCAAAAAATTCCGGAGAGCAGTAATAGCTCAACAACATCAAATCGACGAAAGAGTCAAAAACAGCCAAAATGAGGGCCAAGCGATCCAAGAAGTACCGCAAGCTCATGCATCAATATGAGCTGGCTTTCGGTTTCCGTGAGCCGTATCAAGTGCTCGGTATGCATGCATTCTTTCTTTTCCATTTCCGCAATACGATGTCCTGAAGCGGAAGATTTCAAGTACATGGGAGACGATTGCTAACTGAGTCAATTGCAGTTGACTCGAATTTACTTCGCGCAGTACATTCGTTCAAAATGGATTTAATACCCGCTTTGGAGAGAACATTACAAGGACAAGTCAAGCCATGTACGTTGCGCACCCCCGTGCGGTCTCCGCCGTTAAGACTTCCACAAAACTAACAAAAGATCTAGTATTAACAAAATGCTCCCTCGCATCAATAATGGCGGGCCAACCCACCAACCCACGGACCAACAATACTGTTCGCCCAGAGTTCCTCCCCCCACCAATGACACTCCCGCTCCGACATTGCTCGCATAATGAAGACTCCACGCCTATCGATGAAGCGAGCTGCCTCCTCTCCCTCCTCTCGCCGCTTTCTGATGTCAAGCGGAACAAAGAACATTACATCCTCGCCACTGCTGACCCTCCGGCGCCGAAGTCGAATTCGACACAACAAGAGGCAGGGAAAAAACGCAAGCGGGATGGAGACGAGGCATTTCAGGCATTGAAACGTGCACAGGGTCTTCGTCGCGGAGCGCGCTCAATCCCAGGCGTGCCAATTGTGTATGTGAAGCGGTCTGTGATGATTCTGGAGCCGATGAGTGCACCGTCTGAGGGGATTAGAGAGGGGGTGGAGCAGGATAAGTTCCGGGTTGGGCTGAATAATCCTGAGGCGCGGAAGAGCGAGGAGGGTGGGGAGAAGAAGAAGAAGTTGAAGAAGGTCAAGGGCCCGAACCCGTTGAGTGTGAGGAAGCCGAAGAAGAGGACAGAGGACCGACCTAGCTCGAAGAGGGAGAGAACGGGTGATGAGGGAGAAAAGCGGGATGGTTCTGATAAGCCCGTGGAGGACGGGGAGGCTGCACCGAAGGCGAAAAGGAGACGGCGGCATCACAAGGGTGCGAGACAGGGTGAGGCTAGTGAAGACGGAGGCGAGGCGGTAGCTACGGCTCCGGTTGAATCTGGCGATGACTAGCTGACTTATGAAAAGAGCATTTGTATTATGTTTTCCGTCCGGTATGGCGTTTTGGTTGGGCAAAGCAGAATCGTATACAGCACATATCATACATTCTTGAAACATACCCAATTTGCTCTTGAGTATAAGAGACCATCTCCATCAAATCGTATATACAGTAAAAATAAGTTCTTAGGAGATGAGAAGAGAAGGCCCAATCAATCAAACTCCGAAACACCCGAAATATGCAACTAGTGTACATAACCACGGTCTCATTTACTGAGAGCTCTCTTAATCCCTCGTATCGGATTCTCATTGTTTCTCCGCATTCGCAGAAGTGGTTGGTGTAGCATTACCTGGGGCGCTGGCCGGAACACCCGACTCAACGGCTCTTTCATCAGCCCAGATCTTCTCAATGCGCTTCCTCCTCTCCCGCGCATCGTCGCGATTGCGCTTTGCGCGCTCGTACCGCTCACCCGCCAAACAGCGGTTAACCTCTCGCTTGATATCGTTGCAGTTCCCTAAGGCTTTATGCAGAAAGCCCTGGGCGTGGCATTGGTCGAGAGCAGTCATGATCTCTTCGCAGTCTAATGGTAGGCTAGGTTAGCGGGCTGTCAATGTCCTGAAGTTTTTGAAGACGCTGGATATGCGGATATATAGGTCACGTACTGATGTTATACGGAGTGTGGAGATGAGAATGCATTTTTATCAGCGGTTATGCTGTTTTTCTTGTGTCTGATGGTCGTTGTTCGGAACGAATAGATCGTCTTGATCTGGGCTCTCTCGGGACTTTCTCATAGTTTGCCGAGAATGGAATGACATAGAGGCGGTGTACAACGCGGTAGGTATTTCTGCCGGGCGGAAACAGTACCTCGCCAAAAAAAAAAAATCTACAGAAACAGGAAAAGCAAAAGTTTTGGAGGGGTGAACTGAAGACCATTTTCTCTTGGGGAGCTCTTGATTTCGGCCCAGGCTTTTCCTTGCATCGATACGGGGGTGTGCTCCTGTCTCGAGTACATCTTTTTTTCCCTCTATTTTCACATTTCCTTGATTTGTGATTTTTTATTTTTTATTTTTAATTGGTTCTAACGATGTCTATGATCACTACTTCCGCCTGGGTGCGGCGCGGCGTCGCAGCCCAATTCCCCACGAAATACGATATTGATGAGAAGGAGATGGATCGCATATCGAAGCTTGCGCGGATGCAGCTGGAAGATGCACAAGAGGATCTGAGCGCGGCACAGGGTAATGGCGACTCTGGGAATAAGGATGATGATGATGCGATGGAGGAGGATGATACTGAGGAGAAAGCCGAGAAGAAGGATGCATCCAAAAAGACGACGTGGGTTCACCCATTCTGCCGGTTGATTAGTATCGGTGGGAGCTAACTGGGATGAAACAGTGACGACGACGACGAGTTAAAAGAGTATGATCTCGATCACTACGATAGCGACGAGGTGGACGAGGATGGCGAAAAAATTACCATGTTCGGCAATGTGAAGTCTTTAGCATACCACGAACCCAACGAGGAGGACCCTTACCTAATCGTTCCGGAGGAAGAAGAAGATGAAGATCGGGAGGAGCTACAGATTCTTCCTACGGATAACTTGCTTGTGGCGGGTAAGGTCGAGGATGAGGTGGCTCACCTTGAAGTCTACGTTTACGAGGACGCGGCGGATAACCTCTATGTGCACCATGATATCATGTTGCCCGCCATCCCTTTGTGTGTGGAATGGCTGGACTTCCCTGTTGGGAAATCTGCTGATAACGCTACCACGACAGGAAACTTTGTCGCCGTGGGAACTATGGAACCTGATATTGAAGTCTGGGATTTGGATGTTGTGGACTCCATGTACCCCAATGCCATTCTCGGCCAGGGCGGTGCGGACGCGGAAGGCGATTCCAAAAAGTCTAAGAAGAAGAAGAAGACCAAGGCGAATGATGAGTTCCACGTTGACTCCGTTCTCGCCCTTGCTGCCAACCGGCAACATCGCAACCTCCTAGCTTCCGCTTCGGCCGATCGTACCGTCAAACTATGGGACCTGAACACCGCCAAAAGCGCGAAATCATACAGCCACCACACAGACAAGGTGTGCTCTCTAGACTGGCATCCAAAAGAGTCCACCGTCCTTCTCAGTGGTAGCTACGATCGAACCGTCGTCGCTGCGGATATGCGGTCCCCCGATTCGCAGGCACGATGGGGCGTGGACGCCGATGTCGAGACCGTGCGCTGGGACGTGCACGATCCTAACTACTTCTACGTTACAACCGACGGTGGCATGGTCTACCGGTACGACATTCGAAACGTGCCTGCCACACCCAAGGACTCCAAGCCAGTATGGTCCTTGCAGGCACACGACTCCTCCGTATCCTCCTTCGATATCAATCCCGCCATCCCCGGATTCATCGCCACAGGATCCACTGACAAGCAAGTCAAACTGTGGAATGTTGAGAACGACAAGCCTAGCATGGTTGTCTCTCGGAAACTGGAAGTGGGTAAAGTCTTCTCGACTAACTTTGCGCCGGATTCTGAAGTTGGGTTCCGCCTGGCGGTGGCGGGAAGCAAGGGCTCTGTTCAGATCTGGGACACCTCAACCAACGCGGCAGTGCGTCGGGCCTTCGTCTCCCGCATGCCGTCTCTTCAGGGCGATGTACAGGAACGTATGGTGGGTATGCAGCCCGATAAGTATGAGTCGGATGACGATGGTGCGCCGGAGACTGGTGCTGCGGGAGGCGCGGATGGCTGGGAATCGATGGATGAGGATTAAAGCGTCTAAATCTGCAATAAAATTCATTGAGAACCGCACAGGCCCCACTGACGGCTATATTAGAATATTAGATGGTTTTTTATATAGCGTTCTCTATTAGCCGTCAGTTAACATGCAATAAAAAGCTGAGATACCCATTACTCAGAGCATTGACATTCTAATGCCACTAGCAAATATCCTTTATCAACTTGCTATCAATTTTCTGCAAATAACTTGATTGCCGTTCTCGTCGTGGACCAAAACTTCACCCAGTATCAGAGATATTACTTGGACCGCGATCTGCATAGTGATTTCCCTTTACGCGGTTGAGTATGAAGCATGGGCCCTTGGAAAATCAAAACCATGCGACCGCAATGACTACACCGTACAGTGCAATAATAGCCTCTCAATAATTGACAATAGTATTACGACGTCGAGAGACACTTTGGATGTGTCCTAGCAGACGTATTGTGTCGTTATTTACTTACAGCACCCAGACTGAGCAGTTATTCGGAAGTACTCCGTCCACTGGAGAGCATCCGAGTCTCAAACGGGAACGGATTTCGTCCCGTGGGCTGGACATGTGGACGTATCACCCGCCAGTTCTGTCCAGCTGCATGAACTATTTGCTGGATGCGTTGTTCTTACAACTATCCCTCCAGCAGTTCCTTCAATGTCACTGTGTCAACTGTCTCTGACGTTCTGCAAATGTATTGATCCCGGGTCAGTCCAGTCGAACTGTCGAAGCCGTGGACAAACGGTGGGTTTCCAGGGTCGGCCCCACGAGAGTGGGGGAACGACTTGTCTGGCCAACATTGACGATTATTGGACCGAGTCTACCAGGTTCGGGAGGGAAGTGTCCAGACAGCAGAGCAGATGACGCTGATTGCTTGTCCTTTGTGGTCAAGGTCTGCTGTGTTCAAAGTCGCCGATGTGGTCGAGAGTACCACGATCCCTCGCATAGAGGCGATTTCTTCCTCCGCTCCGAAATGGATGCAACGTCAAAGGACCTGGATTTATCGTCCTGAGACGAGTCGGCGGATAATCGCTGTTTCATCCCCCACCACTTTGAGGTAGTCGGGCGTTTCGAGAGGCCACGGCGTTCCCGTTCCTGGCGCCAAAGTGAACCGGCGCGAGTGCAAGCACACCTTGGGCTGATCCGGCAGGGGATGACTGGTCGAAATTGATTGACTTTCATTTTCGTCTGACAAAGCTCAGCCAATTATAGCCTTAGATTCATGTTAGCTTTCAGGTCCTCACTCCATCCTGTTCGACTCCTCATGGTGATGATCGGGCCTGGAAGTGTGACAAGTTGACAACCGAGAGGCCCATGATTCCCACATCGGCAGTATCAGCTGGCCCTGTCTTCTGGCTTTTGCCATCGGAGAAGTGGCACCTGGTTGCCATGTAAAATTCGGCGGTAGGAAGGAGGGTCTAGGTTCAGCCTTAAAGCGAACCGTGGACTCAGATAGGAGACGACCGTGGTTCCTTGTCGAAAAACTGAAAATCGCTCAGTAGAACCAAACTGAAGGGCGAACAGAAGAACCTGGGACGTCAGATTTTTCGTCTGGTTCGGGCGTTCGGATTGGAGAGCGTGCGAAGCGTGGGCAAAGTTTGAACAAAGATCGCGGTTCGACGGGCAGTGAGTGGCCCGACAGGCACACACTGAGAGTGCCCACTGCCCAGATTGCCCAGACCCTTTGGCCTCCATCTCGTGTTCTTGACCCCGTTGCCTCCCTCGCTTTCTTTCCTCCTTCTCTCCTCCAGGTTCCGTCCTGGATTCCGTCTTCTCTCCTTTCCATTCTCCAGTCCTTGATCGGAGCGTCCTAGATTCTTTCCTTCTCTAGGTGCTGGTCCTTGGATTTATATTCTTCAATTCTCTTCTTTCTCTTTGGCGAGTCCTGGTTGTCCGCCCAGATCTTCACTGTACAATCTTGCGCTGCTGCAGCAACTCGACACCCCTTGAGTTAGGCAGCCTCCCCTCTTCGGAGAACGACTTAAAACTCTCATTGAATCTCTTTCTGCTGTGCAAAGAGAGAAATACGGGATTCGATTCCTGCGCTCATTCATTAACACATCGAAAGCCGTTCCATTTACGAGACTACGTACGACTATATCTGATAACGGATATCCGTTGATAGATCTTCCATTCTTTACGGATCCCCACTCCCGCGATCGACCACCGCACATTCTTGTCTTCCTGCCAAGAGAACTTCAATACAAAAGTGTCGAAAACGATCTATCGGGTATCTCTAAAAATAGGAAATACTCGACAAGCGACCAAGAACAGCTTACGAAAGGAAACATATATCACTGGGCCTGTTCCGAAACTCGAAGTATTCGGGACTCTCGACTTGACCTTGTCGCTTAGTACATGCGCAGCTGATCACAATGTCAACTCTTACTCGGGCGTTTACCAAGCGCTCCAAGCGCATTGAGGTGTCTTCGCCGATGCCTTACCGTGAGGGTCAGCCGAAATTCTCCTCCGGTACGATAAAGCGAGGCAAGATCTCGGGACCGGTAGAGCTCCTGTCTACCACGAATATGCTTGCCTACAATGCGCCGGATCTCAACTCGGCGTCTTCTTCCTCCGCTTCGTCATTACAATCGCCCGACGACTCAGAGCTTTCATTCACTCAACACGGCATCCCCTCACCAATCACCTCACCCGAAGAATCGCCAACCGAGCCAAATCCACTTTCAGGATATTTCCCAAAACGGTCTGCGACTGTGACAAGCCATCCGCGGTCGTCCTCGTCAACGACATCCTCCAATGATGCCCCAATGGTCCCTAGACGTGCACTTTCTCACACCAAACGAACGCACCAGGAGCTAGCGCGCCAGCGCTCCATGAAGCGCATGTCCCCTCCACCGCTACACGCGAACCGCTCCAATACTCCCGTTCAACCAACTTACGATGACTATAATGCCGAGCCGCATCCGTTTGGGAAGGAGCTGGAGCAAGTAAACGAAGTGGTTGAGGAGTTTGGGGGAGCCCCACTCTTTGACGAGGAGGAGCGAATTTTGCACAGCAAGGGATTGAAGAAGTATTCAGCGAACGACTATCTTGTGGAGATCGAAGATCTCTATGGCAGTATCTTCGACGATCGGCTGGGCCCGATAGCTTCCACATCCTGGCTATGAAATATCAAAAGCCAAAACGTCTTTTCTACTCCTGCGGAGAGAAAAGGCTCGACATCCGGCCTTTCCGCCGATGTCATACATATTACGACCAACCGATTTTCACTCCTTTACGACCTTTCACCTACTACTGCTTTCGATTGCTGTTCGCTATATACCACGGGAGGTATTGCTACGGAACAATATCTCACTTTTCGCGTTCCTGCATTTTTTTGTGTAATCTCTATTCGAGATGTGTCATGGGTACTATACACTGCTTCTGGTAGCGGACCTTCAAACTGAAGAGAATTAGTTAGTGCTAGTTTTAGAATTATGAATGAAAATTCAGAGTACACTCAGCTGCCTCCTTGTAGAATGCTATGTAACCGCAATAGGCAATTTGTAGGGTTGGGTCGCGTTGATCACGCGCCGGTCACGGGTATTGTGGCCTCAGGCTCCACACGATGCCCCACAGAAAAAAAATCCATGAAGTCCACTTTTGCTTCTCCGCTTCAAGATTCTTGACCTCAAGCAGCGTTTTGCTCTCCTCCTTCGATTTTTCACGCCTATTCAATAGTTTGTCATCATTTTTCGGTCGACGCACGAGAGTAGAGATCCTGAATTCTCGACTGTGATGGACCAACTTATGGGGCTCCTCCCTGTGCATTCTTTCTTTCAGAGCGCTTAACCTCTGTAGCCACCGCGTTGTCGTGTGCTCGGTTTCCATTCTTATTGTTTGGCATTTGGAGTCATTTAAAGCGCATCAAATGTTGCAGTTGCAGGCACTGCATTTGTTTTCTCAAAAAGTTTAGATTTGATCAACTGTGTTATTACCCATGGTCTCCCTCTCCAGCGCCTCGCGCGGCCCAGCGACGGGACTACATACACCTTCGAAGATGATAACGTCTTCACCAGCGCCCATATTAAAGAGCTCTAAGACACCTAGCTCCGCCGCCGGAATAAAACACAGGATGGAGGAAATGGACCTGTCACTCTCGCCCGCATCCTCCATTGCTGATGATGCAGATGGACAGCCTAGTCCTCGGAAAAAAGCTCGCGTGCAGTTTGATGAAGACGTCGAAATGCGAGAGATCCCATATAACAACAAGGTTCAAAACGGGAGCCATGGAACAACAGACAAGAGCGCAGCGGTGGTGCGAGAGGAAGTGCGACGGGCAATTCAACGGCATGTTTCGGGAGGCGATAGTGAGGCCTACGATCGAGTCAAGGAGATCTTCACGACAAGTCCCCGGCGCCAGAATACGAACAACATGCCACCAACGAATGTACCTACACACAATACATTGAAACATCATCTTATGGGCCTTCTCTCGAATGTGGCGGCGCTGGATCGGAGCTGCAGCGGGTTAGTGAGCGCCGTACTGGCCAGCGAGTGGCTCGGGCGGGACGAATCGTACGTCAAGCTGTACATTCGGTTTTTGGGCAACCTTGCGGCAGCCCAGGGAAGTTATCTGGGATCCGTGCTGAAGATGTTGACCAACTATATGGGAGAGCTCCCTAAAGGCACAGGCAGACTACCGGGGTATCCCCATGTACATCCTGCCGAGGCTTACACCCGCGTTCATATGGCCCTGCGCCACGTCATGCAGCTGGTCCCGTCTGGAAGCGGGTCTCTATCACCCATAATATCGACTCAGTTCCCTTTCGATACCGATTCAGCAAAGGCCAACATCGCCTATACGCAAAACCTTGTCAGAGTTATCAGATATGCTCCAGAACTCCAAGCCGACATCCTAGCTCTCATTACTGAGAAACTGGTCAAGATAGACGTGCAAATCCAAGTGGACATGGAAGACCTCGAGGACGAAGAGGGCGAGGACGTCCTGCACGACATCTCCCCAGAGGCCGTGATGTTCGCCGAGGACTTGGACGATGATGATGATGACAACGCCTCAGTGATGAGTGACGAGTCTGTCGAGGAAGAATCTCGACGATTAAAGTCAATTAAGGAGAACATTCTCAAGCTTGACGGCATGATTGATACTCTGTTTGAATATTATTCACCACCCTTCACATCAGGCACCCTCGACGACAAGGAGAACGCCCTAGACCTCCTACTCAGCCATTTCCAAACCATCATCCTCCCTACCTACCGCTCCCGCCACTCACAATTCCTCCTCTTTCACTTCTCCCAATGCTCCCCCGTCCTCGTTGATCGCTTCGCCGCCACGTGCGTTCAGCTCATCTTCAACAAAGCGCAACCCGCCATATTGCGCCAATCCGCCGCCGCCTACCTCGCCAGCTTTGTCGCCCGAGGCGCGCATATCTCTAGCGAAGTCGTCCGCGACGTCTTCGACCTCCTTGGCACACACCTAAACTCTCTTCGGCTAGACTACGAACCCTCATGCCGAGGACCTGACCTCCGCCGTTTCGGGCCTTTCTATTCCACCGCCCAAGCCCTTCTATACATCTTCTGCTTCCGTTGGCGGGACCTCACAACCGCCGCCATCGACGGCGATACACCCGAGCAAATCGACGACCTCGAACCCGAAGACATCGTCTTCCCCCCTTCCATCCGAGACGTCCTCCACAAAGCTATTCTCTCCAAACTTAACCCCCTCAAGGTCTGCTCGCCAGCCATTGTCTCCCAATTCGCTCGCATGTCCCAACACCTCAACTTCATCTACGTCTTCACTATCCTCGAAACAAACAAGCGCCTCCGCATGTCTACATACCGCAATCTTGCTGCTCTTTCAGACCCCCGCTTCAGCCAGGTTGAGCGTGAGACTCGCGCCGGCGATGATCTCGGCTATCAGCTCGATGCTTATTTCCCGTTTGACCCTTACCAATTGCCGCGGAGTCGGCGGTGGTTAGAGGGTGATTATGTGAATTGGCGCGGGATTCCTGGTCTTGACGACCGAGATGACGATGATGACAGTGATGAGGTGGAGTCAGATGACGACGAGGATAGTGACTTTAGTGATGGGACTGAAACGGATCATGAATGAATTGGAATATAGCTATACCGTCATGTTATAGCATACATATTATGTGATATCAAAATGTCGGCAAAAAAACATTGGAAATATACATGATGACATATGATGACCTTCTATCTAACCTAATCTATCTTCCATAGTAATGTTAGGATATGAAATTTACTCAAGGCCATGTAACCTCAGGAACAAGATGAAACGAATATATAAACATTAAACAAATTTAGTGGCAAAACAAACGGCAAGGTGGGGGGAATAAAGAATATCAGAAAGGAAAACAAAAGAAACAATCTACATGTACAATTGAAAAGTCAACGACACGAATCAGACCAGGGGTGTAGCTACCTCGTCAACAAACCGCTTCTCAACGCTGGAGCTTCAACGCCAATGACGTCCCCACTCTTTTTGTCGACAATAAAGACGAACTTGTCTAGACCAATTCCGCCGTACGTCATCCAGTCGACCGTTTGCCATGAACCACAGTATTGTGTGGCGATTTTCTGGCCCGGGAGTTCAGACATGAGTGAACCGCCAAGGGGGATGATGTCGAAATTGATGCGCCATTCCTGACGGACAAGCTGTGCACCGCCGGCACTATTCTTATAGTCACGAGTGCGGTGACGGCGACGGTGCCGGGCAATCAGCGCAGAAGCCTCTGAAGGTGGAATGGGTGTCTCCAGGCCCGTAGGGTAAAGCCGGAGCTCATCAGGGAGGATGCCGATTCCAACGGGTAGGAATTCGGCGGCCCAAATGGTCTTGATTGCATTGATGATAGAGCTGTTGCCGCGAGTGAAAGAAGCGAGTTTTAAGCCTGTGCCGTCGTCGATGTCGAGTGTTAGCTTTAGTCTCTCGGTGCTGGAAGCGTTGTCAGACGATGTTGTATTCGTAAGAGAGGGGCTTGAAGTCCAAGTCCCAGTTAGTCGTCGGGCTTGAGACCTTGCTTCTTCCTCAATCGCTGGGAGGAATGTCCCTAAAACAGCGCGGTAGAGGATATCCAGGGAGTCGACGGGGCCGGCTGTGAGAACAGCAACGCCAATGCCGTACTGGTCTATGGCGGCAATTTGCGCCATGTAACCTATTGCACCGCCAGACTTCCCATAAATGTCGACAGTGTGAGCGTGCTTGGGGAAAAGGACGTCGCTTGTACGGAGAATCTCCCATGGTCGTCCGACGAGAGTATTAAGGGAGCTAGTGGTAGATCGGGGCTTGAGCCAATGGCGCACATCCGCGGGGGTGTCGAGGATGCTCTTGTTAAGGACTGTGCTGAGGAACGTACTTAGGTCGTTGGTGGAGGAGTACAGCCCGCCACCACTGATGACTATATTAGCTGGTTCTTCCAGGGTGTTGGACTTTAACTGCAAAAACACTTACGGGGCGTTGAAGCCGTAGTCGGTTCCCCATCCGTTAGGTCCTGGAGGAATGGCTGCTCTTTCGGTGTCTCCTGGAGACACGCCAGAGTTGACCAGGTTTAAGGGCTCATAGATTGTCTCTTCCAGAATCTGGGAGTAGTTCTTGCCGGTGTGAGCTTCGAGGCAGAGAGTGAAGAGAGTGAATGAGAGCTGGGAATAGATAGGCCGCGAGTTTATTGGGGCGACCTGCTCTTTTGAGAGAAGGTTTTGAATCAGTTCTAAAAGTCGTTAGAACACGCATTTGCTTACTGTAAGTTGTAAAACATACGCTCTTTAGTACAGCCATCATTAAGCCCCATAACCCCACAGTCAGGATAGACAGAGTCATTAAGATGCGGTAGCCCTAGACTCTCGTGGAAGGAATTGAGGAAGTAGAATTCGTAGAATACTAGATCAATCAGTATCCAGGTCCAGCTCTCGAAGAAGAGAAGGTGGCAGTCTCACCATTAGAGGGAACGCCTGCCAGGTGATCAACCAGCATTTCCAGCGTAATGTCCTCCCACGGAATCTTGGACTTGTTTGATCGTAACTGCGGCAAAAAGTTTGTAACGGGAGATTGCAGATCGACACCGGACTTGAGCACCATCAGATCCGAAAATACCTTGGATACCGAGCCGATCAGGTACTGCGTATCGCCGTTGACTTTCGAAGCACCTTTTTCGTTATTCTTTCCCCGGTGGTGATATTCCCAGAAAGGGTTCACATTGTCTTCAACCCCGGAGGGGCCATAGGGAGAGACCAAGGCCAGGGAAAAGGAGACATTCTCGACAACCCAGCCAGCTTTAATCTCGCCATCTACGGCGGAGTCTAGCTTATTAGAGAGGCTGTTTGCTGCATCTTGGATGTATTTTGAGTTGGCCAGGTCGGTTGGGCGAGGGAGAAGAGGGCCATCTGGGGGGCACCCAGTGTAGGATGGAGAGGGGATAAGATCAGGTGGTGATGGGAGCTGGGCAGACGAAACTGCGAAGAAGCCGGTAGTGGTTAATAAGGAGAGAATCTGCATCTTCATAGCGACCGTTGACGTTGGGAGACGCATCTGCGGTCATCTTGGCTTGAGAAGGGGGTCTGTTTATATAGATATCTGTAGTGCATATTTGCCAACCCTCATGACGGATTGCAGTGTGCATGCTGTCTCCAGCGGAAACCCAAACTGCGAAGAATTCTGACATCTTATTGGCATGCTGGAAGTATCAAGAGGCGCATGAAGACATGGCAGTTCTAGCTTTCCGCATTCGGCAGGTGTCGTATTTGCGACGGCGAAAAAAGGGCTGCCAAGCCTGGGGATCGCCCTTGAATTGACGGCAAATACGAGCAGATCGCCGCCTTGAGCATGATCAGCAAAATGGAGAATACGATCGTATTCGGGAGTTAACTTGTCATGGAACGCTTGCTTATTACTCTAAAGGATATGCCTCATTGCTCAAACGCCAAATGGCCAGTCTAACCTGAACGCCATGCCAATAAATGTGCCCGCACAAACTCTCTAATAGCCAACATATGGTAAACACAATTAAACAAACCAGCAACGTTGAGTTGGCAATCATCGTTGCCCAAAGATGGTCTTCATGTCAGCGCAAGCATCCTGGTAGAGAATGTTCACGTCCCTGGTATCCCGGAAAGGGTTCGGTGACTTGTCCCAGGCGTGGCGCGCTCCTTCGATCATCATTGCGCGCACGTGTTTGTTGATATCTAGCAGCCGACGGACAAACTGTTGGCCCTCGTTCAGCAGCATATCCCACTCACAAATATAGAAAAATATATCGTGCGGTAATGAATCGTGTAATGCCTCATCGGTGGCGTGCACAGGCGACGCATATGGCGACCGACGCTCTTCGAGGTCTGGTAGGTAAGCTTCATCAAACAGATCTGTGAAGAAAGCCGGGAGCGTCTTGTCGGGATTGATGCTCATTGCACGACGGTGTTCACGGGGCTCATCAAAGTCGAGGATGGGATACCAGCAAAAGAGCGCAACAATATTGAGTTCGCTGGCGGTTGCATCCACGAGTTGATGAGTCGAGTCGGCCCGGCTCAGCCAGCGCTCATGCTCGGCCTGCAGAAGGAGGTCTCGGTACCGCAGGGGCACCGTGACGGTCAAATTCCCTCCAGCGGAGAAGCCACTGAGGGCAACGCGAGAGATGTCAAGACCTAACTCTTGAGCATGTTTGGATAAATACCGAAGAGCCAGGACACCGTCATCAACGGCGGCGGGAAACGGATGTTCGGGAGCCCGGCGATAACCAACACTAACAACGACGGCTCCAACTTCGGATAATACGGCTTGCGCCCATCGCGAATCGTCAGTCGGACCTCCCAATGTAAAACCACCTCCGTGAAAGTTCACGACAACCGGAAGCCGGCAGCCATCCTTGCGACCGCTGTAATAGCCCGATGGGCAGTAAAACTGTAAGTTGACCCTGGAGGATCCAGACGGGAACGAGCGGGAGAAAGTCACTCTCGGAGGACGCGGAGGGGGAATATTATGAAAAAACATGCCCAAGCGCATCAGAAAGCGCCAAAAAATGGCCTGCACATACAGCCACCAGCGAGAAGCCATGATAGCTACACCGTGCAGGTGGATGTGGCGGACAAGTGGACAAAACAACAGTAGAGATTGGCAAGGTGATTTTATGAAGCCAAGTGCCAACGGCAGTTACAAAACGAGTAGAATTTGGACAACGGGTATCTGACACCCGGCCTCGCAAATCGAAGGTGGCAGATCGGACAGAGAATGAATTTAACGAAGAGAGAGACGGAGAAACGAGAGCGATGCGCATGAGGAGGCAAGATGCGGCCGCAGGGTGGTGCAAGCCAAGCGGGCTGGACGGGTCTCTGCGGAGAAGTCAACCCGGCTGAGGCTTGTATACGACCGAGGGCGCCAAGCGATTGTCCAATTGTTCACATGAGAGATGGAGGATTTCAAGGAGAAGCTGGAGCGCGTCCCTGGAGGGAGTAAATAGACTAGAGTAATGATGATGTCGGCCTGCCCGGCGAAATGCTACAACTGGATTGACTGGAGCGGCTCCCGGATTCTTCCCAATTCCCTCTGTATGACATCACGCCCTGCCCTGAATTTTCCACCATACCATCCCAGACTAAGGCTGAGATCGCATCTTGTTTCTTTATAAGCTCTTGGCCTTCTCTTCACGTCTAGCTCTTGATCCTCCCCCCTGGATATCCAAGAAGCTGCCCAAGAACCATTGGGCTCGCTAACTAATCGAGTCCTTCCAATCCTAGAACCGGCCGGCCAGCCCCTCTTTTATTATTCTTCTGCCTCTTTCTGCTTCCTCCTTCCCATCACACTCCCATGCTTGATCCCAGCCCATAATCCTTAAGCCGCCAAGATGTCCATCAAGCGGGCATTGTCCAAAATCAAGCCGAAACTTGAAGATGCCTCCCTCCCCTCGCTACCCGGCTCCAAGGGCTCCGGCTCGTCCAATTCTCGGACCGCCTCCCCTCGTCGTAACATCCTTAGCAGTTTCCTTCGTGACCGGGACTATGCTTCCTCTTCCGATGAGGTCTCGGACGATTCCTTGCCCACTGCAGCCGGCGCAATGAGCAAGAACCAGCAGAAGCGTCTCGCACGCCGCCAGAGGAAGAGCGAGCAACGCTCTCGGATGAGTGAGGATATAGGCTCATCCGAGTCTGAGCGTCGCCACAAGGAAGAGATAAGCAAAGCGATTCGTGAGGAGACCCCTGAGATGAGGGGTCGGTATGGCGACTTGCCCCTGCTGCAATCGGCCTCCCGAGAACGAGAAGAGCGCCTCGATTTTGACAACATCTCTGCAGACATGGTTGGACAACAGGTATTTTTTACAGCTAGACTGCACATCATCCGCCGAATGAGTGCAAAGCTGGTTTTCTTGATATTCCGACAGCAGCTGTCGACCTTTCAGGGCGTCCTTCACGAGACACCAGGTGTGAAGTCCATTGCTATGGTCCAATGGGCTGAGCACTTAAGGACCGGGTCCATAGTCCGGGTTCGCGGCACCATCCAAGCTCCTGACGTTCCCGTCTTGGGGTGTACGGTTCATGACGTTGAGGTTTCAATTGACGAGGTTCATCTTGTCGTGCGTCGTGATGACCCTGTTCCTTTTAGTATCTATGAGGCAGAGATACGCACTCCGGAGGAAGACTTGGTCGAAGGCCGCCGTAGCCATATCTCGGACCGCACCCGCCTGACAAACCGGTTGCTTGATTTACGAACACCCACTTCTCAGTCTATTTTCCGAGTACAGTCTGCTGTTGGAAACCTCTTCCGGACGGCTCTGGATGAGCGAAGTTTCATAGAGATTCACACACCGAAGCTACAAGGATCCGCAACGGAATCTGGCGCTAGCGTTTTCGAAGTTAACTATTTTGGGCGCGATGCTTTCCTGGCACAGAGCCCCCAGCTTGCCAAACAAATGGCAATTGCAGCAGATTTCGGTCGTGTGTATGAGATCGGAGCGGTTTTTCGTGCGGAGAACTCCAACACTCATCGTCATTTGACAGAGTACACAGGCTTGGATATTGAGATGGCGATTGAAGAGCACTACCACGAGATGCTGGAAGTGTTAGATGGAGTAATCAAGAAAATCCTGGAAGGCATCTATGGGCGTTTCCGCCGAGAGATCGAGATCATCAAGCATCAATTTCCCTCCGAAGACCTTGTTTGGCTCGAGGAGACCCCGGTCATTAAATTTGCCGATGGCATCAAGATGCTCAACGACTCAGGATGGCGGGATGATGAAGGCAACCCGCTGCCCGAAGACCAAGACCTCGGCACCCGAGACGAAATACGTCTCGGTGAACTAGTCAAGGAGAAGTACAAGACTGACTACTATGTCCTTGATAAGTTCCCTGTCGATGCCCGTCCGTTCTATGCGATGCCCGATCCAAATGATCACCGGTACACGAACTCGTTTGATATGTTCATTCGCGGTCAAGAAATCGTATCTGGTGGCCAACGTATTCACGACCCTCACATGCTGGAAGAAAACATGCGTCGAGTGGGCATCAACCCAGACTCTATGGAGGAATACATGGAGGGTTTCCGCTGGGGTGCACCGCCACACGCAGGCGCCGGAATTGGTCTGGAACGGATGCTGATGCTCATTCTCAAGTTGGGCAATATCCGTCTTGCATCCCTCTTCCACCGTGACCCTAAGAGCTTCCCCGCTAAACCCCCCGTCCTCCAGCTGCGACACCCAGAGTCGTCGACTATCGACCCGCCTTGGGTTAAGGAGAAGAGAGGCGCGATAGCGTCGAGTGAAAGGGACCTACAGCCGATGGAGCATTTAATCGCCAATTACGGCGATGCTACTTCGACGTCTTGGGGCGATGAACGCTTTAAAATTTGGCGTGACATGGCCACTGGCGCTGCAGTCTCATATGTAGTCAGCAGCAACAATTACGTCGTGATCCCGGGTAACCCCTTGTGCGACGCCAGACAATATAATCGGATCATTAGCCAGTTTCTGCAATGGCTACGCCGTGAAACGAAGTATAAGCCAATTTGGCTTCTTTGCTCTCCGGATGTCGAGGCTGTTCTCGGAGAGAAACTCGGCTGGCGCAGCTTGTCCTGCATTGCTGAAGAAGTAGTGGAGCCCTCTCGCAACCAGGCTGCTATGGACGGAGAGCTTGCCCGAAAGATTCGACGCACCGAGAACGAGGGGATCAAGATCGTAACTCAGAACCAGGGCGAAATGGTGCCCGATAGCGTTCGTGAGGCGATTGATAAACGGATTCAAGATTGGAAGGGGAACCGCAAGGGTACGCAAGTGCATCTTTCGGAGATCCATCCATGGCGCGACCATGAGCACCGTTGGTACTTCTATGCGGTTGACAAAGAAGGAACAATCTGTGCTTTTGTCGCCCTGGTTCTGATCTCGCCTACCTACGGGATGCAGGTGAAGTACACCTTTGACTTCCCAGGCTCTCCGAACGGCGTTATCGAGTCCCTTATCACCCATGCTATCCAAACAGCCGGCCGCAGCGGCGTTAAGAAACTCACCTTCGGCGCTGGCGCAACCACAACCCTTACCCCAGGCCACAACATGCATGGGGCAAAGATGAAGATGCTGCAACATACCTACGACGCCCTCGCAAAGCAATTCCACCTTGTCCGGAAGAGCGAGTTCCGAGCCAAACTTGGCGCCGTGGACGAACCGCTTTACATTGCATATCCTCCTCATGGTCTCGGCCAAAGAGGTATCCGAGCCGTTCTACACTTTTTCGAGGATTAATCATCTGCCTCAACATAGTACCATGTTGGCTCTGGTTTATTTTGTGCCCGGGTTTTTTTTATACCCTTTTCTGGCTTAGGTGGTATTGATATAGAGCGGTTTTGGATGCCTTTGGTTTATTTGCGGTCCTCTAATCTAATTCCCCATTTGTTAGTCGTTGTTGTTCCAAGTTGGATGATATATTAACCACCTCCTCTCAATGTCTATGCTGTGACGAATAAATAATACACCTTATATGATGTTTGACCTATATAGATGCTTTGCGCTTTCATGTTCGAAAATGAAATAATGATCTTGTTTATATTGTATTAAATCATCACACTATAGAAAATGGTTGTTTGCATTCATGGTCTCATTGTATGTTTCGAGAAGCCTTCTGACAGTCGTCATCATCCTACTGACCCTTCTTAACATCCTGATGGTCACGGATGTCCGTCGAGTTTACCACTCTCGTAAACTCCCTGGAAATCCATCTCGCTACAACAATGGCCAGACATGCAACTACGCTTATCCAGCATGCTGTCGGCACGAGACTTTTCGGAAACACATTTCCTAAGAAAGGGTCGAGTATGACATCTGCCAGCACCGGCGGCACGTCCTCCATTAATGACTGTTCAAGCGAGAAATAATCCGCCGCAGCAGAAATCCGGAGAAACAGCACCGAGTCCGCACCTGGTTCCGAATCCGCAACACCAGAACGGCCGCCCAGGCGTCTAGGCGTTGTTGCGGCTTGCGGTGGGGATGTTGCAAGTTGCGAGGAGGAGTAGAGGCTTATAGCGGAAAGGAGGGCACGATCCTCTAGGATTTCGGGAAGGGTGTACGTGGATAATGTGAATGCGGTTGGTTGCTGGAATAGAATAATTAGTTCTGAGTCAAAAGATACCAAAGTTAGGCGATGAAGAAAGGAAGGGACGTACAGTAGCCAACCAACAAATGCGCACCTCATACCGCTGTCCTGGGTTGAGGTTTTCGAGGAAATACCATGAGTCAGTGCCCTGGTTCTCAGAATCTGTTGGGAATGAGGCATTGAGGTGTGTCCGCAGCATGCCATTTGAAGGAGAGAGGCGCTCGAGGCCTAAGTCATCGAAGGCCGGGTCCTTGGCGGGGAGGGTGACTGCGGAGGGAGCGATGAAGATGGTCTTCTCCACGTTGGCGCTGGCAACGGAAAGGAGGTATGCGATATAGATGTATAGAAGGAGCATCATCTTGCAAGGCAGTTACATGGCTTGCTGCCGCGGTTGAGAGAAGGATCGATTGGCTCAATGCCTCATTGAGATAGAGCTCGGAGAAAGCAGGTAGTTATGAGCTATGGAGCTCCTTAAGTTATAAACAGATAGCTATCGATCAACGTCATGGCAGAGGGATAAATGGATTCATAAGATTCAGCTTGATACAGGCGAGCATTGAAGGCCAGTCGCCCCAAAAAGGCCATGCAATGTCCAACACAATTGGAAATGTGTCGCCAGAGTTTCAACGGCTGGAATAAACAGCCTCCGGCCTCATGGATGCCATGCCGCCATGCCGCCATGCATCCAATACACGTGACCATAATGCTGACTCATCTCTCACCGCCAGGAGCTACGCGGGTCCCTCATCAGCCAATCGTAGCGGGCGAATGGCAACGCGACCCAAAAGGGATGGATCAACAACCAGCGCAAGCACAGCGAAAGTGGTGAAGTGACAGCGCAGAGACGAAAAGACAACAGAAAAAATCGTTTCCCAGCAAATCGAATCGTCCGATTGACCGGAATCTTGGGCAATTGCTTTTGCAGCTAAATCCCGCCGTTGCCAATAGTGAGTCCCCGGCGCTCCCACCGGTTCCCAGCGTTTTCTTTCGGTTGCCCCCCCCTCTGTTGTTCCCCCCGTATCTCTTCCCTCTCATTTTGTGGTTCCCGTCTATTTACCCAAACTTACCCCTGAAGCAGCCGTCCAGAACTCCAGATCGTCCGCTGGGCCTAGTTTTCTGCTCTTCTTCTCGTTCTCCAATCTCTACCCTTTTCATATCCCTTCGCCTCTAACCTTCCCCCAACCCACCTCGACAAGATGAGAGAAGTTATTAGTTTGAACGGTGCGTTTTGTGACCCGTGCCCCTCGCTTGTTTGCTCTGCTAACGTTTTCTCTGCTCTTCAGTCGGCCAGGCCGGTTGCCAGATCGCCAACTCGTGCTGGGAGGTAAATTTCGCCTTTGAATTGTTTTTATCGGAGGAGGAAGAAATATGGTGGCCATCGAGGTCGTGAAGAAAAAGTAAACACGTTGTGTGCTGACTGGTGTTGTTTTTTTTTCTAGCTTTACTGCCTCGAGCACGGCATTCAGGTACGTGAAACCGAGGCTCGAGATATCGATCAATGCCTCGCTCTGCCCTTTTTCTATTTTGGCACTGTGCAGCTAACTGACCGACTGATTAGCCTGATGGATACTTGACCGAAGAGCGCAAGCAGGAAGACCCTGACCACGGCTTCAGCACTTTCTTCTCCGAAACTGGTACGCTTCCAATAAACACCACGCGATTTCATCTACGATCGTGCTCTTTTGACACGCGTCTTGTATTTCAGGCCAAGGAAAATACGTTCCCCGTAGCATTTACGCCGATCTCGAGCCCAATGTTGTCGACGAGGTCCGCACTGGCACCTACCGCAGCCTTTTCCACCCTGAGAACTTGATCACCGGCAAGGAGGATGCCTCAAACAACTATGCCCGTGGTCACTACACCGTTGGTAAGGAGATGATCGACCAGGTTCTGGACAAGGTTCGCCGCATGGCAGACTCTTGCTCTGGTCTCCAGGGCTTCCTCGTCTTCCACTCCTTCGGTGGTGGTACCGGTTCCGGTTTCGGTGCTCTGTTGATGGAGCGTCTCTCTGTCGACTACGGCAAGAAGTCCAAGCTCGAGTTCTGTGTTTACCCCGCCCCCCAGAACGCTACCTCCGTCGTCGAGCCCTACAACTCTATCCTCACCACTCACACTACTCTTGAGCACTCCGACTGTAGCTTCATGGTCGACAATGAGGCTATCTACGATATCTGCCGCCGCAACCTCGGCATTGAGCGCCCCAGCTACGAGAACCTCAACCGCCTGATCGCCCAGGTTGTCTCTTCCATCACCGCTTCCCTGCGTTTCGATGGCTCCCTGAACGTTGATCTCAACGAATTTCAGACCAACCTGGTCCCCTACCCCCGTATTCACTTCCCTCTGGTTGCTTACTCTCCTGTCATCTCCGCCGAAAAGGCCTCTCACGAAGCCAACTCGGTTCAGGACATCACCATGTCGTGCTTCGAGCCTAACAACCAGATGGTCAAGTGTGACCCCCGCAACGGCAAGTACATGGCCACCTGCCTTCTGTACCGTGGTGATGTCGTTCCCAAGGACACTCACGCTGCTGTCGCCACCCTCAAGACCAAGCGCACCATCCAGTTCGTTGACTGGTGCCCCACTGGCTTCAAGATCGGTATCTGCTACCAGCCTCCCCAGCAGGTCCCCAACGGAGACCTCGCCAAGGTCAACCGTGCTGTGTATGTTTTCATCTATGCCCTTGAGAATCCGAGAAGGGATTAGAAGCTAATAATGAATAGTTGCATGCTGTCCAACACCACCGCTATCTCCGAGGCCTGGTCCGCTCTCGACCACAAGTTCGACCTCATGTACTCCAAGCGCGCTTTCGTCCACTGGTACGTTGGTGAGGGTATGGAGGAAGGTGAATTCTCTGAGGCTCGTGAGGACTTGGCCGCCCTGGAGCGCGACTACGAGGAGGTTGCCAGCGAATCCCTGGAGGACGAGGTTGAGGAAGCTGAGTACTAAGTGTAATTCTGCTGTAATAATTCTATTGGGAGCCAGGCGTTAGCCCAGGCGATACTCTGGCTGCATGCAAATAGGAGAAATTGGCTTAGTACAGGCTACTTATGGCTTTTCTGTCTGATATATTTTTAATATCCCCGCAGCAGTGAAAATTTACCTCTCGTTGGTTTACTTCTGACTGATTCATCAAAGTACTCCGTAGAGGTAGAAATGAAGTCACGGTACATACACCAGCAACATAAGTCTGTATTGGCCAATGGTAGCCAAAAGGATTATCGACCTGAGCGAGATGAAGAATATTAATGATAGTAGATTGCCAGTTAAAAATAGTTAATAGTGCAACGCTTATGATTACGAGTTTGTTTGGACAGGAGGTAGAGCAGGAGACGGCCCAGGAGTTAACCAACACTGACCGCCCAGCCAGCGCAGCCGGCAGACCCCCCTCGACCTTCGTCACTTCACCCCCAGAGCGCCTGCTCACTCCAAAGCCAACCAAGAGCATCGTTCTAATTATAATCCTTCTTCCTCTCTCTACCCCCAGCCGGGAGCTTTTTTACAACCACCCCACCCCCTTTGGTGAGCTTTCCCTCGCTGAACCGGCTAGACTTTTGCCCTTTTCTTTTCTACCACGACACCCCGTGCCGCCCGAACCCCGAGACGGTTGCCGCCTTGGTCCACCTATCTATACTCGTGGTGTCTTGGAAACCCCTGTAGACAACCCGACTCTAAGTTGCAAAACTCTGGACTTCTAGGAGGATCCTGCTCTCTATGAGCTACCATGGCTGACAATGGTAAGCCTTTCCAGCTACAACTCGAATCAATGGCGGGGAGCTCTTGAGCTCTCAGGAGACGATTGGCGCTGCCTGATAGCGACCAGATTATCAGCGGAACTGACGGATTCTCACACTTTTAATAGCGCGCCAACCGAATTTGAATTTGACTCCTGAAGAGAAGCGAGTCTTTTATCAACTTTTTCAAGCCGCCGACACGACAAATCTGGGCGTTATCACAGGCGAGATCGCTGTTCCATTCTTCGAGAAGACCAAGCTCGCCCCGGAAACCCTCGGATTGGTATGTCGATATTCCAGCTTCCCCAGGGAGGTTCAACTTCCAAATGTGAGGTGTCGATCTAATTGCGCTTTTGTTCCGCCCTCGACAGATATGGCAAATCGCGGACAAGGAGAACAGGGGTCTTTTGACCCCCTCTGGGTTTGGTATCGTGTTGCGATTGATCGGGCACGCCCAAGCTGGTCGCGCACCCACAGATGAGTTGGCTTTACAACGTAAGTGACCTTGGGATTGTGGAGGGCTTTCCCGTGGGCGCCTTTTCGGGGCGTCTGCTTGACTGCGTCATGATGTTGACCAATTACAGCTGGCCCATTACCCAAGTTTGACGGGATTGCGGTCAACACTTCCGTACCTTCTCCGCGAGAGAGCGCAGGCAGTCCTCAACCAGCCTCTGGTGGACCACCGATTCGAGTTCCTCCTCTAAACCCTGAGGATGTCAACAAGTTTGTTTCCTTGTTTGAGAAATCGGATGTTGGTAGAAGCGGAACTATCACTGGTAAGAATCTTATTGAATGCTCATATATCCATCCCATCCCGCGTTTATTCGACTTACAATTTCGTCCTATTAGGTGAAACCGCGAAACAGATCTTTGAACGTGCGAGGCTTCCGAATGAGATTCTTGGCCGGATATGGAATTTGGCGGACACCAAGCAACGTGGTGTACTTGATACGACGGAGTTTATTATTGCCATGCACTTGTTGACTTCGTTCAAATCCGGCGCCATGAGAGGGATCCCCCAAGTCCTACCTCCCGGCTTATATGACGCAGCTGCTCGACGAGGCGCCAGCCGGCCGTCCTTCAGTGGCTCGAGACCGGGACTCGATGTCCCACCTGTGCCTGCAATTCCCAAGCAGTTCACCGGACCTCAGCGGACCCAAAGTCCTATCAATAGGCAGCAATTCGGCTCCCCTCTTTCTGCACAATCAACGGGCGGCGAGTGGCTTGTCTCGCCAGCAGAGAAGCTCCAGTTTGACAACTATTTCAACACTGTGGATACGGCAAAGTCTGGTCTAATTAGTGGCGACCAAGCAGTCTCCTTCTTTACGAAAGCACAGTTACCTGAGGAGACCCTCGCGCAAATTTGGGATCTTGCGGATATTGATGCTGACGGCCAATTGACGAGGGACGAATTTGCCGTCGCCATGTATCTGATTCGCCTGCAATATACTGGCAAAGGCCCCATTCCGCAGCATCTACCACCGGCCTTGGTTCCTCCAAGTATGCGCCGACCAGGTTCTGCGCAGGCAGTGCCAGTCCCTGCCCCAGCCCAACCCCCTGCTCCAATCCAAACTGCTGCGGATGATCTCTTTGGTCTTGATCCATTCGCAACTGCTCCTGCGGCCCCTATTACTGCTCCTGCTCCTGCCCAGATGCCACAGTCGACGGGCAACTCAAATTCTCCATTTGCGGGGCCGAGCTCGCCAGGACCCCAGTCATCCCCACCGGGCAGCGCAACAACGTTTAAGCCTTTCGTCCCCACGTCAACTTTCGGTCAAAGCCTGCAACCGCAGGCGACTGGTGCCTCCTCTGGGCCGTCAACCGCTCGTTCTCCGCCTCAGCCGTCTGACGACCTTCTCGGAGACAATGATCCTGAAGAATCCAACAAGTTAACTCAAGAGACTACGGAACTTGCCAACCTATCTAATCAGATTGGGTCCCTCGCAAATGAGATGCAAAATGTTCAAACGAAGCGGAGCGGTACCGAACAGGAACTTTCTCAATCTTCCCAGCAAAAGCGTGACTTTGAATCTCGCCTTGCGCAAGCCAGATCAATGTACGAGCAGGAAGTGAAGAATTTCAAGGCGTTGGAGGAGCAGCTGAAAACTTCGAAGGCCGAAACAACTAAGCTACAACAGGAGTACGCTTTAATTGATGGGAATAGACAAGATCTTCAAAACCAGTACAACCAGGTGTCTGCTGCTCTTGCAGCTGATCAACAAGAAAATGCAAGCCTGAAGGAGAAAATCCGTGAAGCCAATGCAGCAGTCGCCCAGTTGAAGCCGGCGCTAGAGAAAGCTCGATCCGAGGCACGCCAACAGAAGGGGCTTGCCGCAATCAACAAAAAGCAACTGGCAACTGTAGAAGGAGAACGGGATAAGATCCAAGAAGAAATCAATGATTCGTCCAAGGAGAATACGACCATGGATATCCCGGCAAAGTCTGAAGAGGTTGCGTCGCCCGCTAGCAATCCTCCCGCTGTGACAAGCCCTGCTGCGTCAACAGCTAGTCAGAATACCAATCCCTTCTTTAAACGCACGACGACCGGCTCGAGTGAGAACGTCGCATCGCCCCAGATCTCAAACGATCAACAACGTGCCTTCGATAGTCTGTTTGGTCCTTCTTTTGGCGCTGCCACAGCCACAGCTGTCACTCCTCCTCCGCCGACATCCTTTCGTGCAGGCTCTCAAGCGAACTCAGTAGCGTCCCCGGTTGGCTCTGGAGTCCCAACTCCGTCAGTTTCCCCCCCGCCTTCGTCCGCTGGTGCATTTGGCTCGGAACCACCCCCTCCCGCCCTCTCTCGTCAGATGACGCCGAATGCCCTTCCTTTAACCGGAACACTCTCTGAAACCACTTCTACCAAAGTTTCTCCTCCAGGTAGTAGATTTGGTGCTCAAGATGCATCCAGTGTTGGCACTCCCTCCCGGGCTGGTGGCAGTGAAGCCCGTGCTGCTTCTACTTCCCCGTTTGACGAGACAGAGGATTCGAAGGAGCGATTTCCACCCATCCCCGGTGCGTTCGAAGAACCCGCACAGTCGTCTGCATCACTAGGTAATGAGGAAAAGCCAGCTGAGGGAAAAGACCCGAGCTTTGATGAATTGTTTGGTGGACCTGCTCATCAGCGATCCAAATCTCAGAAGGAAAATGATTTCGAAGAGGCTTTTGCCGCGTTGAAGGGTCCTAATGCGTCTGAAGCGACGAAGCCCAACGGTGCACCAGAGTCCGAATTCCCGCCAATCCGCGAGATTGACGATGACGACGATGACGACAGCACGGACAGTGAAACACAATTAGGTTTTGACGATAATTTTACTCCTGTTTTGCCCCAGAGCCATGCAGCTTCGAAATCAGACGATATCGAGCCATCGCAACTTGCTGCATTCCCAGCTCCAGGGTCTTCCAATAGCCCAACCCTGTCTCCACCTGCGGCAGAATCACAACCTAGCCCACCCAAATATGATGAAGGTGCTGAAAAGCACGCTCCAGGAAACATGCCCCCGGAGTTCAATGGTTTGCTCCCTACCAGGTCTGACCCAACTGCCGCTCCAGATGCTCCTCATTCCGTTGAAACTACAACCGGTGCCCCCATCGTCGGCGGGGAGGCTCAGCAAGACACCACCAAAACGTCCCCACCTGCTCAAACTCCCGGCGGAAGCAAGGCCCCTGATTTTGAAGCCGCTTTTTCGGGATTAAACCTCGCACCCGCGAAGGAGGCAGACGACGACGACGACGATGACAATCTCTCACGATCCGAGGACCGACAGAACAACATGGATTTTGATTTCTCGTTTGATTCCGCGGCGTCACAGCAGCAGAGGACTGCCACCCAAACCAGCGCCCCTGGAAATACAAGCTCTGATTTCCTTAGTTTCGACCAGAGCGCCCACGCACCCTCGTCATCTGGACCAGCGAATCCCAGCAATAAGCCAGAGGAACACGACTGGGAAGCACTCTTCGCTCCTCTGGATAATGTCAAGTCTCCAGGCGCAGAGGCAATCAACGGAGCTCCTTCAGGCGCACCCACGGAGTCGAAACAACCCGGCTGGGCCCTTCAAAATGACACGCAGGATGACCCGAACCTCCAGCGCCTTACTGGTATGGGCTTCCCCCGAGACGCCTCCCTAGCCGCCCTAGAAAAGTTCGACTACAATATTGACATGGTATGTTATCCTACCCATATAGTCGATTTGACTTAAACACTAATCCCTATTTATCAGGCAATCGACCACCTCACGAAAGCGTGATTCCTTATTACTATCAATGTCCCCTATGCCTATCTTGAAAGAGTATTCTTCCAATGATCACCACCTATGCACATAGTCTAAGCTCCCTCATTGTATTATCCCTTTTTTGTCTTATTTATATCTTTAGCCTTGCGCTTACACTAACGCTTCTACTGTATCTTTCTGTATCCAACTCTTCCCAATTTCACGTGTCTGCCTGCTGCTGTCATGTATATCCATTGCCCCCCTTGTCGCGTCTGCCGATCAGTGTCGGCCGATACTCCCTATTAACTTCCTACCTGTATGGCTATCAGATGTAATCTAGGATCGGGCTACGAGACCGCGAGAACGCCGGAGTGCCCGGTGGCTATTATAATCAGACTAATTTCCAACTATATTTTCCGCCTGTCCTGTTGATACATGGTAAAAGGGCAACGAACGGTAGTGAGGTGTTGTTGAGGGTGTACGAAAAAACCTGAGTAGAGTTGGGGAGCTTGTGTTCGGCGTTTACTGATCAGTGCTTCATAATCCGGATATTCGATATTTCAATAACCCATTCACGCAGATGTTAAGTCTTACCGCCAGGCCTTCACGGAGTTCTCGAAGACCAAAATACTTAACAATACAGAATATGCCATACATCACATTCGCCTGCTCCCAACACTGCTGATAACAAGATACTTATTCATGAGACCCTCCGACCATTGTTCTCGTCCCAGCCGCTCCCGCCCTCGGGGTTTCTCGAGCTTTTTTCGTGCTGTACTGAGACCCGTTGCAAAGCGACTACTGGTCATGTTTAGCACGTATAAGTTACAGCATGAGGATAGCTTACCAAAGTCATCCAGGGTTCGCTGAGGAGCCCTTTGTCTTCTCGGAATTCTGCCGTGCATGATATCGTCAAAGGTTTGGGAACGCTGTAACAGAAAATAAACTCCTCCCATAACGCAGAATACGCCGAATGAAAATACCCAGATACGGACAATAGCGATGGGCGAAGTCTGTCCGCCAACGAACCAGCCATAGTAGCAAAAGAAGCTTGCAACTAGATCGACAACAAAAATGGCCGCTGCGAGCTGCCATGAAGGCAAAGAAGACCAAAACGGGCCATCAGCTCTCGTGATAAAGATCAACCAATTCTCCGTCAAGGATATCTCAAGGAAGAGGACCTCGTCGCGTTTCCCAAAGTTCTGTACGATCCCCGCATGCTCGCCAGCATTCATCATAGTGGTAAGCGCGATCCATGTTCCAAGGGCGAGGATAATTCCTAGTATGACGGAAAGGCCCCAGAGTTTTGGAAGATTCCATTTCACGGGAGACTGGGAGTAAGGAGCATTGTCATAAGCTATTGCAAGGGTTGCGATGTCGGCGAAGATTGCAATAAAGACCACCAGCTGTAGGTTCAGGCATTCATTCATCGTCGCAATCCAGAGGCCAAAGAATATCTCGAGATGCAGGGATAGTGCAATACGATATATCACATATGCATGCATACGATGGAATATCTGACGGGAAGTTTTTAGAGCGTCAATGATTGCCGATAAACCCGGGGCAAGGAAAACAATATCGGCTGCTGACCGGGCAGCGTCCGAGGCACCTTCTACGGCGATCCCAGTATCAGCTTTCTTGAGTGAAGGTGCATCATTGACACCATCTCCAGTCATGGCCACTAGGTATCCGCGTTGCTGAAGTATGTCTACAACATTATATTTATGTTGAGGCCACACTTCTGCAAAACCGTCTGCGGCTTCAACAAAATCGTAAACCTCAGACCCAGGCATGGTACCGCCACCTCCAAGGCCCAGCCCCTCCGCGTTGTAAACATTGGTCCCTAGCCCTAGTTCACGAGATGTCTCGCGGGCAATCCCAACGGCATCCCCAGTGAGCATTTTGATAGATAAGCCAAGGGTTTTCGCCTCATTTATAGTCGTTGCAGTGTCGTCCCGAGGAGGGTCCGAGCATGGCACTATCCCGAGGATCTCCCATGTCCGATTCACAGATTTCCGGGCGACTCCAAGGGAACGAAAACCACGTTCTGCAAACTCGTTCATCTTATTAGTGTATTCCTTTTCGATGCTGTCTGGGATCTGCTGGTTCTCTGAAACCATCTTCAGAACCCACAAAGGCGCCCCCTTGACGCAGATGATCTCTTCACCAGCGGGAGACAACACTACCGCGGTAACCTTTTTGGAGACCGGGTCAAATGGATGGAACTCTCGAGTTTTATACTGCATCAGGGCTTCCTTAGCACGTGGATAATTAGAAAGCGCCTTGATGAAAGCTCTATCGATAGCATCCATGCCCTTCAACTTTCGCGAAGCAGCTAGACACGCTGTCAACATAAGATCGTTAGGGTCTACGCCAGTAACCGTGTATGGGTCTGAAAGCGTGAGCTTGTTCTTGGTCAGCGTTCCGGTTTTGTCAGAACAGAGTATCTCTACCCCTGCAAGAGACTCTATGGCGGAAAGTCTCTGTACAATCGCCTGCCTCCGAGCCAAATAAGCAGCACCCACAGCCATGGTTGTGGTAACAACAGCGGGGAGGCCAACTGGGACTCCGATGATAGTGATGGCCAGTGTGAATTCAAGGATGGTGACAATATTATTCGAACGGTAGAAAGACGACACCCAAACAACGATTAAGGTGAGTACAACCAAAACGAGCAGTGTCGCCCCGATGCGGTTGAGAACCTCCGTGAAATGGCCAGCACTCGATGACGCAGAATTGACCAACGCGGCTGTTTTGCCCATAAAAGTATCATCTCCAGTAGCCGTAACGACGAGATATGCGCCGCCGCGCTTAACCACCGATGAGGCGTAACAAACCTCATCCTTGCATTTGTTAACAGCTAACGATTCACCGGTGACAGAGGATTGGTCGACTTGTAATAAGCAGTTCGTCTTGACACGGCCGTCAGCGGGCACAATCGTACCCTGCCAAACGTAAGCTTTTGCCGTCTTAGTACAAACATAGGATGGGAAACTACCTCATCGACCTTTAGTATATCGCCCGGTACGACTTCGACTGCATCGATCTCGGCCATTTTGCCATCACGAACTACGACAGCCTTGAGGGCCAACGACTTTTTCAGCTCCTCCACAATCGACCCCGCCTGATATTCCTGAGCAAAGCCGACAGTTGCGTTGAGAAGAAGAAGAGCACAGATCACGCCAAAATCTACCCAATCTCTCAGACCAAGAGCAAGGATTGCAGCACCCTATCGCCTATTAGCTGGATGCCATTGTTAAATATTGGGTGGAATGGTCTCCATCACTGACTTCCATCACGAATTGAACAGGTCCGACAAAGAAGGACATGAACTTTAGATAAAGGTTCTCCTTCTCCTCTTTCAGCTGGTTAGGGCCATATTTTTTGCGGCGGGCTAGGGCGTCAGGGGTAGTAAGGCCAGTCGTAACGTCAGTGTCAAACTCGGGATCTTGCCCAACAAAGCTATGTTTCGACTCGATACTTTTCCGTATTTGGGTACGGGCGGTATATTCGCCATCCAGCGACGCCAGTTCCTCGATGAGATCATCAATATTCTCCTCTCCATCGCCATCAGGTTCGACGTAGGTCATGGAAGGAACTTTCTCGTGAGATATGGAGACAGACTTCTTTTCTGTGGTATCTACATAATCGCGTCGAACAACAGCAGGCTGGGGCCCCGTGAAAGGATTTGTTGGGGGGACGCTGGAATCATCCATCGGCTGTCAAGGTAAAGATGCAGTCGTAGGCAATATATTCGGCATCAATGCTGCAGTCGAGGCTAAGTGGAAACCTTCAGCAGATGGAAGCCGGTGTTTGCACGGAAATCGATAGCCAAGCAAAGCGCACCAACAACTCTAGAGCCATTATGGAAAGAGCTGGTGGTCAGAAAGAACGAAGGGGGAAGGGCATAGCAACCGGAATTACGGCCATCGAAGCTTCCTAACCTTGATCTCGTGTTCCTTCATATTTGCCATTGGAATTGTCGCCATTCGTCTGTCCATTTTGGTATCGTTTCAGAGACTACCTAGACAAATCGGTATGTCCATAGGCAAGCTGTATCTATGCAAGATATATTTTTGAGTCCGGCTGTCGATGTTGTTAGCTCCGCATATAACAGCTTTCTGGATAGAATGAATAGTTAAAGTACAGAAATTTTGTTAAACAAATGCACACCATTAGTGTAAATTAACGGACGTAGAATTGTTTTGATGGAAATGCCGAAGCAATGGAGATCTTAAGGTGAACACACCAAACGGCAGCTTGGACGTTGAGCCAATCATGATCCAATCACAGCTGACATAATCAGATATCGACGTCACGGGAAGAAAAAGCACCTGCAGAGTTTCCAAACAGAACAAGCATTTCATCTTCTCCGAAACTGCTTGAGAGTATTTAGGACCTGTCCTCCAGGGCATGGGCGTTCTTGGGGCATCCTTTTTGGCTGTATCACCATAGGTGCAGACATGTTGTGTAGCCTGGCGACCGGAGACTCGTCTATTTGGTGTGTATGCCTGGAACCCTAGCCACTGGCCTGGCCTGACACCGAGCAGTTCTCGCATGCAAGCTCAGTGTTATCTTCATCCTGATTCTGCCCTTGGTTGAAGTCACGATCACTACGTCTCGGCAATCATGAACCGAGAAATTCCAGGGTTTTACTATGGTATGTAATGCGATGTCGTTCTAGGGATCTCACTGACCCGCTTATAGATCCTGAAAAGAAGAAGTACTTTGCAATTCAGGCAAACCACAAATCAGCACCGGGGTCTCAATATTCCAAAGATGCCGTCAAGCGAAAGCGCGCTGACCAGGAGGTTGTAGCATCAACAATCCCGTGAAACCCGTTTCTTCTGCTAAAACTTTTATAGAAGCGGCAACGAAAAGCCCGTCTGCTTCAAAGGTATGAGAAGGAAAAGATCAAGAAAGCAGCGTGCCTGGAGCATCCCCTCATGCAGGCACGGAGGGAGATAGGCGCGCTTCCCGCAACCAGCTCTGTCGAGCATGAACAACGAGGGTTGGCGTACGCGAGCCAGTTCCGACGAAAACAGTTACATCAGTTCGAACCTTGGCCAGATCAGTATACAATAAAGCATATTGTGCGCAATCCGCGGTCCGGAATTTTGATTGCCAGTAAGTTCTGTGCCTTGTGTTACAACATTCTGAAAAGCAAGCTGACAATCCTCGCAGGCGGACACCGCGGCGGCGAGTCGTCAGTGTCGTAAGTTGAGCCTTGCTACTTTGCGAGGACAAGACACTGACCACGGCTCTGCATCAGTGTTTGTTTCCCTGATTGTGATCAGGAAAAATGGACATACAATCGAACTATGGAGCGGCTCCTTTTCAAAGAGCCGTACAGAGTATGCCTGGTCAACATGTTCCATTCGCTACAGAAGCTAACTTAACAATCGCACAGCTTTCATCACTTTCGCTAAGTCACACCGGATACCTATTGTGAGGACTAGTCTATCCCGTGTATCCATCAGTCCGCTCAGCATGGCTAATGAGACCAGAGCGACGATGGACAGCGGTCCGGATGGAGACTCCTTCCTCGCACCACGAATGCTCCCAGACCCCGACGAAGGCGGAGATTATCGATGGCCGCCATTCTGTATGCGAAAAAAGTTGCCCTCCATTACATTAAGATAAATTTGAACGTACTAACACCCAAGCTATATAGTCTCTCACCCGATACGCATCCACACAACCTCATCCCTATGGTGTTCCTCACCATCCCCGACAGGCGACATGCCACGCTTCGCAGTCGGCACGTCAGAAGGCCTCTACACCCTAGAGGGCTTCGGAAGCTACTGGGCGCTTTCTAAAAAGCCCTTCCCAAATGACAAATCCATAGGAAATCCGAAACGCCGCCGCCCTGACTCCTCGCACACTCAGATCACCGCCGTAGAATGGCTGTCGTCCGACGTCATCGCAGCCGGTCTCAAAGACTCCACTATCTTCCTCCATGACATCCGCTCCGGTGGAAGTGCAGCCCGACTCCAGCATCCTCACGCGGTCACGAAGATCCGCAAACTCGACCCGTATCGGATAGTTGTCGCCGGAATCAACTCTGTAAGTACCGAACCACCAATCCATCTATATGCCAAACTTTCAGCCCATGCAATAAGCCCCTCCGTCTAACAAACCAGCTCCAAATGTACGACATCCGCTACCCACCCAATAACCTCCAACGAAACCCAAATCCCAACGCAAAACACCACGCCTCCACACGACCTTATCTCAACTTCTCAAACCACTCGCCGGAAATCATTCCAGACTTTGACCTCAGCCCCGAGCTAGGGATTCTTGCTAGTGGTTTGTAAACCCCTGGCCCCTTTCTCCCGTTTTCCCCCTCATTCTATTTGCCCCAGTACTACTTAATACGTGCTCCAGGGCTAATGTTGTATGATATAGCATCCTCCGACGACCGCAAAGTGCAACTCTTTTCACTACGTACGGGGGAGCAGATCGTTTCCCCACTGACGAGATACCAGTATCGGGATTCGATAAAATCTATCTGTTTCGAGTCTGGGAGCTCATCGTCCCATGGACCGCAGACGCCTAGTTTGTTGGTTTGCTCTGAAGCGACAGTCGATGAATGGAATTGGTGAAATGGAATTGGTACGGGAGAAGACAATGCAATGGAAGAGTAACTTAGTTGGTCTAGGTTGAGTTGGGCTAGGTTTGGAATGATGGCTTATGAGATACGTTATTGTTATTGCTACTACTTTATTACTTTTGATATTGGCATTGTTATTTTTATTCAGGCCTTGCAGGTGTTCTTATTCTTCGTCATATTCTCCCAACTTCTAACTAACGCCGGATATGCTATGGATACATCGTTTTAAAGTTTCAGAAAAGGAAGGGAAAAAAATTATAAATTATGAAAAGACCGTTTAATCGAGCCCACCGGCTAACCATTCTCCAACCTCAACTCCAATTCCCTTGGCCATCTCTCCAATCCAGTCGCCGGAAACATTCACGCACCACTTCTCGCCGACGTCGGCTGTGGTATTCCCACTGTTGACCCCCGCTGAGCCTAGACCCATGCGACTACCGCTGGCACGTCCTGCGGCGGGCACGACCAGTCGTAGGCGCCGTAGTGTGGCGAGTTCGGCGTAGATCGCGTCAGAAATCGCGGCGACACGTAGCGGGTTGGCGGGTGGGTTAGGGTCAATGGCATGATAAATTGCGAGAAGTCGTTCGAGAGGAAATGGGCGGGCAGTTAGAATGGTTGATGGCCCAGTAATACCGGGGCCACCACCGGCGGCCGAGGTCGTTGCAGAGGTGGTAGCAAAAGCGTTTTCGAGGATGGATTTGGTGATGCGAGTTTTTGTTCTCTTGCCCTTGCCTCGTCTGCTTGGTGTTGACGTTTGGCTGGCTTCTCGGTCTTCTGCTGCCTGCGCCTGTGAGAGGACCTTTAGACGGCGTCTGTGGTGAGCACGTTTGTTTCGCGCAGACAAAGACGAAGAGGAAAATTTGGAGAAAAAGATTGTGTCCAATCGTTGTGGAGTATGAGAGGCTAGGTATGCGGATGTTAGGACAAGAGTAGCGAAGTAGGGCAAGGTAGGGAGAGGCGAAGGTGCCGAGACGGCGGATAGCAGCGATGACGGCTTAGAGAGTGAGCCATTTGTGGCGGGAGTTGGTGCATCTTCCGTGACAATACGGTGGACTAGAGCGTCCTCGCCTTGCCGTCTGAACAGCGAACGGCTTTTCACGAGAAGCCGAGAGAAATCCCACTCTTCGTTTCCGCCAGGCGGAGCTTCACCCTTGGTAATCGGAGAAACGAACTGAGGCCACAGCTTTTCGCATATATTCCTAAACACCGGTATGGAGCTCGCAGTTGGACCGACCAAAGAATCATAGACGGCAGAGACGAAGTGAGGGTACAATTGCGCTGACGTTTCCGCAGGTAGGCCAAGCACAGCCGGTGCGCCAGCAGCCAATATGATAGCAATCGACTCCTTGCGGGTATACGAAGGGAAACTGATGTGCGGGACACCCGAGGCCTGCAGGAATAATGGACGGGGTGTAGAACTGAGAATCAAAACGACAGAGAGGGATGGAATCTGGCCGCAGTTACAAGTCAGTACCGAACTACTCATCCATCATCGGAAGACGCAAATCCGCTCCATCACTTACAATTTCACCCAGCCTTGCAAGCGCAGATAATAGCGTCGGCGGCGCCTCCCGCTGTCTATCAATCCCATCTAAAACCAAAACGAACTTCCCAATTGCCTGCCCAGGGTTCGAAGCAAGGCATTCACCCAGCAGAACTGTGAGGGAACTGACGTGCTCGCATCTCCCTTTTCCGAATCGCTCCCATTCGTCTTTCCGTCCAAGAGCTTCCAGGATGGCCCACAATATCTTTGTCAATAAATGCCGCCCCGTTATACATTCGGGACTCCGAACGATGGCGTGCGGCACGTCGAGTCGGGCAAGGACGTTACTGACGATTGTTGACTTGCAAGTTGCGGATATTCCGTGGACGACGATAGTAGATGGGCTAGATACTCCGGGCTAAACATATCGATTATTGTCAACGATGCGACCAAGATAAGTTTCCGAGACCACGGGGGTTGGAGTTCTTACTGCAAGTAGGCTTGCCAGCTGCCTCGACTGAGCCTCCCGGCAAGGCCATTGCGGGCTTAGAGATCTGGAAACCTCGACCGGCAACATGTGAGGCAATTTACACTAGCATTAAATTCGCAGATCCTGCCGCCGAAGACTGTGAAGCTATCTTAAGTAATTAGAGAAGCCTTCCAGGAGTTTGATCGGAGCCAAGCGCCGAACCAGTAAACAAATGAGGTCACGTGGTGATAACGATACCTAAGCCAAGATAACGGCGAAGTTCGTCTCCAAGCTCCGGTGAGCTGTAGTCGGTTGTATATTCTGAATCTGTCCTTACATTACGAATTGAAAACACTGCAATTTACGTTGCAACATATTCGATTCTACCGCTAAGGCTAGATGGTACATAAATGGAAAATAGAGAAAATACATGACAAAAGAGATCAAAAAGAGATACGAGACATCTTGGCTGCCCGTAGATATAGATACATCTATTCTACCGCATGTTCTGAAGTTTCAAAACGGGAAAGATGGTATCAAAAATGATATGCGGTTCATCCCCATATGCATAGAAAAAGATGATTCAGAGACTGGGGGCTTGGATCGTGGGCACAGCAACAGAGATCACAAGGCCAGATCTCGGGCAAAGAACAGCATGTCTAGACGTCGCTTTCATGAGGCAGTGCCAAAAGACGACACCTCTCTAGCAGAGCAAGCTAGACCAGAAAACGGAAGATGCGAAGAACAATTCAAGCGTTATGGTCGGCGTTAGACGTGAACGAAAGAACCCAAGCGTTCGAAAGAAAAAAAAAAAAAAATACAAGACAGAGTACGATGATGCGGGCACTGGGTGGCTGCATCATATCCGTCAAGAAATGGCCCAGAAAATGCAATCGGATTGCATTAAAGATATAGGTCTTGCTATGGTATCATTACCCATTCGCGTTGACAGCGTGTCAAAGGGTAGCCGTTAAGTCGTCAAAGATCGTAGCATCATAATCAGTATGAGTACAGTTCAAGAGGCAAGAACTAATCAATCCTGGGCGGTTGACAGTCGATCAGAAGTATGAAGCATACACCTGATTCTGGGCTCCAAGATTGCCGTTCTGTTGGGGGACGGAGGAAGCACTATAAATACCAGAGGAGTTCTCACTAGCTCCAGACGGAGTGTTTGAGGAGCCAGTGCCAGACCCAGGAACATAGCTCTGGTTCCCAAATTGTGCGCCTCCGGCAGAAACAGGAAATGGGTTATGTTGGTACATGAAGGACTTCTGAGGCGTCTGCAAAGGTCCTGGAAGCTGTGCGGAGTTCATTTCATTGGGCGTGGCCTGGCCGCTCGTTGCAGCGCTGCTTCTTCCAGAGGTCTCAGCTGCCATCATTTTACCGGCAATGCGGCGTCCATGAGGCGTTTGGCGGATGGAAGGTAGGATAGGGCGCACGGATTCAACTATGCGGGACCGAGTTTCTTGGTCGGCAAAGTCCATGGCGGTCTGCACCACGTAGTTTGCGAACGAGTCACGTAGCATTTTTTCCAGCTCAACTCCCGACAACATTTCGTCAATCATTAGGCGGCGCACCGGCATCTCGGCAGTGCGCAGGCACTTCTCGATCACGTTCGAGCTAAACTTTTGCTTTGAAAGAGCGGGAATATTTCCACGGAATGCCTGGCAAAGAGGCTCTGTGAAATGGGCTTCGGACAAATCAAGGATATACTGTACAACGTAATTGCCGAACGGATCTTGAACGAGCGCAAACGCGTTGGAGGTTATCTGAGCGATTAAACGGGCTCTTTGTTCTCCAGATGCATGGTCTATGCAGCGCTGAAGGACGCAGCAGCCGTGTCGATGAGTACCAACCACCACGCAGTTGGCACCGACAGCATCGTAGATGAACTGCGAGTCATCTGCAGAAAGACGATTGAGGCACTTTTGGATGACATGGTTACCATTCAAGTCCTGGACCAGCTCCACAACATGATCCTTTAGTGAGTGGATGACTGTTTGCGTCTGCTCAGGGGTGGAGATGAACTCAATCATCTTTTGAAGAGCCCTGGTACCATGCTGATTCAACGCAATTTTGACGAGTTGGTGCGCGGCGCTGTTGATCAAAGCTGTGCGTTGTTCATCGTTGGAGTATTCAAGAAGTTTCTGGCATAGATAGTTACCGAAAGGATCTAGATTCGTGAGAATGAAATTAGCTAAACTGGAGATGCGATCTGGAATGCGTTAAGGGAAGACAAACCGGTCATAAGTTCGACGACATGCAACTGGGTTTCGTCAAAGATCATTTGGACATGTTCCGCGTTGCGCTCCTCAAGCTTCCTCTGCAAGTATCGGCAGCCGTGCTGGTCTTTGCAAAGACCATATATTTCGCCGCGGTAGTGTTCAAGAGGGTAATTTGTAAAGCGGGAAAGTTGGGCGGAGTCTCCTTCAGCATTTCTGCGAGATCCGACAGGCTTGGTCGAGTTGTCCCCAAGGCGGTAGTTCCCATAGGATGGATAACCACCCGCAAATGAAGGCGACGGGTTGTATTGGCCATTGACCTGCATAGGCGCCCCCATATAGGCCTGGACCCCGTAGCCGTAAAACGGTGGCTGAAAACCAGCTAAGGAAGTCTGCGGCACTGCCGTGTTGCTGGATGTTGCGGCGCTTAGTTGGGGCCCGAACGGCGTAGCGTTCGGTTGCAACATGGTTGGCTGTTGCCTGGACTGGTTTGGCTTCACCTCTTCACGCTCCGGCGAGTCCTTCTGACGAGGGGTCGCAGTGTTGGGTGGGATTCGGCCAAGGCTCGCGTTGTGCTTGTGGAATTTTTCTGCGTGAGTCTTTGGAGGAGTAATTGCGGGGTCGAACCCATCGTCCTTAACAGTAGGCAAATCATTAGTTGAGTAAGAGGACTGCAAAGGAGCCGGACGGTTTGTTGCGGTGGGCGTGGTAGCCTCGTGGTTACCCTCTGCTGCATACAGCACATTTGCTTCGAGTGAGTGCCTGGCCGCATGTCTAGAGCCATTTGGTTGAGCAACGTGTGATTCTTCGGGTGAGCCGCTAATATGGCCTAGACGAAACATGTTAAGAGCGTTTTGCGGCATGCTTTGGTGCGAAGAACGATGACGATTGTGAGTATTCCAGGACTCGGGGTTGGGAGTCTTAGAATTCGCTAGGTCCAAGGCGTCCGAATTTGCTGAGAGCTGAGAACGTTTGGTTAGCGATTGAGGGATAAAGAAGCCATGGTAAGAGAGACCATGTAACCTACCAGGCTTGAGCCGTTGCTACGAGACAAGGTTGGGAATTTGTCGTCCGTTTCAGTCAACTGAAGATAGCTCTTGATGTCTGGAGTTGGAATCCTATCTTCTTCCTTTAAAGTAGATCGATCGTCGTCGTTGTGGAGCAAGTACTTGGTTGCGTTGAATTTATCCAAGGTAGAAGAATTGTTGAATCCTGAGTTGCCAGGACGAATTTGAGAGCCAAAGCCCGACGAGGGCATAGAATAGCGGTGAATACTAGTAAGGACAATAGTCAGTAACACATGCCATTGATCCTGATGAGAGGTTTTTTGAGGACTTAAACGCTCCAAGTGAATGAAGCGAAACAACTGGACTCATGCTCGAGCTATTGTGGCATGGAGTGAGGCGAAAAAGAATCGGAAGAGAGCATCAGCAACAGGGATGGTTACTTACGAAGATCCAGGGCGAAATGGGGACGTAGACTCGTTTCCAAAGTCTTCTTTCTCAGAGTTCCTGCGAGACCCGGGGACTGAATGAACAGCGAAGCGGTTGGTTGAGGTCTGGGCTGAGTCGTGATTCATCTGACTTGGAGGACTGGTAACTGAAGACGCAAAAGCGTTGAAGAACCCAGGAGACGAGGTAACACTGGAAGTTGAAAAGCGAGTAGGCCGGGAGAAGGCACCTGGAAAGCCGTTCTCGCGATACTCAGGGGGAGTCGTAGGCTCGCTGACAGGTCCAGAGATCCCTGCTTTAGCAAGATCTTTGGCAAGCTGGTTCATTTCCAACTGCTCTCTCTCGTGTTGCAAGTCAAGGAGCTTCATGTCTTCTTCGAATCTTCGTTTCTGTTCTCGCATATATTCAATATGCTGGCGTTTCTTTTCAAACTGCGAAACAAATGAGCGACAATTCAAATGTCAGGTATTCAAAATTGTAAGACAAATAATTAGAGCAAGATGAGCAGGTGAGGGAAAATTGATGATCTAAGTGAGAAAAGAGGGGTGATTGAAGGGTAACACCAAGGGTAGGTTGAAGACAATAGGAAGCGGTGAATAGAATGAATAGGACAATAGAGAATGCAATTCAATTGCGGAAAATATTCATAACAATGAGATGTGTGGGTGCCGAGCACGAGCGTGAGGTAGGTCACATAGCCATGTGAACCTGCAGGGCGAAGTACGGAGCATATAGGAGATCTGGGGTACGGAGCTTACCGATGAGAGTAGATCTAGCGCATCGGGCATCTGAGGAGGAGCAGGCCCGACATTGTTCACATAGTTCCAAGAAGATAGCTTGCTTGCGTCTGTTGTAAAGCGGCGTTGAAGATTGGCACGAACTTCGCCTGTAGGCCGTGGGAACGCTGAAACGAAACTTGAATGGCCCGGTGAAAGTGAAGAGTAGCCAGGAAAAGGAGTCTCTGACGGGGGCGAGCGGGGAGAGGGAAATCGGAGCTCATCGAGACGTTCACTTAGTCCGTTCTTGAAGGCCATTATGGGCGGGCAATCGGGGGACGAGAGTTATCACAGGACTAATAAACTCAGGGGCCAAGGCGAGGCAGAGGTCAGCTATGTCATGATACCTCACAAACAACGGAGAAAGCATCCGAAGGAAAGGAGAGGGTTTGGACTGCGACAACGACGGCGAGCAGACCGGGGGCACGGGATTAAAGTACAGAAGTGAAATGTTGGCGGTGTGCTCTCTGATAGCGACTCATGTAAGGAGTTGACGCTCAAGAGGGGCGGAGGGGTGATTTGGCGAAGCGAAACACGGAAAAGAGCAGCGACTCACCCACAATGAACGTCTCGATAGTTTGAGTTTCAGGGACGGGAGGGAGACCTTGGACGGCCGATGTTCGTTTGAATCGCGCAAGTAAGGACTGTCTGGACGCGGAACCAGGCGCTGTTCACGCACTTTGCCAGTGTTCTTGCAAATTGCGGAGATGCCAGCGGACGGTGTTTTAATCACGGCGTTGGCTTCGTCCCGAGACGCGCTCTCGCTCGTGTCGAGAGCCGCGGGAGAGGATAACAGTAAACGAATGAACAGATACAAGGGAAGTATATGGAGGATACGACAATGTAGAATAAAAGACGATTGTTATACAGGTCGCATGTGCTCAAAAGAAGGGAAGGAGAAGCAGAGAAAGAAAGAAGGGCGAGAGGGGAAAATGAACGAAGTGGGCGGCGGCTGGGACAGTGAGCGGGGAGTTGAGAGTGACTCGATTCCCGCTCGTTTAGGCAGTGCTCGCCCTCACTATACTCAATCTTAGGGACCAGTTCCAGCACCCTGGTCAAAGCCCTATTTCTGTTCCTGGGTAAGAGCTCTTTACCTTTTCCTTCTTTTTTCTTTTCGTTCTTTTATTTATTTATTTCTTATTGATCTGTTTTAATGCATTGCGAATTTTGATCATGAACTCACTGTCAGATCATCCAGAAAAACTACTGGTATCTAGGTACCTAATCCCAATAGTTTTGCTTCTCACCATTCAACTCGTATGCTCCAGAGTCCAGACTACCTGCCCGTGCATGATCTCGTGTGGTTTAACACGAGAACGGAAATAAAAAACGAAAAAGAAAAAGAAAAAGAAAAATGGCAACAGAGAAACATGGTTACTCCGTCTTCCCCATGGTCTCTGAATTGGCAGCTGTCGCGGAAAGACAATCCTATCAATACATTTACGAATATATGGCAGGCAAGAAAACCGTGATCAGTGCGCTGCAGCGCGCCGTCTGTTGGATGGGCCTGCTCCCCGAAAGCACAGGCTGATGAGCTGTCTTGCCTTGCCAACCCTCCAGCCGATCATTGGGTTTTCGATGGATCAAGAACTGAATCTCCCTCGCGGGTTGATCGTGATTCGGCTAAGGGCTGCTAGTGGTGACCAGGAGCTTCGGTGCTAATGCATTACTTTATTGGGGATAGAGTGGTGACTCTTCCTTCAGGTATCCAGGTCTAGACAGGGATTATGGTAGTAGATCTCCCAGCTCCTTATCGTCTCTTTTCTGGAAGAGAAAGTTCGAGGAGCCCTGTAAAATCGTGAGACTGGTGCCCTACCATGCTCAGCTGGCCGTTAATTATCGTTGTGGTCAGACTTGTGGTACTCCTCTGGGAATAAAGGGGGAGTTCTTGCTGGGTGCGCTGGTCGAGAGCGTGGCCGCTGCAAGTGTTTCTGCAGTAGCGGGTGGGGACCGATGTAAAAAAAGATGTGACGGCGGATCAGGTCCTAGCCACCAAATGTAACGACGTATGGAGGGCCTGGGTCAGAAAGATGCGAGTATTCTCGCCTTGCACAGAGATAACCTGCTTGATAATTGAAAGGGGCGTGCGGAGGGCCTTGTGCTGACTCCTGAGGATCGCAGCCAACCAACGAAGCCCTCAACAACTGGGCGTACCACAAAGTCAGCATTTAGGGATTGCCACGCGCGACCCAAAGGTTCGCGACAAACATCTCCGATGCGTAATCATCATTCCTTTTTGGTCAATCAGTGAGGGGAAACCCGCCTGGAATTTCCCGCTTGCTTGTTCTCGCTGAGCTGGTTCATCCTCGACCTAGTGGAAAAAGGTGGCACAGTCGCAAGGCACAAAATTCACGGTTTGCGGTTTTGCTTGATCAGGTTCTGAGGACGGAACCAGGCATTGCGTTGGGCGTATTGGCGCTTCACACCTCGGGACCAAAAAGTAATTGAGCGGGCACAGAGAATTGTCTCAATCACAAACTGATGCAATGGCTTGCCACATCGGGCGCAGCGATTGGAGATTGCAGCGCGAGGTGAAGCGCAGACTGAGGCCTGTGGGCCGCTGATTGGTGCGGCAGGAGAGAAGCGGTGTACAATTGCGAATGGAGGCGAAACTGACCTCCCTGGCTCCGGTGGTGGTGATCGCACTAGGGCCTCCTTTTCATTTCTGTCAAGAACAATCTGCAGGCGCTAAATGTCGTGTTGGCAAATTCGAAAAAAGCCCACGCTCCGAGACATTCATGTTTGGAGTTTGTGGGCTGGATTGGGATGAGTGGATGGACGTGGTGGACTTATCGATAAGTGGACTGCTATCGATAGTCGCAGATGTTTCGATATCGCCCTCGGATGACGGCAGTCACAGCCCCAGTCTCCATCCTTTTGAAGATCCAATTTCCATGCAATTCGGCACAGACAACATCCAACAGCCGAAATGACGGCATTCGCTGGCAGAATATCCGACACTCAATTGGAGCTGATGATGCTCCGATGCTCGGTGCTCTGGGCGAGCGATGGAATGGACCGAGACACATTTCAAGGACCCGAAACGCAGTAATCCAATCAACGAGGGCCACTTTTCGCCTGCTTGGGGCTGACCCGACGAATGACCCTCTGGAAATTAATATGCTGGGATACCCCAGCCAGTCGTCGCATCTTAGATTGCGGAAAACGCAGGCTAGTCCCTTCACCGTACTGGCACTGAGTGCTACGTATCTTTGGATAAACCGGTTGACTGTTCCTGGGTCACTTCTAAGATAGAGTAGACAATTCTGGAACCTGTCGCTATACTTAGGTTCGCCCGTGGTACCTCGATGCGTCTCCAACTCCAAGCCTGCAATCGAACAACGTTGGTTGGCCAAGCATTCAACGCGGAGGCTTTACCCGCTGAACCAACTTTATTTTACTGCGCATCCGTAGCGCAGGCCATATCCGTGATTGGCTTTTGCTCAATTGCCATGCTTTAAATAGTGATATGCTTGCCGGTAGTTGTCCAAATGCCGTGTACTTCCAACTGGCGCGCCGCGAGTGTAAAAGAAAGCCATAACTCTTCGCTTGCCTGATATTTGTCTAGCTTTGCCTTTAAACCTGGGCCATCCAATGAAGCTCACGGTTTCCGTTCCAGCAAAGCATGGGTGCCACTTTATGCTACTGAACGCCGGGGTTTGGCTTCATGCAAGTAACATCGAAGCCCAACGCCATCTGGTGTGCTCTTTAACTTGCGGTCAAAGAGCACCCACCGCTACTCAGTCGATAGATGCCCTGCAATTGATACATATACTTTCCCCACCCTGAGACCCATAAACGGCTCCGAGACGCAGTTATCGCCTGTGTTTTCAAGGTTCGTTCTTCTTGGCCATTCTTGTCCTTCCCGCATTAGGTTTATGATGTGATGTGGACCATGTGCCCCAAGACAACTAGACAACTCCCGCACAATAAAGAATGTTGAAAACCCTCGAAACACATTGTTGCCTAACCCCGCAAACTGGTGGGTACTGTTACAAACGGATCCATTAGTAGTTCCTATCGACAATGGCCCTGCAATTGCATGGACTCTTGAAGATGTTCCATGAGAAGCGGCACCAAGCCGTCGTCTCCCATGTTCAAGCGCAGCCAATCGTGCCCTAACATTTCCTTCTGTTATCAAAAGAATGTTTTCGCTTCGACTTTCTGACCAATGTATGGTACTCGAACGATAACCCTAACCAAGAGCGAAAGTTACCTGGATAGACTTGCTACATTTCATGGGAATAACGCCATAATGCTGCAATTAATCAAGACAAAGTTCACATTTGGAGCCAATACTGCTCCACAATACTAGGAGCTCCAAGTGAGTTGTCCCAACTAGCCAGCTACAGCGGTGACATGGCATCCCTTTCACCAAAACTAGCTCAACCGGGCCGGCCCATATCTGCGTCTGCTTCCCAGGGTTGCGACATGGAGGCCTCATCTTCCGTCGGGCATCATCTCAAAAGACGCGCGTGCAAGTAAGGCGTCCTCGATCGCTCCAAAATTCAACAATGCAGCGAAGCTACTCCCAGCGACTGCGCTGTACTTGCGCCGAGCGGATGTTGGCGCTGCAGGCAGTCGACTGAAGCAGGAGGAGAAAGCGCCAGAGCCTGAGATGTACATTGTGCAGTGCACTATGAATCATATTTCTCTCTCTTTCTGTCTCTTTTTCTTGGGACGCGGGGGTTTGACATCATAGGACGCCATGACCTATTGGTACAACGTATCTCGATTTATGCTGTCGGATAATTCGTGGCATTTTAGTTTATGCTCTATTCGCTTGTTGATAGCGTGTCCGGCTCTTCTGTCCTAGGAACGAGATATGCCTGCCAGCTATAGTATGGAGTATTCGAACGAACAGTGTGTCATGTTTACGAGTACCCTGTTATACTCCGGTCTATCATAAGTCTTGTACGTGATTTGTTTACGCACTCCGACTGATACAGAGTATAGTACAAAGGTCCTTTTCCTGGAGCATAATCAATTGCTCTAAGGTCCTGTGAATACGTGACTATAGAAGATTGCTCGTTATTTATTCCAATTGGCGTTTCGAACAAAAATTATGTTCCTCTTAGTACATGTTCCCAGGTATAGATCATATGCTTGCCCTACCGCAACCCTAACTAACTTGATAGTATATAAATACATAGCATAAAGCCTTGCATCAGGTATCAGAGAGCTACTATACCCTTATCGACGTACGAAACATAATATCAAGCCTTCTCCGAACGGTTATGAGAGTGGTTCAGCTTCAGGGAATATAGCCAGCCGCCAGCAATGCCCCACAAGGCCGCCCAGACAGCTTGTGACAGCGATATAAAAATCCAGGACAATCGACACCGCAGATCCTAAAAGCCTAAGAGTCATCGACAGTTCCTTTCAGGGTTCCCAATCAACAGGGAAACCAATCCTGCGGCTATAATACCGCTCTAAGAAGACCCTGGCTGACTACTAGTCCATCACGAAAGGGCTGTCACAGGGTACGTTCTCTCCACCAGGGGAAACGATTTCCCAATCAGGTGCGGATGGGGCCTGAGCGAACTTACCTAGCCGATTTAAAGGAGCAATCGCTGGCTATTATCACTCTAACGGGCAACGAGGGCTCGTCAGCTTGTCTGGATGGATCGAAAAGTCGGATTTTTCATCGTGGTGGGGGGCATGAGTGGAACCGTCGCGTTAAGTCGGGAGGGGAGGGTCCAGCTCCCAAGCAACGAAGGGTTGGGATTTGGGGAGCTTGTATAAATTTCTTGTCGTCCTGGGAGAACCCCGCCATTTTATCTTTTGGGTGTTGTATTGTTTCTTGTCTTTAACGAACTCTCTGAACAACGTTGTTAATCTTCCGGAAGTTGATTGCTACGTGATTATCAGAGACCTAGTTAGGGCAACCAGCAGGATGGTGTCCTTTCGTAAACCGCCCCGATATGTTCTTGCTAGCATATTGTGCTCGTGCGGTGGTCTTCTTTTTGGGTAAGGTGATATCGTTCGCAGGACTAAGACTGTTTTCGTCTCTGACCTTCGTGTGCTTGCCAGTATGGACACTGGCATCATTGGGCCAGTGACGGTTATGGATGGGTTTGTTGAGAAGTTCGGCAATCAGTCTGCAACGATACACGGCCTGCTGGTGTCTTCGATATTGATTCCTGCCGCCATATCCTCGTTCTTTGCTGGATATCTAGCGGACAAATTTGGTCGCCCCAAAGGAATTAGCATAGGAACCCTGATATTCGGACTTGGTGCAGCACTTGAAGCCGGTGCTGTTCATATTTCCATGTTCGTCGTTGGGCGGTGCATTGAGGGAATAGGAGAAGGACTGTACTTGGGCACATTGGTTGTGTATGTTGGAACTCTATCCCTGATCTCCCCCTGTACCTTTCTGACTTTGACAAGGTATATTTGCGAGATTTCACCCCCTAATGTCAGAGGGACGTTGACGACTGGCCCGCAGTTACTGATTACTCTAGGCCTTGTTGTTGGTTTCTTCACTTGCTACGGGACTGCTCGGATCCAATCCTCCATGTCGTGGCGAACTCCATTTCTCATCCTGGCCTGCCTTTCTGCCTCGTTCTCTATGGTTGCACTTACATGGCTCGTTCCATCTCCAAGGTGGCTCACCATCCATGGCCGCAAAGCCGAGGCCAATGCCGTCTGGGATCTCCTGGGTGTTAGTCATGCAGAACGGGAAAAGAGCGAAATCGAACAAGACAGAGGATCCATCATCCAGGGCCTAGCCTCTCAAGAAGTTGCCGTGACCAATGTGCCGAGTATGGATACCTCGGTGACAGCGGTACAAGACGGTGACCGGCCCATGAAACACAAGTTGTTTGATATTTTCTCCAAGGACGTCCGGTCACGTACAGCGCTTGCTGTGTTTTTGATGGCAATGCAGCAACTTAGCGGGATAGATGGTGTTCTTTACGTGAGTTATCTGCTCCCACCAACGGGCCGACAAATAGAGGCTAACTCATATTCCTTATAGTATGCTCCCCTACTCTTCGAGCAAGCAGGGCTCGCATCGGCGGATGCCAGCTTCTTCGCGTCTGGCGTTTCAGCCCTCGTTATTTTCGCAGTGACCATTCCAGCCCTAATCTGGGCCGATAAATGGGGCCGTCGGCATAGCGTCATATACGGCGGTGTTGGTATTAGCATCACCATGTTTCTGATGGGCGCACTCTATGCAGGCAAAGCAGTGCACAGCACGACTGGAGCGGGGCGCTGGGTCGTCATTGTCTCTATTTATATCTTCGCAGTGATATTTTCCCTCAGCTGGGCAGTCGGCATCAAGATTTATGCAGCCGAAATTCAACCGCAAAGGACCCGCGCATCAGCTACCAGTCTAGCACACGGCAGCAACTGGGCCACAAACTTCCTCGTCGCCCTTACAACACCAATTCTACTATCCAAGAGTAGCTTTGGAGCCTATTTTCTTTTTGGTGGATGTTCGTTGATCACGGCTGCAGTCTGTGCTCTCTATATGCCCGAGACCAAGGGTAGGTCCTTGGATGAGATTGAGGATGCCTTTAAATCCAAGACAGTCAAATCCTGGTCATTTATGAAGACTGTCCGGCCGATCGCCCGGAGAGCACCTGAAAATATTAGAATGCCTGTTATTTAACCGGGATTTCATGGCGTAAAGTACGGTACCTGAGGGCTAGGCATTTGGTGCGGAAGTGACTAGCTACCTGCTGCGGGAAAATAAAACCAATGATAATGATTAGAATAGAGTATAAGATATAAATCTCGAAAATCTTATGAAAAATCGTAACAACAACTACATTGGAGTGTTTAACTTCCAACGTCTTTGAGGGCTGTATGCGGAGGATGTATATATTTGTCAGCGGATGCCGCACTAACCCAATTAAATTAGATCAAGACGGTTATGAATTACATAATCTCCCCACTTCTGCATAAGGAAATTCATCCGGAATTTTGGATCTTTTTCCCCTCGCCGATAAGAAGAAATTGCGGTCTCACGCCTCGGCTGCCATGAACCTCCACTGACACCAGGCTATCTTCCGACAAGTGCAGCCTTAGTTCGACCGGTTAACAACCTATCTTCATAGGGATGCCGCCCCGAAAGAGAGCTACGGCTCCTGTCAGTGCGCGAGCTGCGCAACCTGCAGAGGTATGACACCGGGATCTTCTTGTCGGGCGCGGGTTTGTTTGCTAATATCTCAACCATTTTGCACAGGCCGGAGCATCGTCTAAAACAACGTCAGAAACCGCACGACGGAAGCGCGCCGCTCAAACCAAGGAGGCCAAGGAGGCGTCGAATTCCGAACACCCAACTCAAAGCGGAGAAGACCATGCTGCCGACACAGAGCAGACAGAGCAGGTTCCGGAGCCGCAATACCCATACCGTCACCGCGATCCATTTGATGCGCTTCTGGAGCCCTTCTACGCTAATAAATCTCTGACCGACCCGATCAACACTGCGAAGGACAAATGGAATCTGTTGCCCGCGTTTTTGAAGGTCAAGGGTTTGGTGAAGCAGCACATTGACTCATACAACTACCTCGTGGAAGTGCAGTTGAAGAAAATCGTCGAATCGAGTAATACGATCCGCAGCGATGTCGACCATAACTTTTATATCAAGTTTACCGACATCTACCTTGGGTTCCCTCGCCGAGCGGACGAGCCTCAGGATGTGCGTACCGAATTCGACGAATCCACTGTGACTCCCCAAGAGTGCCGGCTGCGCGACACGACATATGCCGCTCCTATCCAGGTCGACTTTGAATATATTCGTGGCCGCCAGAGGGTGAGGAGAAAGGGTGTCGCTATTGGTAGAATGCCGGTTATGCTTCGCAGTTCGAAGTGTGTGTTGGCGAACAAGTCTCCTGCACAGATGTCTGTGCTCAACGAATGCCCTCTTGATCCCGGTGGATACTTCATCGTCAATGGAACGGAGAAGGTGATTCTCGTCCAGGAACAGTTGAGCAAGAACAGAATTATTGTTGAAACGGATCCCAAGAAAGAGATAGTCCAGGCTTCGGTTACAAGGTAGGGAGAGCGCGGACTTTTGAAGAGACTCGGCTTTCTAACCTATGCCTACAGTTCCTCAAACGAGCGTAAATCTAAGAGTTACATCATCCTGAAGAAGGATAGGTTATACGTCAAGCACAACGTCCTGAGCGAGGATATCCCCATCGTAATTCTCCTCAAAGCGATGGGTATACACACCGACAAAGAAATGATGCTTCTAGTTGCTGGTGTGGACAAGGTTTACCAAGAAGATTTCGCGATCAACTTCGAGGAGGCTATCAAGGTTGGCGTTTTTACACAGCAACAGGCGCTTGAATGGATTGGCTCTCGAATCAAGATCAACCGTAAGCAGATGTCTTACCGCCGAACCCACGTTCAAGAGGCCGTCGAGGCCATTGCGTCGGTCATCATTTCCCATATCGAAGTCAAGGATATGAACTTCCGTCCCAAAGCCATTTACGTTGCGAACATGGCTCGTCGTGTGCTCATGGCCAAGAACGATGCCGCGTTGGTTGATGATCGTGATTATTTGGGAAACAAGAGATTGGAGTTGGCAGGACAACTGTTGGCCCTACTTTTTGAAGATCTTTTCAAGAAGTTTTGTTTTGATATCAAAATGAATATCGATAAGGTTCTGAACAAGCGCAACCGAGCCGAGGCCTTCGACGCTTGGAGTGTTATTGGTATGCACAGCAATCATATCACACAGGGCATGAACCGAGCTATCTCAACGGGTAACTGGAGTTTGAAGCGTTTCCGTATGGAACGTGCTGGTGTTACTCACGTACTCAGCCGGCTGAGTTATATCGCCGCTCTCGGAATGATGACACGTATTAGCAGTCAGTTCGAGAAGACGAGAAAGGTCAGCGGTCCCAGAGCTCTGCAACCCTCGCAGTTTGGAATGATCTGTTTGGCGGATACTCCGGAAGGTGAAGCCTGTGGTCTCGTGAAGAACCTTGCACTTATGACACATATTACGACGAACGATGAAGAAGGTCCTATTAGGAATCTTATTTTCATGCTTGGTGCCGAAGACATCCAAACCGTGGGTGGGAAGGAAATCTATGCGCCTGGTAGTTACACCATCTCAATCAACGGTACACCAATGGCGTTAACACGACGCCCGAAACATTTCTTGAACGCATTCCGAAGACTGCGTCGAATGGGCAGGATTTCCGAGTTCGTGAGTATCTACATCAATCACCACCAGCGTGCTGTGCATGTTGCAACCGACGATGGACGCATCTGTCGGCCGCTCATTATTGTCGAAAATGGCAAGTCGTGCGTCAAGAAACATCATCTTCGCAAGCTCCGTGATGGGACGATGCAATTTGACGACTTCCTTGCTCAGGGTTTGGTGGAATACGTGGACGTCAACGAGGAGAACGATTCGTTGATCGCAATCTATGAGAAGGACATCAGCGACACGACCACGCACATGGAGATTGAACCATTCACTATCCTAGGTGCTGTCGCCGGTCTTATTCCTTACCCCCATCACAACCAGTCCCCGCGTAACACTTACCAATGTGCTATGGGTAAACAAGCGATTGGAGCTATCGCATCAAACCAGTTCCTCCGCATAGATTCCATCCTTTACTTGATGGTCTACCCACAGAAGCCCATGGTCAAATCACGCACGATTGAATTGACCAAATATGATCAGCTTCCGGCCGGTCAAAACGCTACCGTTGCCGTCATGAGTTATTCTGGTTACGATATTGAGGATGCCCTGGTCTTGAATAAGGGCTCGGTCGACCGAGGTTTTGGTCGTTGCCAGGTCTTCCGCAAGTATGTTACCAATATGAAGAGCTATTCCAACGGAACAAAGGATATCCTGAACCCGCCCACCTATGAGAACGATGCGCCAATCAGGAAACATGCTCTGTTAGAAAATGATGGTTTGGCAGCTGTTGGTGAACAAGTCAATTCTGGAGAGGTTTATATCAACAAATCCACACCAGATCAATCATTGGTATCAGGGTTCCCGGCATCCGATTCAGGGCGGCCGATTAGCTACAATCCAACTCCGATGACCTACAAGCTTCCTGACCCTTCCTACGTCGACAAGGTTATGGTTTCCTGTACCGAGAATGAGAATCAAATTATTAAGGTCCTCACGCGCCAGACCAGACGGCCTGAAGTTGGTGACAAGTTCTCATCCCGTCACGGACAAAAGGGTGTTACTGGTATCATTGCCGATCAAGCGGACATGCCGTTTACTGACCAGGGTATCAACCCTGATATTATCATGAACCCCCATGGTTTCCCTTCCCGCATGACAGTCGGAAAGATGTTGGAGCTTGTTGCAGGTAAAGCCGGTGTTCTTTCCGGGCAGCACGGATATGGAACCTGCTTCGGTGGTAGCCCTGTTGAGGAAATGTCCCAGATTCTGATCGACAAAGGGTTCAGTTATGGTGGCAAGGACTATCTCACTTCCGGTATCACTGGCGAAGCCCTCCCATTTTACGTCTTTACCGGCCCCATCTACTACCAGAAACTGAAGCACATGGTTCAAGACAAGATGCATTCGCGTGCTCGCGGTCCCCGTGCTACCCTTACTCGCCAGCCAACAGAAGGTCGTTCTCGAGACGGAGGTCTGCGTCTCGGAGAGATGGAGCGTGATTGTTTAATCGCGTACGGTACTAGCCAGCTTCTTCTAGAGCGTCTGATGATCTCGTCCGATCGCCACGAAGTCGATGTTTGCGAGCAGTGCGGTTTTATGGGTTACCTTAACTGGTGTCAACGATGCAAGTCCTCGAGAAGCGTCGTGAAGATGGTTATCCCATATGCGGCCAAGCTTCTTATCCAGGAACTTATGAGTATGAACGTGACAGCCAGGTTGAAGCTCGATGATGAGTTCCCTGAGACGAAGGGCCGATAATGGGCATCCATCTACTTCCTGCGAAACGTGAAAAACAAAAGTGCTTGCACATGTGGCGTTGGGTTACCTGTACTGTACATAGATGCATAGCGATTGATTTGGTATAGAATATATGAAAACGAGTATTTACGTCTTGAATTTGTTACTCTTCGGTTGTAAATGTTCCTTCATCTGGTACTCAATCTTATCCCCTCATCTCTCCCCGCACTTCCATACCTCGGCCGTCCAGGCAGCAAAGACCATATCAACCACCAGAATAAACTCACCAAAATACTTACAAACTGACAATACCACTTCGACTTTGGTAGAAACCACCAAAACAATGACCGAATTCCAGATCCCACTCGAATCACTCACCTCCATCAAGGACAAAGTCGTTCTCATAACCGGTACCTACTCACCACTAGTGACCTACAGCAAATCATCCTAATCCAGACCCTCCCAAACTGATTAACAAACTTCTCAGGAAGCTCCTCCGGCATCGGCAAAGCAACCGCATCCCTATGCCTCTCTCTCGGCGCTCGGGTAATAGCCGGCGACATAAACCCGCTCCCGGACGAGTTTCTGCAACAGCACGGCAGTGGAACAGAGAATGAGGTCTCATCATCATCATCATCATCACTTCTCTTCGAGAAGACGGACGTCGCGGACTGGGCGAGTATACGGAATCTCTTTGTTAAAGGTATTGAGCGGTTCGGGGGTATAGACCATGTCTTTGCAAATGCGGGAATTGCACCGAGGAATAATTTTCTCGAGGAGACGTTTGAGGATGGTGCCTGTGGTGAGCTTCTTGCGCCGCCTAATCTGAAAGTCCTGGACGTGAACCTTGTCGGAGTTATTTATACGGTTCGGTTGGGTGTTTATTATCTGCGCCAGTCGGGCAAGGAGGATGCTGGCAAGGATGGGAATCCCGGAGGAGATCAGAGGTCACCTGGTATAACAGTTACGGCGTCGGCGTCTTCATTCCAAGACTTTGGCGCCGCGGATTATACAGTTGCGAAGCACGGGGTTCTTGGTGTTCTTCGTGGACTTTATGCTGATTTGATGCATGTGGATTCGTTGGAGCCTGAGAGGACGAGGGTCCGATTGAATGCGATTGCGCCTTCGTGGACGGCCACTGGGGTTGTCCCCCGGGATGTGCTTGTGAGTATGGGCGTTAAGGTTCAGGATCCCGAAGTTGTTGCGAGGAGCGTGGTGATGCTTTTTACCGATTCGGCGCGCCATGGTGAAGTCATATATAGCTGGGAAGGGAGGTATTGTGAGATCAACCGGTGTGAAGGGGGATTGCTTAACGGGGTGTCAAGGATTCTTCCGAGTGTGGCGGGGGAGGGCCCTGTGATGGAGAGGTTAAAGGGGAGGTAGAGCTTCTTATGGTATGTTGATGGGAGCCTCTTGAACACGATAATTACTGTTGTTAAAGTGTCAGATGAATTGAGAAGTTGTACATAATGTCTAAGTATAAAGTGCAAGAGGATTACCTCATATATAACAGCCAAATCATTTAGAACAAGGATGGTCTAATGTAAAATAGGAATGGTATCAAGAATGCAACAGGTAGGTCCAGTCTCCAACAAGAAACACTAGGACATAAACATATAAACATATAAGTTGAAAAAAGAAAAGAAGAATGATCACTCAAAAATTAACGACGCCGGCGCCTGGGTAATCCTAACTCGACTTGAAGATCCAAGATCATTCAGATATAGTTTCACCGTACTCCAGTAGCGTTCTGGATCAGCTCTCATATGTGCAACATGCTCAGACCCCGAGAACTTCTCTCGACGGACCGGGAAGCCCTTCAATTCCGCATCGGATGCATGCTTCTCAACGTCCTTCCAGCTCACAAGCTCATCGGCATCCGAGTAGATATAGCATCGCTTCGGGGGGCCGGCTTTGTTAATTCCGCGGACGAGCTGGCCATCGTTGATGGCCTGGCGGGCGACGCTGACTACATCGCGAATACCAAACACTTTTCCAAACACTTTACCAAGCGTGAAAACGGATGCCAAGTAAGCGTATAGAAGAATCTTGCTAAAAAGGCGAAGAATCCATCTCTTAGGCAGAATATAAGAAAAGGCCTTGACGGATGCGGAGAGCGTGGCTGTCCCGGGGGCACTGTCAATTACCGTAGAGGAAATACGGAGTGGACCACCGGTGGCCTTTTGATAGGCTTCGAGGAGATGCGTGGCAGCGAATACGCCTCCGTTGGAGAACATGTGAAAAAACACAGGGCTGTCTGTAGGAAGAGCTCGCAGAGCCTCGACAGCGGGTGCAAGTCGAGCATACTGCGCCCGCTTTGTGGGACGCAGGATGAATTCAGAGGAGGATGTTCGGATAAAAATGATTCTCGCGCGAGGAGCAAGTTGCCGGTACCCAGCGATATACTTGACCAAGGATCGCGAAAACGCATTCATCCAGAACGCAACAACGATTGTTTCGGGGTAGTCTCCCGTGTCTTCCGCTGAAATATCTGGTTCTGAGACATATATGCAGGAAGAGAGCTTGGTGAATGGAGCTAGATAGTCCACTTTCTGCAGAGGCGATGTCATTGTTTGGAAACAAATGAGAGACGGTTTGATATAAATAAAGTAGAGATCGACAGGTATTATTTGGTAGTACTGAAGGAGTGTCTATAGTCTAAAAGAATGAAGAAAGATAGAAAAGAATGTATAAAATTGAGAGTGCAGGGATGGAAAAGCCCCGTGGACTCAATGCGGAGGAGGGCTGATGCCGCTAGTACTTAACAGGAAAGGCGCGCTGATAGTGCGCGGTTATCCGAGGATATGAAGAGTTATGCATGTGCTATGCCGCTGTACCTAGGCAATCTCTCATCACATAAACTCCTATTTTCTTTGGCAAGTCTTTCTACTGAAAAAAAAGAAGAAGGATCCTTACCTCTGCATGAAGTGTCATTGTTGGACCAGACGCCCGTGTCTCCCGTACTGTCTTCAAAAATCCTCAATCATCTCAGTCGGGCCGCAACCACCGATGCCCACCTGCCCCTCTGAGGTGCAGTTCGAGATACAGCCTGAGATATATAGTCTAATGTCTGGTCGTTCTATCTTAGTGTGCAGTGCTCCATCGGCTGTTACTCTAGGAGCTGCGCCCTTTGAGAATCCCATCTCGATATCACCCTCGCTGGGCACGGAGTTGGTCAAGTTTGCAGACTTGTCATGGACTCTCGTTGGAGAGACAGCTGAGCCGTCGAGAGACGCTCCACTGCGCGTGAAATAGATGGAAACATTGATGAAAAGGCTTTCTAAGAGCCTAACAAGCTCAGGTTCGAACCATTTAAATGACTCTACGATAGGTTAATCGATTCTGACACCGAACGTGAGCAAAATGTACACTGGGCGCAAGCACACTTACCCAGACTCCTGACAACCCTGAGAAATCCTATGGGACTTGAGACATTTCGGGATGGCAGTTGTTCGATCAGATCGAGTGCAATGGCGAAAGTAAAGCTAGCACCGCTGCCACCTGCAACTAAGATCGCCCTGTCGAAGTCCATAAAGTTCGGAACCTGTCCATAGCCTACATCCATGGAGCATCTAAACACCTGGCCCAGCTTCTGCTGGGCGAGACTGTACAAATCGCGAGTGAAACCATCATATACCCTGATGACAAACTCAGGAGAACTCGAAGAGACCATAGTGAAGGGATTTCTTTCAAACAAGCGGACGGAAGGGAGCCACAGAAACACATGGGAACCCGGCTAACATGATACTTTACGTACTGCACCTCCTGGTAATGCAGAGATGGCGGCATGATTTCCAATTGAGAACCAGAAAACTTTAGTCAGTCGGAGAAGCCTGTCAGCGAGCCACATACAGGACGTGAAGATGACGATCATGAGGGTCTGCTTGGACAACTTAGGTCTATGCATTCCGACCATGATCGTGATGAGAATCAGCGTTATCTATTTCTCGCATTTTGTGGAGACTGTCCCCACTTGACCAACCGGTCAAGTAGACTATGGCATGAAGAAGCACCAAGCCAATGGTTGTATACCCAGCTGTCTTGTGAAGGGGACGTAGTTTCTCATACGACCGTCCCGATAAGGGTGCAAGTAGAGTGTTGCGGAGAGCGAAGAAGACAAAGAGAACTAGGTTTGCAAGAGGAACACCAAGCTTGCTAGCTGGGGTGGCTGGTGGTTAGAATAAGAACAAGGATAAGTATACCAGCTGAGTCGGTTTCCCACCTGTATCCAGTTAATACCAAGTTTGGAAAACACGGTTAATGAAAGAATCATACGTAGGTTTGACTGCTCAAGTCCACATTCGTCAAGACACATTCGTCAAGACAAAATCAGCTTGATTGCCCAGTAGATCATGTACAGTAGCCACCTTCCAAAGTGCAAACCATACACCGTCCTGTCAAGTCTTTTCTGTATAGACCTATGCCATTGAATGAATCCTCCAGTTAAACTACCCGGTTTACGAGAACCTGGAAAATCCCTTCCAACATGTTCCATTGATCTGATAAGGATCTGTCAGTGTGAGTGGGTCTGGTAAATACGCGGATCAGATAAGCCCGCGAATTACGGTACGGTATCCAACGGCTGCATACAATACGTCAATTTACAAAACCAGCCAGCCCTGGCAGCTGGTGGTTAAAGAGTTTCGTCGACTGCCCACCATAATTTTTCCCAGTCACTGTATCCCTTCATTCCATAGTCAGACATCGCAGCATAATGGGGAACAACGCCGTCTTCGCAGTGACCGGTCAGTTTACTTTCAGTTTACATTGTTACACCTTTAGCTTATACAAAATCGAACAGTGTTCTTCATCGTCTTTCGGGAATGTCTCGAGACAACCGTCGTGGTATCTGTTCTTCTGGCCTTTCTGAAACAGTCGCTTGGACCGGGATCTGGCAGCGACAGTAAAATCTACAACAGTCTTCGCAAGCAGGTGCGTGTGATAGGTTTATCCCAAGCTTGAAAACGAATCCCACTCATATAAGTTGTCTTTTAGGTCTGGGTTGGATGCGCATTGGGGTTGTTTATCTGTCTCGCGGTGGGCGGCGGTATGATCGGTGCTTTCTACGGTCTTGGCACCGATGCGTTCGCGAACACGGAATATATATGGGAAGGTGTTTTGGGAATCGTCGCATCCATTATTATCTCTGTCATGGGCGGCGCTCTACTCCGGGTATCTAAAATGCAGGATAAGTGGCGAGTGAAACTGGCCAAGGCACTCGAACATAAAGAAGACGGGGATGGACAGCAGCAGCAGAGTCGGATCAAGACATGGATGGAGAAATATGCCATGTTTTTCCTGCCTTTTATTACAGTCCTCAGAGAAGGTCTTGAGGCTGTGATTTATGTTGGAGGAGTTGGGCTGGGACAGCCTGCTACTGCCTTCCCGCTGGCGGTGGTGTGTGGTCTTGCGGCTGGGATTTTGGTTGGATATATTATTTACAGGTATGCTATCACCACCTGGCGAGACACGACCGCTTCTAGATATAGATAGCTGACATGTCTAAGATTTGGGCAAACAACATCCATGCAAATCTTCTTGGTCATCTCCACCGGATTCCTCTACCTCGTCGCTGCTGGGCTCCTCTCCCGCGGCGTCTGGTATTTCGAAGCCAACACCTGGAACAAAGTGATCGGAGGAGATGCAGCAGAGACGGGCGCCGGACCCGGATCGTATGATATCAGACAGAGCGTGTGGCATGTGAACTGCTGCAGCCCCGAGATAAACGGCGGCGGTGGTTGGGGTATTTTCAACTCCCTCCTGGGATGGACCAATTCGGCTACGTACGGGTCTGTCATCTCCTACAATCTGTATTGGGTGTGCGTGATGGCCTGCTACGGCTTGATGATTTACCGCGAGAGGTCGGGGCCCATTGCGGTTATTGATCCAACCCTCGACCGGATTGCTGGGTACAAGGCGAAAACCAAGGCGGCCATTCTTCGTCGGCCGGTGGATACGGAGACCCATCCTGGGAACCAAGTGGTTGGTAGCGTTGAGGGGGGAAAGAGTGGGCAGGGAAGTGCGGTAAGACAAACTGAAGTTTGAGTGGGTAGGGTTTGAGTTTGAGCTTGGGACAGCAATTTGTCGGGGACTGGACAGCATCAGAGTGAATCGGCGGGAAATAACGGAGATTGAGATTTTGCATTGGGGCATAACAGACGAGGGAGATGGGGTGGGCTTGGAACGTCGCGGGGGGTTGTGCGACAGACACGGGCAGATTTGCTTGATCTTATTAGACTAAAATGTGTTTTCGTAATACCTGCGGGGCCTGTAAAAGTTAATCCGTGCCTCTGGCCAGTGGGGGCGCGCGTGCTATGCTTGGTTGGTCTTAGCAAAGAGCTTGTCGTCCCGTCAGCAGCTTGGACCCTGCAGATGCTGTCATCCAATGGCCCAACAGTCTGAATACGAGAAATCATTGTGGCATGCGTGGACCATGGCCGACTTTGTGCAAATTTCGCGGAATCCGCAAGAACCGGGATCCACGCCCGCTGTACGCGTGGCTCGATTTCTGCACCACAGCTGAGAGTTTCGGGAAGATTGATAAAAGATTGATAATGAAATTATCAATCTAGAGTTACCGGTACGAAGCCAGTAAGGACGTACTGACGCTGGTATCCGCCCAAAAAGGCCCTTGTTGACTATTCAGCATCGAATACTTCCCGGTTCCCCTCTTTTTCCCTCGTCCTCTTCATCTCTCTCCCTGCCTGGACTCTGTCTGAGCCAAGATGGCCTTTCTCGCTCGGATCCTGCTGGCTTCCTTTGCAGCGTTTATATTCTTTGTCCAATGCTGCTGGGCTAAAACCGTCACGTACGACTTTAATGTCACCTGGGTCACCGCCAACCCCGACGGCCTGCAGTCGCGAAAAGTCGTTGGAATCAACGGAGAGTGGCCCCTGCCAGTGATTGAAGTGGACAAAGGGGACCGTATCGTCGCGAACGTCTACAATGGGCTCGGCGACAAAGATACCTCCATCCACTGGCATGGCATGTTCCAGAACGACACGAATAACATGGACGGTGCTCCAATGGTGACGCAGTGTCCGATTCCTCCGGGGGCTTCATTTACCTATAACTTTACGGTGAATCAGAATGGGACTTACTGGTATCACTGTCATACGAATGCATGTTACCCGGACGGGTACCGTCAGGCCCTGATCGTGCATGATAAAGATGCGTACTTTGATGCCATGTATGATGAAGAGTTTACGCCCACGATGAGTGATTGGTATCATGAGTTGGTGGAGGATATTACCTTCATCAGTGTGACCAATCCTACCGGTGCTGAGCCAGTGCCGAATGCGTTTCTTGTGAATGATACGCAAGGAACGAGCTTGTCCGTTGAGCCTGGCAAGACTTATATGATAAGGTTAATCAACATGGGAGCTTTCGTGGGGATGTACTTCTATATTGAAGGCCACAATTTCACGATTGTTGAAATGGATGGGACATACACGGACCCAACGGAAGCCGACCTTCTCTACATCGCAGTTGCTCAGAGGTACTCAATCCTGGTCACCACGAAGGACTCAACGGAGAAGAACTACCCCATCGTCACTGTTGCGGACTCGTCTCTCCTGGACACAATCGAGCCAGATCTCCAACTCAACCACACCAATTGGCTAGAATACAATCCAGCAGCCGACCATCCCCAGGCCATCATGCCAGTAGACGACTCCTCAGATCTCATGCCCTACGACGACGCAACTCTTGTCCCTCACGACCGGACACCCCTCCTAGAGGACCCTGACATCGTCATTGAAATCATAGCCATAATGGACAACCTCGCCGACGGTGCCGGCTACTCCTTCTTCAACAACATCTCCTACACCAGACCCAAAGTGCCAACGCTCTACTCCGTGCTCTCAAGCGGGGAGCTCGCAACAAACCCAACAGTCTACGGCGAGTACACCCACCCCACAGTCCTCGGCCATAACCAGGTCGTCGAGATCGTGCTCAACAACGGCGACACCGGCGCGCACCCCTTCCACCTCCACGGGCACAACTTCCAAGTCCTTACCCGGTATCCCTCTTACGCCGACGGTTTCTTCAACTACGAAGACAGCGACGACCCAGTCGCCTATGATCCGTCCAACCACTCCGCCTTCCCGGCCTACCCAGCCAGACGGGATACTCTCGTCGTCCCACCCCAGGGCTACTTCGTCGTCCGATTCCGTGCCGACAACCCCGGTATCTGGCTGTTCCACTGTCATATCGACTGGCATTTGATGCAAGGGCTGGCAATGACAATCATCGAAGCCCCGTTAGAGATCCAGCAGCGGGAAATAATCCCAGACGACCACTGGGCCGCATGTGCAGCGGGCAGTATGCCAGATAAGGGTAATGCGGCAGGGAACACGCATGATCTACTTGATCTGACCGGCCAGAATAAGCAGTTGCCGTGGATTCCTGCTGGGTTCACGACTAGAGGAATTGTGGCGCTTGTGTTTTCTTGTATCTCGGCTGTGTTGGGGTTGGCGTTTGTGGCTTTCTATGGGATGACGGGCGTTCCGAAGCCTGGGATGACACAGGTACAGGAAGGGGAGCAGAGGGATAGTGCTTATGAGGTTGAAACTGTGCCATCGGCGTCGGGAGTGTTGGTAGGGGATGGGCAGACGGTCGGGAGGGCGTAGGGTGACGTTGGATGTTGAACGGTAGGCTATAGGTAGAAATGTAATTAGTGCACTGTGTATATACCAAAGAGAATAGTACTCCATCTGGCTTCTAGTTCTTGCAACGCATGTCTGTTTCGTCGTGACTGTGTTTTGAGTTAGGTAGCCATTATCATCAGGGTAACGGGGGTTGATACCGAACGAGGTTCAGCTTGGCTGACAGCCACCAGATTCAACGAGCCAGGGCAACAGAGATTGCAATATCTGGACAACTAAACTATCCAATGATAAGGCTGGTTAGACACAACCTATCGTAACTGGCAATTTGCCCTCCACGCCTATGTTACTGTATGTCCACATCCATTCCTCCTGGCTGGATCTCACCGCAAGTTCCCAGGTTACCTTAATAGAATGTTAATACTGGTTGTATTCATACAAATATTCACTTACGTACCACTATTAATGCTACTAGGAGAGACTTGAGTGGACTGGGTAAACGGTATAGCCACGATAACAGACGTAATGTCTTTCAACGCCATGTAATATGCCGCCTCAGACGTGCTACGCACTGCTAATAGCCCCCATAGCAATGCGACAAGAAGGCTCTCAGGAATTGCAGGCAGAATAATGAGCATGAGCGGAATAAAATACGACGCGGACACAGGTGTCTGGTTATAATTAAAGCGATCCATAGCCAAAGCACTAACCCCAACACTACATGTTCATTTTTTTCGCCAGGCAGCAACTGAAGTTCCGCCCCAGCAATACGCAGGTCGAGCTGATACATTAGCCTCATGGATGGAATACTGCGTAGCCCGCTAACACGGCATAGGTTGTTGGGAGTATCAAGATGGGCCATTATTCGCCGACTTCCCAGTGGGATTAATATGTAATTGGCGAAACGAGGCAAGCCAGTCTGGGTTGTCAGCGACAGTTTGGTCCCAGGCATCCTCACTATCAAAGAGCACCTTTCGGGCCTCCTTCTGGAACATTTCATCCGTAGGTACAATGCCGACTTCCATCTGCTTCCTTGCGTATTGGCTTAGATGGCGTGTAAAAACGTCCAAAAACCCCGGAAGATCCGAATCCTCTGTTTGGTCTCTAGGTGCGAGCTCCTGGTTTGCGCCTTGGATATATTCAGCTTCCCCGGCCGCATTGATCCCTGACATGAGCGGTGTATATTGGTCATGCGCGTCCTTATTTGTTGCAGAAAACGGGACTATGCACTCTGACTCCCAACCGAGAAGATACGGTGGGTACGCATTTTTCAGCTGCGCTCTAATATGAGGGTCAAACCCGTGGTCCCCTTTCCAGTCCTTCATGGTTGACCCTCTGTGAAAATGCTTGGCCAGATGCGAAGTGCGATCATCCCAGTTATCAAAGTTCATATCACAAAAGCCACACCTCGACGCGATGCTCTTTACCTCGTTTTTCCAGTCATCTAGCGGCGGTAACTCTTGTACATTATGCGTGTGGCGAAGATGTTGTACGAGATGGTCCTTTCGACGAAAGGACCGAAGCTCATTGGATAGACCGTGGCAAGAGTCATGGTTATGTCCTGATATGTGCTCTTGGGATGGCTCCATCTCATTGCAATAGGCGCATAAATGCTTACCCGTGATCAAAGAAAGGATCGAAGGTCCATATGGTGCGCAATACCAGCTTTCTAGATTCAAATGTAGCGATTTTTCATGTCTAACCCATTCGTACCTACTGCCGAAGCGATCACAGCAAAATGTGCAACAAAATATGCGGTGTTTGCTACTTTTGCGCTCATTCCTGGTACGCCGCGGTTGGGATTGACGTTTTCGGCTACGTGACGAGCTAGTAGCAGATGACCGGCCTGTAGATGATGCGCTTGAATCGCGGCTTGCTGTAGAGATTGACCGACGAGACCGAGATGATGATTTACCACGCCCGCGCCTGGCTTGGTCGGTTTGATGGAGCAATGATGTCTCCTCCATGGCTTTGAGAATCGCTGTGACGGGGGCCGGTTCATCCTCAGGTGGGAATTCCTCCCATCGTTGCATAGGGTCCAATCCATGCGAATTCGAACCATACACAGGGGTGGTTTTGCCTCCTAGCCTTGACACAAAGTACCGACTCCTCCGCCTAGGAAGTCCACGCTGCCGGTTGGAAGAACGGGGATGGCTTTGGTCGCAATTGACTTCGTATCCGGTTAGTGTCTCAGGTTCCGAGGCCATTTCCAGGGCATCAGATTTTGTGGGACATGGTGAATTTGACAGATCACTAGAGACTGTTGCTGGAGTGCTCGAGAAAGTGTCATCTGGAGCCCCATCTTGGGCATATTGTAAGTATTCTCTAGAAAGTTGTCGTGGATCTAAAGTAGCGGCAAAGTCCTCGGTGGGCAACGACGACGGAAAGGTGTCGGTTAACGAGCTATCCTTTGAGGAGATTGGCTCCGAACAAAACGTATCGCGAGCACCAAAATCAGGTGGCTCATGACAATCCAAGCTTTGACTGTACAATGAATTGGTGCCGAACACAGGGTCGATTGACCCCGCTTTCTCACTGCTGATTAGGGGAATGAGATTGTTGACGCGTTGAGTTGGGGCTTCGTTGTCAAGCTGCAACTCAAATGATTCAGGATAAAACGTCATACTGTCTGTACTGCAGTCCTTGTACATCCATGAAGCAATTCGGAATTAGTCACAGAAACGGTACGCCACTTGTATGGGAGCCTGGGGGGCCTCGTGACTTGGTTTGGCGGAGGAAATGGAGAACATGTCTTCACTGACCCACAGTCTGCCCGCTGCCATGACCGGAGAAAAGCCGATATACGTATTTCATCCACCGAAACAATCCATATCACTATTTAAAGCATTTTAGCACCGAGTCTTTTTTTTTTTTTAGATCGAATAAAACAGTCAAATTTCAAAGCACATGGATCAATCCAGGTTGGATAATATTGCACACATCCACATCAATTGGAAGAACAGATCGGGACCGTGGTGCTGGAGACCTGTCGAGCTCATCGTCCCAAGTTGAAAGAGCATATATTTCGTAACTGGTTGAGTGAGCTTGATGTCTCTGACAAAGTTTCATGAGCCCGATAATGGCCTCTTTAGTGTAACAGCGGCCCAGAGGATTATGAGGGTTGCAAATGACCAAAGCTCGAACTTTATTGTCGGACCGACTTTCAAACTCCAAAAGCGCTTGCTTTTACCGTTCAACAGCAGCTTCTTCTAATGGATCATTAGGGACCACTTCAGCCGCGGTCTCATTGTCAAGTCCGGGATGAATTGACCATAATACGGCATCCCAAGAGAAACACCATCATCAGAGTTTTTGAAAGCCAAACCAGATGCTCGATGGCAGATGAGACGCCATTTGTGACCGAGATGACTGACTGGACCGAAATTTCGGTCCAGGGAGTGAGCGATGGCCTGCTTCAATCGCATACTTCCGCCGCCCCATCATTGTTAGTCAGATATATCAGAGGCAGGACTGAGCTTTTGTTCATAGACTTCAGAAGGAAGTCGTGCATGAGAAAATTCTCGGCAACACCCATGTTGAAGAGACCGTCTGGGTTGAGGTGCGGATCCCAGAGGTTGCGCAGAACATTGGAAATAAGACTTTTTGATTCGGCCACCGCTGCTTGCTGTGCGCGAGCTGATAAATAAATGAAGAGAAATTTCCGACTGACTCTTTGCAGGCATGACAGTTAGAAATATCTGAATCCTTAACTCTCAGCAATATGCTCTCGTCAGGTTGAACTAGAGAGCACTCTGTACAACTGAAGGTTTCCGTCCAGCCTCTGAGACGGCTGTCATTACACATAGGTAAGCACACTACGCTCAGGTAATGTACTCTAACAGAGATATTCATTATGGCTCTAGAACTCATGATTGATCAGTAGTTGTCCGTATGGTCGTCAACGGCCCCACATACTGCACCCTACGCCCTGCACTCCACAATTTGCACCCTACAATCTACACCCCACAGCTTGCTCCCCGTACAAGTCTACCAATAGGTCCACCCTATCTTTCTGGAGTATTCGCATTTGAAGAAATATTTTCTAAAGAAAACATCTGGAAAGCTCTTTTTCGAGTCTTTCGAATACTCAAATACATCAAGAGTAGCTATTGGTCTGCTCGTTACAACTCCTGAAATCATCGCAATGATCCCACCATCCAAGACAATGTCGAAAACCGTAAACTTCGCTGGTCTTTCAAACCAGAATGCAACCGCCTTCGTTCGTCCATTGTCAGTGGCCGATGTACCCGGCTGTGTTGAAGTTGAGAGCGCCTTTCCAGAGCAAGAACGATGCTCCAGGGAAAAGGTATGCTCCGTCCTACGTTCAACAAACAACTTGCTCGACTAACATGTATTTCCAGTTTATTTACCGCCTTACAGTATGTCCGGAGCCCAGTCTTGGATTATTCATCGAGAGACACGGAAATCCAAAAACAGAAACCCCCCAACTCATAGCGCACGTAATCGGGAACAGGGTATCCGCAAACCGAGTCACTGATAGCTCGATGGACATGCCAGAAAAATGGCAAGAGAGCAGCGAAGTTGCCCTTGATTCGAATGGTGGCATCATTGGCAACGACCCAGCGGGCCGAGTCATCGGTGTGCACTCGGTAGCGGTCCGGCCGGAGTACCAGGGCAAGGGGCTAGGTAGAGATTTGTTCAAGGAGTATGCCAAATACGTGCGGGAGTCTATCAGCCCTGCGGAGAGTATTGTGCTCATTGCCCATGGCCATCTACTTCGGTTTTATGAAAGCGTTGGGCTCAAGAATCTGGGACCAAGTCCCTGTGGCTTTGCTGGCGGTGGGTGGTATGATATGGTGAGTTCTTTTCTACTACGTCGGGGTGCGGTTTTAACGGTTGTATAGGAATTGGTTGTTTAGTTTTGAACTGAACTGGGTAGGTGTTTTTAAGATCGTTTATGTGATGCCATCTAAAAGCGCAGAGCATCACGGTTAAAGAAGACCATAGCTTTTGAATTAAATTTATAGAATTGATATAGCTATTTATACTGAAGAAATTTCGCCAGATCAATATAAAAACTGCAACTCAAGTGAAATTCATTTGACCAATTGTATATACATCCATCCATTATGTGTATATGGAGTGCCAAATATATATTTACTTTTTATATTGCACGTAACTTCGTCTGGTGGCGAGCGCTTGCGTATATGCAACATGGGCAATGCTGCAGCCGAATACTAAATGACCCGAAGCTTATTTATTTTGTTCTTGCGATTTGCCCCCTCCTTGTGGTTCGCTTAGTGGCTTCCGAGCTTGGATCGCATAATAGCGATGCAAGTCAAAATGCTTGTATGCCACAACGGCCGCGACAGCATTAATGAAGTAGCGCTCGAGGCCGAGCGTGCGGGCTATGAAATAGGGAACATAAGCGATCACATAGAAGAGCCGAAGGATCGGCAGAATGTTCGGCGCAATGTCTATCACCCTCACGTCCTCGAAGCCGACTTCCCTCAGCATTTCTGGGAGGGTGTCAATCCCGAACCCAACATTTGCAGGCATGGCAGCGTATTTGTTGACAAGCTCAAAGTCCCTATCCATATCCGTCTTGTCGTCTACGTGAGCGTACTCATGTAGGCCAAGGTGGCCTCCTGGTCTGAGCACGCGGAAGAATCCTTCCAGGACGGCCTTCGGATCAGTCGCATGCACAAAAGCTTCGATGGTGTAGACGCCGTCGAAGCTTCCGTCTTCAAATGCCTCCAGGTGATGGTAGTCAGCTCGTTGCACTGAAACCAACTCGTCTAATCCAGCTTTGCGAATGTTCTGCTGTGCTCGAGCTACGTGCCGAGGATGGAAGTCGATTGCTTGGATCTTCAGGCCGTGCGCTCTTGCCAGGTGCGTTGCGACTCGCCCATTGCCGCAGCCAGCGTCTAGGCAACGGGACCCTGCCGGCAAATCAATGGTTTGGGCTAGGCGGTCTTCCATCCTGCGGAGGGCCGGTCCTAAGGGAAACGGCCACCGTGTGTCATTTTCCCAATATCCAAAATGCCGGGCTCCGCCGAGGAAAAAACGGTATCCAAGACGGGATTCAATAGAGTCATAGTACGCTTTCAGTGGCTTGTTTTCATTTATAACATTCTCACGTTTCGGGTTGGTCATATTGGTCAGGTCTGCGGCCGGTGACTGAAATTAGGCAAAGAATCCCCGCGCGACGAGGTTCCCATCCAAGAGCTTGGCGGGGATTCTGACGCCGAATGAACTGTCCCGATATGTCTTACTAAGCAGGGCAAATTTGTGAGACTGACTGAGACCGATGAGACGATCGGCATTGGGCTCTGAGTTGGCCGAATCTCAGGGCAGTTCTTCGGTCGGATGAGGCTCTTGTCATGAAACCGGTGGTTTGCGAGTCGTCTGAGTCCAGACCATTCGAGATTTACAGGACACGAGGTCGCGACGCACGTTTCGAACAGACGGCGTTTTGGAGTTGCGGAACCATGTCCGGCTTCTCCACTCCCCACCATGGTCCAAATAGTACGGAGTATCTACGGAGTCGAGCACCCGCCATGTGTCATGTAGTCTGCTATGATCCTGCGATCTGTGGTTGTTAAATATCCCCCCTTGCTGGTGCTTGAATTTGCGGGAAATGCGGGCACACACGCGGCTATTGGCCCAGGCGACAAGGTTCAGGGCGGAGGCTCCGGGGGCCCCCTGGCGGATGTATTTCGGATAAGACGGTTCGGCAGTGAATCTCTGGAAGCGAACAATAGCGTTCGACTAATCTCAGCCTGGGAGACAGTGTGCTCTTCTAGCGCGGAATAAAAAAGGTACGGCCCGGATAGCAGCAGGAGGAGGGCGAGCAAGAATGCTTCCTGGGACAAAGCACGGGTCAAATCACAGACTCCGGCAGTGTTGGGAGCGACTTACCTGTTGGGGCTCAACCGACAGTAAATGCAAGTCATTCGTATGTCAACAAGTTAGCATTGTCCGAGACAGGAGGTTAGTAACTTAGTGGTGGTGGGGGTGAGAGAATCTTCTCAGCCAAGCGTGAAATGCGGGGTACCTTCACAAACAGCCAGACCAGACCATTATTGATTCTCTTCGTACCTTTGTCCACGGTCACGGTCACTGACCCTGTCTCTTGTCACTGACCTCCAGTTTGCTCGTCAGGTCCACCGTCCCATCCTCGCTTCGTTTTTTTTTAGAGCCCTCCTGCAGTCCCCCTTTTACCCGATTCGACTCCTTACACTTGATTGCTTCCTCATCGCTGAGCACCTGTCGAGATCGTGCTGCGAGCCGCGACCATGTCCGAGCTCGAGCAGTCTCTGGACACGAGTGCTCTTCATCAAGGTACGTCCGTTCGCCAGGCTTCATCCCCACGGTCTACGGCACTTCCCCCGCAACTCTCTTGTCTGACTAGTCACAGCTCTCCAGGCTCTCGATGAGGAATTGGGAACCTTCGACTTTATTGTGGCTTTTGCGCCCATCAAACTCATCACCGCGGGCGGGTTCCTAGCTGTTAATTATCTCAAGAACAGGGACACAACGAAGGACCTAAACTATCTTCTGGATCCAGAATGGGCGACGGACGAGGACATAAAGGGGCCCCTGGAGCAGGCCATACTCCGAGTGTCGGAGAGACTCCAAATTAGTGAGAAATGGGCAAATGAAAACATGTCACTATATGTAACCAAGGAAACACGGATACATTTGTTTCGAAAGGCTCTGAAGCAGAATATAATCCTCTTCAGAGGTGACAATATCATCATCCTTGCCGCTCCGATAAAGTGGGCTCTGAAGCGCAAAATTCGGTGGATGTTCACGCCGGGTCAAAGCCGGCAAGATGAGATAGATATGAGCGACCTACTCGCCATGCTCAAGTGGATGCGTGATCGAAAAGGTGGTCCACTCAATCGCGAACATCTCCGTACCCAGAGCCTCAACTCCTTTGATGTTGTGCCGGATACAGCAGGGATGGAGCAGATCGCTGCTGCCTATCGGGACAAATACAAAGATGAAATTTTCTCCTGAGATTGGTACGCACCTACCCATGCACCATGAAATCATTCTATATGCACTGTCGCGTGTACTCCCCACCCGCCTCTGACTTTCCGTCATGTTGAAAATCTTGGGGCTTTTAAGCTGACACGGCGAAAACAGAAAATAGGATGCGAACACAAGAAATAAATACACTAATTGTCAACTCGGCCTGCATACCCAACTTTCTTTCACGGTCTCGAGCAAGAAATGAAACTGCCCAACCCTTAGTTATCGCGGCCTCCCCAAAGCCGCCCCCGATACACCCGCCGTTGAGATCATTCCCCTGTGCGGATGTCATATTTCGCTGCAGATTTGACGTCTTGGCGAGTTGGATCGTGATAAAATGCGCAGCGCCGGGACATGTATCATGTACCGCTGCATAGAGGAAAATAAGTTCCGAGCGGAATGATATCAAGGCGAAGCACTTTGGGCGAGCCTATTTGAACCGTCATCCATTTCCGGCGAGGGCAGTGTTGCGAGGAAATGACAGAATATGCCCCTGAGCCGTCTGTCTCGGGATCCTTTGTTGATTAGACTTTCGTGCAGTCTATGACAGAAGATATAGACACTGCTGGATGGAAAGAATGACCATTATATACACACTCCCTGATCTTAACCCTTGGCCATATCAGCGACAAGGCTGAAGCTTCACGATCCGCATATTTCCAGGCGTGTAACGAGATGACTGAATTGGCTACATTGCTTTCGCAAATTACCGGTGGGATAAACACATTGGCCTTCTTCAATGGCACGTATCCACCCTATGGCGAGCATTGCGAGTAGTGGGTATTGTATATTTTGACACAATGTCCGAGCCTCAGCACAACATCGCTATCACACTCAAATTAGCTCCCCTTCTTGAAGCCTATGCACACCCGCCAAATGTTATTACCGGAATATAGTGGACATAACTGCCTGTAAAAGAGAAAACAAAACATCAGGGACAGGCCTTTGTAAACCGCGATCACGTGCCTAGATTTCACAGTGGAGACTTCCACCCGCGTCATCATCAATTCATCTTCTTCCCAATCTATAGACCCAACTATAATTTCTTTGTTATACTGACACCATGCTTTTCTCGCCACGGATAGCCTTGAGGGGCGTCTCCAGTATTCGGACTTTCTCAACCACCAACAGACTCCTCCGGTCCGACCTCTCGTTCCAGGTCTTCGGACCGGAAAAGGACAAACCAACCAGAAGTCCAATTGTCTTTCTGCACGGTCTTTTCGGCTCGAAGCAGAATAACAGGAGCATTAGCCGGTGGGTGTATTATCTGAATTCTTAATTCCAGCCAGTCACTCACGAAATGCAGGGCCTTGGCACGTGATCTGAAGCGTGAGGTGTATATAGTGGTTGGTTTAACTTTCCAATAATGCTTCCGTTGTTTTTTCTCGGCTCCTTCGATGGTAATTAAGATTACTTGTTTAGGACCTCCGGAACCATGGCAACTCATTCCACGATCCGGAGCACAACTATCCAGTTATGGCTGATGATGTGGTCGAGTTCATCCACGAAAACGACCTGAGCAAGTGTGTCCTCATCGGTCATTCAATGTACGTCTCTAGCAGGTCCAAAATGCTAGTTCCGCCTACAGATGGCATGGCATGCCGCGATATTAAGAACGTCGTTCGCTTACTTTGTACTAAAGGGGCGCCAAAGCCGCCATGACCGTTGCTCTCAACGCCCCTGAGCTCGTCTCGGCTCTTATCCCGGTTGACAACGCCCCGGTGAACTCTCCCCTGCGGACTGACTTTGGCAAATACGTTAGGGGAATGCAGCATATCGAGTCTGCCAACGTAACAAAGCAATCAGACGCCGATAAGATTCTTCAAGACTATGAAGAAGTATGCCTTATCACCAAGTACTTACGCACGCAACTAGCTAATAGTATTCTAGTCCATGCCCATTCGCCAATTCCTGCTCACGAACTTGGTCCGCTCTCCAGAGGACCAGACGATGAAATTCCGCGTCCCACTAGCCACGCTGGGTGAGGCTCTCAAGGGCATGGGCGATTTTCCGTTCCCCGAACCCGGCTCTGTTCAGTATCCCGGACCTACGCTGTTCGTTCGTGGCACGAAGAGTCGTTATGTGTCTGATGACACCTTTCCGGCGATTAAGGCGTTCTTTCCTAATTCACGGGTTGCTGATGTCGAGGCTGGTCATTGGCTTATTTCGGAGAACCCGGAGGCGTTTAGACAGAGTGAGTACCTACCACTGTCCTACCTATCTTTCACTCTCCAGGTATAATCTGACTGTCTTCGCAGCGGTTGTTGGATTTTTGCAAGGAACGGCATAGATCGAGCTCGAGGATATACGTGACTTTTGACTAGATCTCATGTTCGTTGTTTGATTAATACTTTTACATAGAACAAAATAGGATAGAAAATGATACCTCCAAAATTAAAAGGCGAGGCTTTGAAGAGAGACAAGATGTGAGTCCCGAAAATTAACATTGTGGGTATTAGGTAGTAGCCATGATGTTCGTTACCGAATAACGCCAATGCAGGGTATTCAATTCGAATCACTAAGAGACAACGGGTATGTGTTCCGAACGAGGAAAAAAGAACAGAAGGAATGAATAAAAAGTCAGGGATTTTGTAGGATCGTGAAGAAATGAATCAGTAGCCTTCATTCTACTCGATGTTTATTGGAGGCTGAGCTTGGGCGTGTGCTTCGCCTTCGCTCTCCAGCCGTCGCCTCTTCTTTTTCCTTTCCTTTTTCTTCTTCCTGATCTCTTCCAGCGCAGTCTTTGGCGAGCTTGTCGAGTCTTGTGAATGAGAAGAACTAGACGGTGCTGGAGATCTCTCGTCGCCTGACAACGAGGAGGGACGTGAGCGCTTGATCTTCATACCGAGATGGCCATCCACCAGATCAGGTCTCGGTGGAGGGGGCATCTTGATCGTAGGAGTAGAATCACCCTGTGAAGATCCGTCCTCAGAAGGTGCGCCTGGAGGCTGCACGGTTTTCTTGATACGATCGAACTGTCCCTTCAGCTTCTCATAACTATGTACGGTGCTCTTCTCAAGCGCCGCGATCCGAAGTTCCAAATTGCGCTGGGATTCTTCATTGCCAGTAGCGCCTGGATTTTCTTGAGTGTGATCTGAATTCAATTTCTCGAAAGCGTCATGAAGAGACGTTAACCGGTTGCTCAACGATTCCCGTTCGCGCGCCATTTCTTGCAACATTTCTTGGGCTGCGGTTTGATTTTTCTGAAACACACTTTCCGAGCTAGTCTGCTTTTCTGCAAGAGACTCCAAGCGTGTCTGCATCCCATGAATCTCTTCTGGACTGAGCCATTGATACCGTTCTAGAAGAGCACCGACTGACTGGGACAGGTCGTTCGTTTTGGCTTTGATGGAGTTCAGCTCTCCAAGCGGCACTGTGGATGTTGTCCCCTTGCTTTCAAGCTGCTCTATCCTCTTGTGCAGCAATGGTAGCTCCTTGTCCAAGACGCGCTTGTGGCCTTGCAATTCTTTTAAAACTTGGTCTATAGAGGGATACAGTTCCTGCATCGCTCGAACCATACTATTCACGATCGGTTCCGTTGATAAGTTATTGTATCTCGACTCGAGCGAGTGCAGAGCCATATTAATAGGCTCCAACACTGAGTGCCATCTTCGAACTTCAGCGACCAAAGCATCCACCTTTGCATCAAGCGGCTCCCTAGGGGTTCTCAACAACGTCTCCTGTACAGATACAGTGAGACGTTCCTGATCCTGTTCGGTCTTTTTTAGGCTCTTTCTAAGTTCCTCCATGTCTGTCAGCACCAATTCATCTTTAGTGCTCTGGATGAACTGTAGCTCCTCTAATTTGTTATTCAGAGATAGTACCGCCTTATCGAGGTTAGGATGTGTTGTTTGGCTAGCGTGAACTAACTCCTTTTGCTGATGCTTCAGATTCTGGCCGATTTGATCCGATATCTTCGATAGAGTTTGGAAAGATGATGATAAAAAGTCAATCTTTTCATCCCAGTTTGCTGCTCTCTGCTCTATACCCTTAAGCTGAGTAGAGAGAACATTAATTGCCACTTTTGTATCTGGCATCAGCCCGCCAACTGGCGGCTTTGTGTTTTCTTCCAACTGTTTAACCCGCGCCAAACAGTTATCCATATCCTTTTTAAGTAATGCCCAGGAGTTTGTGTAGCTTCCAAAAGACTTTTGTTGATTGCTCAACGTTTCCTGAAGAGACTTAATCTCAGCATCTCTCGACGTGTTACGGCTGGTCAGTTGTGCAATATCCCTATGCAAGTCAGAAATCCTCTCATTGGCTAACTTGAGATCTCGCTGCAGCTGAGATACTCTCTCTTCGGTCTTTGGATCTATCGGCTTTGTGGACTCAGCCCATTTGTTTCTGAGATCGCTTGCTAAGCGCCGGTAGTCGGTCTCCTGGTTCCTGATCTTGTCCTCGATGGAAGTTAACAGGAAGCCTTCCTCATTGCGAGAGTGGTTGAAGAATTCAATAGTCGATGGAAACGCCATGTGGTTTCTTGATTTTCGATACTGGTCCTCCGTCTGAGTTCGCTTTTTCTGTATCCTTTCTCGTTCGGCCCTGTCCATAGCTGTCGATACTGCCATCTGCACTAGGTCGGTAATGCCGCGAATGAACGGATCACCGGGCGCATCATTTTGTAAATCGGGTGCTGAGTACTCGCGAGGGCCTGTAGGGGCCCTTTGTAGCGCTTCATGGTAACTTGATCTGGCTGGTAATGATGGTCGACTTCCACGATTCGCAAGGCGGGGGTCACGCGAGACTGCGGGGCTGACATCCATCGCAATGCATTAGAGGAGAAGTCGCTTAATCTAATTAAGCAGAGAGAAACGTTTGTTATAAAAACGCCCGTAAACAAAGAGGTGTATATGTTTTATCTCACATTTTGATGCTTGTGCGTAAGGCATCTCCTTATCCATAAGTGGGGGAATCCTGGAGGAGTTAATCGCACAAAATCCCGCTCTCGGTGGCTCGACCATTGACTCAAGGATCGCTCATTGAATGGAAAGTGAAGTGTGAGAACTAGATCTTTCACGGTTCCTCTTCTTTATTTTGTTTTCCGCGACTGCCTTGAAGTATTGTTGCGGCGAGCCGGTTGGTGGATTGAATTCTGCCGGGCGGTGAGGCTATCAGCAGGGACAGCTCCGTAGATCAATCAAGGCTTGCGACCAAACACCGATTCAGATTTCCTGAGCACATTCGACGTCGTTTTTTGTTAAACAGAGAGCAGCATTTCCCTCTACCGGAATATTATTATGGCTGCGGTGAGTTTGATTGTTATTCCATTGCTAGGCCCTTCCGGTGCTGATTCTCGAAACAGCCAATTTCTACTGTCGCGGAGACCAAGGAGCTCCGGGGTCTAAACCTCATCGCTGCTCATTCACATATTAGGGGACTCGGTGTCGATGCGGACTCATTGCAACCGAGACCAGCCTCCCAGGGCCTTGTTGGTCAAGAGAAGGCTCGAAAGGCGGCCGCAGTTATTCTTCAGATGGTGAAGGAAGGTAAAATTGCTGGACGGGCTGTCCTGATCGCAGGCCCTCCCAGCACGGGTAAAACCGCTATCGCTATGGGAATGGCTCAATCGCTTGGTTCTGACGTCCCATTCACCATGCTCGCAGCTTCCGAAATCTTCTCGATGGAAATGTCAAAAACAGAGGCCCTGACACAGGCTTTCCGAAAGTCCATCGGTGTCCGGATCAAGGAAGAAAGCGAGATCATCGAGGGTGAGGTGGTCGAAATTCAGATTGATCGGAGCGTGACTGGTGTAAGTTTACAATCGAGAAGGAATGGGCTCAGTGGTTGACACATGAAATGTACTGACATGGCTAGGGTAACAAACAAGGGAAACTCACAATCAAAACCACCGACATGGAGACGATTTACGACATGGGAACTAAGATGATCGATTCGATGACAAAGGAAAGGGTTATGGCTGGAGATATCATCTCAATCGACAAATCATCAGGCAAGATTACGAAACTTGGACGGTCGTATGCGCGGTCCCGTGATTACGATGCGATGGGCGCCGACGTCAAATTTGTCCAATGCCCAGAGGGAGAGCTCCAGGTGCGAAAGGAGATTGTGCACACCGTGAGCTTGCATGAGATTGATGTCATCAACTCGCGTTCGCAAGGATTCCTGGCCCTCTTCTCTGGTGATACCGGAGAGATCAGGAGTGAGGTTAGGGACCAGATCAACACCAAGGTCGCGGAGTGGAAGGAAGAGGGCAAGGCAGAGATTATCCCGGGTGTCTTGTTTATTGACGAGGTACACATGCTCGACATTGAGTGCTATTCCTACATCAACCGGGCTTTGGAAGCGGAGCTTGCTCCCATTGTCATCATGGCAAGCAATCGCGGAAACTCGCGTATCCGGGGAACTACGTACAACTCCCCACACGGATTGCCGCTTGACTTCCTTGACCGCGTGGTCATCGTAAGCACACAGCCATACTCTGCCGACGATATTCGGCAGATTTTGGCAATTCGAGCCCAAGAGGAAGAGATCGATCTTTCGCCGGATGCTTTGGCTCTTCTAACAAAGATTGGCCAGGAGTCCAATCTCAGATATGCCAGCAACATTATCACCACATCACATCTCCTCAGCCAGAAACGAAAAGCCAAGGAAGTGAGCGTTGACGATGTCCAACGGAGCTACCGGCTATTCTACGACCCTGCCCGCAGTGTCAAGTTTGTCAACACCTACGAGCAGCGCTTCATCGGTGACCAAGGGAACGTGAACTTTTCCGCTTCCAATGGAGACGCCATGGAAATTTCATAGACATTCTCTGCAATCTCATTTAGAATCCTTTTGGTGTTCAATGGATGGAGTATCTGAAAGGCAGTAAAGACTATCGTAGGCTGGAGACGGAAAAGGGTGGTTTTATCTGAAAAACAAAACTGTCTGGTTTCGCGGTGCTTTTCGAGCACATCGACTCATTGATGTATGATAATCCCGGCGCTTGTTTGCGGCTCACTATGGGTATTTCCGTTTGATGTTTGGGTTCTTAGTTGATTTCGAGGCCTACATAATGAAAAGATTAATGCTTCAAAATTGGTATCTTTGGCGCTTTAGGCAACGTAGTGCTTTCAGCACCGGTGCTATACAAAGCTAATATTGCTATTCCAATCTCCGGTATCTCCCACTTTCCTAAACTCGACCCCCTCGCCGAAGTAGCCTGCTCCCTTCCATGACTCCATCGTGGGCCCATCGTAGGGCCCATGTACGGCGCCACCATCACGGGCATCAGACCAACGAAATTCCCACATCACAGACCCGGCGTTTTCCGTCGCTGCATCTGTAGTCTGCGGAGGATCAACCCATTCCTCGCCAGTCTCGCGGCGGTACTGTCGAGTGAGAACCTCACGTTCCGTGTCGTAGATCTCAGCTTGTCCTCTTGTCATCAGAATATCGGCTGCCCCTGTAACCGCTTCAATCGCCTGCTTCCTTGCTATCTCTTTAGGATCATCCTCCTCCATTTCTGTATCTTGGTCACCCTTTGATCGATTCTTGTTCCGTTTCGTTTGCCATTTGGGTTTCTTTGGTGCTCCCTTTCCTATCCTTGCTAGTGCATCTAATGCAGTCTCGCCACGATGTAGTTGCATAATAAGGTTTCTTAGTGCGTCTGATGTTAGGACACTATCGTTTAGACGGTCCTGCTCCTTTCTCGCAGCGTCTCTCTTATCGGCGGCCTCCTTGGCGAGCCGAATATCCTTCTTCGATACTCCCTCCAACCAAGAATCATGTACAGCATCGGGATCCACCGCTTTGCGAACATAATTGCCTTGCTCATCAAATTGACCCTCTTCCTGTTCGTTTTGCATGTTGAACGCATCTAACAAAGGCGCATGTTTCTTCTTCGATCCGGCTCCTAATTCCTCGTCCATGCCGGTTCCTACCTTTGCACGGTCTTCTTCACCAACATCGCTCTCACTCTCTTCATCTTGGTCAATATTAACGGCGTCGCCGCCTTGGCTCAGATCCACGCGCAACGTTCGCCCGCTCTTCGAGGACGCGACTTGTCCCTCAATCTCGTCATTTCGCAAAAACCGCACATTCTTCTTGTTCTTCCGTAATGCTGCATCGCCGTCCACTTCTTCGGCACCAAAATCCTCCTCTAATTCCGCAAACATATCATCATCCTCCGCTTCTTGCTTCGCTTCTTTCTGCTGTGCCTTGGCCGAGGACCGCGCATCAAAGCCTTCGTTGTCGCTGTCCGATTCGTAGCCATCGAGGTTGATAGCTTTGCGGCGGACTTGTTGTCCACGCCGTCCAATTTCGTCAGCGTCTAACACTGCGTCGTCATCGAGCGCATCGGGAGCGAGAGTGGAGGGATTTCGAAGGTCAAATCTCGGTTTTTTGGAGGGGCCAGTATCGTCTCCCTCTTCTTGATGGTGGGTGCGGGCGAAGTCTTCGCCTGCGCGTTTCGGGCGCGGAAGTGAAGCGGACATGTGTATTTGGTCAATTTCGTATGTGAATATTTCGTAAATCAAGGAATAGTGGAAGGTGTCGAAAATTTGGCAGCTCCTGGGTGAGCTTGTCTGGGGTCGGGTCGGAAAATCGTTGTGGAGCCATTTGCGTCACTGCGGGCGATCAAAGAACTGCGGCGCTCTCTTCCACAACCTCCAACCTCTTTGACTCAAGGCTACCTTGTTGTTGGCGATCAAAGCTTACATTTATCTCTGTCTAGCTTCGAAAGGTATAAAGGCGCCGTATTATTTCATCAGGAAGTTGGAGATTCCACAAACCATCTTGCCATCATGGTATGTGTGAACTGATCCGGACACTGTTTACTCTCTTGAGCAGCAGCAGCTAACTTAAACAGTTTCGAGGCGGCTATTGGGACGACGATCCCATGGACGGAATGATTCGACATGGAGCTTCGCGCCGATTTGATGAATACTACCGATGTTATCCCGTCGCCATGATGCCTGGCCCCGAAAGAGAGAATGTGAATCATGGCGGCAAGGTCATCATGCCTCCCAGTGCCCTCGACAAATTAACTCGACTACACATCACATATCCTATGTTGTTTGAGCTGCATAATGGAGCAAAAGAAAAAATGTCGCACGCTGGTGTTCTGGAGTTTATTGCTGAAGAAGGAAAAATTTACTTACCGTACTGGGTAAGTCGTCACTGAAGTGATAAGTTGCGTATGTTACTGCTGCTGCTGCTGCTAACTCACGAACTGCACAGCTCATGCAAACACTACTTCTCGAGCCCGGCGACCTAGTGCAGATCAAGTCGACCGACCTTCCTCCCGGCCGCTTCATTAAGCTCCAAGCTCAGTCCACGTCTTTCCTCGACATTAGTGATCCGAAGGCCGTTCTCGAAAACGCTTTTCGAAATTTCTCCTGCCTTACGAAAGATGATGTGTTTACGTTTGCTTATAATGATCAAATTTACGAAATGGCCGTACTGGAAACGAAGCCTGCGAACGAGACAAGCGCTATATCTGTCCTGGAGACCGATCTTGAAGTTGATTTTGCACCACCCGTGGGATACGAGGAGCCACAGCGGCCGAGTGGCACTAGCACACCAGGAAGTGTGGCCAGCGGAAGGCTGCCGGCTGGCGGACATCTTCACCCACACGGTACCATGGCGCAGTCTATCAATTACGCAGCGATAGCGCCTGAGTCCACAGACGTTGCAGCAGGCGCACGGGCGGTATCGTCGAACTTTCTGTCTAGCGGTCACCGTTTGAATGCCAAGAAGGGCAGCAAGACTCCAACACCAACGGCATCTACTCCCACTCCAGGAGCTACGAATCCGCAACATCCTCCTCCCGTTAGGACCACAAACGGACCGCAGCCACTACGCTTACCCCCCAACCAACTATTCTTCGGCTACGCTATTAAGCCTGTACCAAAACGAGATGAGAGTGGAAACATTGTTGAGGAAGAGAAGCCTCGTTTTCAGGGAACCGGTCAGTCTCTTCGCGCAAAGAAGAAAGGCGTAGAAGGTTCGTCTACTCCTACATAAAGCAAGAAGTATCTAGAATAATGAACACTCGACCTGGTATATGAACATGCATTGCGGGGCTTTTTTTGTAATTAGGATTAGGGCACTATGCTTCTAGAATGGTCATGCATGATATTCACCTTAATAAGTCACTATATCTATTACTAACACCTTCATCGGCCGTATCTTGATATGATCGTTGTCTAGAACGCCCTGCCAAATTGAACGGGCAGATGAATTTCGACACCTAATTTCTTCGCAGCGTGTATCACCCAGTCAGGCTCCCGTAAGAACTGCTTCGCGATAAACACCGCGTCGGCCTTTGGCTCGGCGCCAGCCAGCGTGGACTCTGCAAGGCGGGCCTCATCTTCATCGGCACCCTTGACGATCTCCGAAGCAGCATCTGCCTGGGTGATGAGCCCAACAGCACCAACCAGCGTCTTGCCCCCAGCAGAATGGATCTCTTTGCGCAGTAACCCAGCCAGATCCGTCTGGTAATTGGTGGAGAACTTAATCTGTTGGTCCTTGTGGTTGCCTCCCGAACTCACGTCCAAAAGGTCGACTCCCAGTCCCGGAAGATACTTGAGAAGCTCAACGCTAGAGTTAATATCCCAAGATCCTCGCACAGCAGCAATAGGCTGACCCTCGAGCCATTCCGTCGCGCTGATCCGCAAAAACAGCGGCAAGCCAGCTGGAAGAGCCTCCCTGACAGCGCTGACCACCTCGCGAAGCAGCCTCGTGCGGTTCTCAAAGCTGCCTCCGTACTTATCCGTGCGGTAGTTCGTCACAGGACTCAGAAATTCATGGACCAAGTACCCATGCGCCGCATGGATTTCGATCACATCCACACCCGCCTTCGCAGCCAATTCCGCACTCCTCCCAAACGCCTTCACAATATCTTCCACCTCCTCGGTCTTCAACTCCCTTGGCGGCCAATACGAGACACCCCCAGGCGCCCAAACATGCTCATCCCCACCACTCGGCCCAACAACCTCAGTTGGCCACCCAAACACTCCCTCGTCAGCCTTGATACTTGCCAGGCCCTTCGCCGCCGCCAACGACGGCGCAACTGTACTCCCCTTGCGGCCCGAATGCGCCAGCTGCACACCTAGTTTCCCGCCTTGCGAGTGCACAAAGTCCGCAACCCGCTTCAAGCCCTTGAACTGCTCTGACTGCGTCCCCTCCTGCCAGAGCCCGGCGTCATTCGGCGAGATCCGCCCGTTCGGTTGCACGGCAAGCGCCTCTGTGAAAACCAGCCCGGCGCCTTTGAGCGCGAAGTGGCCCAGGTGCGCGAGGTGGTAATCTGTGAAAGCGCCTACGTAGGGCGATGCTGGGTCTGAGGCCGATGAGTACATGCACATCGGCGAGACAATGACACGGTTTTTGAGCGTGACATCGCGGATTTTGAGTGGGCGGAAGAGTGTTGGTGTATTTTTGTCTGTTGGGTTGAGGGCTGCGCCGGGGTTGTTGGCTGGTGTGAAGTATGGGATTCCCTGTGCTCCGATGTAGGCAGGAGAGGGTTCTGTTGCGGGGTGGTTAATTGTCATTGTGGCGTTTTTAAAATAAGATAAACGAATATGAGTAGGTTTAGTAGAAATATGCTTGAATTTTGTGGAGGAACGCTGGCCGTTTTTTGTACTTATACTGTTCCGCGGTTGTATAATTGGGCTTACAAATCGGGGTGCAGACATCTTATAACTAATTAGAGGTATCTTGGATCGGGGCTGAGATTCCCTCTTTGGGATGGGTTCTCTCCGAAATGTCCCCGTAGAGCCACCAGTGCCAGCCAGACAATCAGTACGTAGCAATAACTACTATCGCGATGGTGTTGCTTGCGTGATTTTCAGTCACCGTTGCGTCCACAGTTGTCTGGTTGTCTGCCCCGCGCAGGAACCCACTAAGCAAGACAAGATCAGGAGGATAGCCAACATTTGTAATTGAGAACATTTATCAGCAGATCCATCCAAGAGAATCAAATATTTACTTATAGCCTTTCAGTATATACATAGATTGAAGTCAGATGATTTTCATGTAAGGTGCTGGCCAGTAGAGGAGGTCACGAAAAAGGCATTCCAAACCCCGCCCTATAAGTCTAAGTAGTAAGTAATAACCGTGATGACCGAGGTGTATAGGAATTCTAATTCTCCCCATCCAACAGCGCCGGCACATTCTCAATAAGATATTCAACAATCGCATCCGGCCCCTTCTCAACCTGCAGCCCCTGCGGAATCGCATGCAGTTTGATATCCGGCCTGATTGAGCGCGCAATGCCCTGGATTTCAGCGGCTTGCTCGGCGGACCACATGGATGCGCTGAACTGTGGGGTGCGGGTTAGTATGAACTCATTATGAAGCCAAACGTGGTGGACTTGGTCTAAAAAGCCTATCCCGTCGCATGACCGACTGAGAACGGGGTCCTGGGGTGTATGAATGAAGCTTACCAAGACATCGGGCTTGTGTTCTGTTACCTTTGGAGCGACCTGGTCGATACCTGGGAGCGCGTTAGACATATTTCGTCTTATTTGTGCAGGATATAGTAGTTCGGTGTGTAATTTTGTAATAAATCAGAGATCAATACATACTCTCGCAGTTATCGGCATGAATAATCGTATACCGGTCCTTGAGGGCCTCGATCAAGCGGCCGATGAGCCGCTTCGCCCGCTCGGGGGCTGTGTTGACGGTGACGAGGGTGAAGGGGCCTTTTGGTGCAGACATCTTGCAGTACTTTAGGATTCTACCAACGGTTAGGGTGATGAGCACAAGGCGAAGGTTTTATTTCTCGAGTTGTCTTGGATGATGCCGATGGTATATTCTCCCTCCCACATCCCCACAATCGCTCCCCACACTTGAAATACCCATAGAGGGAGAAGCCCGGAGTGCTAAAAGAGAGACTAGAGGTGAATTCATGCGGCTTAAGCTATCATGGACTAAGTGCGCGCGGATAGGATTAAACTAAACTGGTGCAGGCCAAACATCGCCCATTCGCCATACAGCAGCAATAATTGATGGCGGGTATAGATTTACCCGCACTGATTAGCTGTCCCGATTTTGCTACTCAGACTTCACGCAGCTACAGTATCAGAGGAACAGCCCTCAAAACGTCCTACTACATACTTTCAACATTTGCAAGACTCAATATTGAGTTTGCAAGTGCTATGATGGTTCAATAAACCAGTCAAGAATACTAAGAACACTGCCAAGTTGTGAAGGTGCTTGGCCATGTCTTAATTTCGGGAAGCCGATCGGAATCCCGAAAGGCATCATGCGGTTGAACTGGCCCGCTGTGTGGGCTGATTTTGATCCCTCCCGATGGGCTCCCGGCCGGTTTTTCCCTTCCTACGTCCTAGTTTGAGGCTTTATATAGTGAATATTTCCCCCGTACGCTCCTCGCGGCTTTTTGCTTTCTTGAACAATTGGTCTTGTCTTTCTATTCTATGTAGCCTCTATTTTGAATACATATCGTCAAATTCCGAAACCAAACACCACAATGCCCCAACCCAACTTCGGATTCTCAAATATAGGTTACTCTGCCGTTGGGCGGAGAGAACGTCCTTTCCACTGAATCCCCATTGTCGGCAGAACACTGACCCCAACCATGAGCGCGACGCATACACCGGCACTTGCTGCAACACCGACATTCTCAAACATTCCCGGAAACCTGCATACCCGTTAGCAATTGTAACACGACCTTCACTGGGAGGCTGGAACTTACCAGAATGGACCGAGGAAGCCCCAGATCTGACGGACAAACGTGATAAAGACACCGACGGCCGAAGCATCTTCCGGGTGGCAGTCCACCGCATACGTGATGAGAACGGTTGTTACCAGTTGGTTACCGGCGGCTCCGATGGCAATACCGACGATTGGGACCACGTTCCATTTCCCTTGCTTGGACTGCTCGGTGAAAACAAGGAAGACAATGATACCAACAATGGAGCAGGCGAAGCCGAAGTAGCTGAGCCAAAGACGGAATTCTGGCTCCGGCTTCCGATTTGCCCGCTTCGCACGCATATTCATCCAAAGATCAGACATGCGTCCGCCTAGCTGCTCACCGATTAGTGAACCAATGATGGGACCCAGGAATTGCAAGCCTAGCTGCTCTGCATTGAGTTCAAACTTCGATTGCAACAACTGTGGCACCTCAACAGTGGCCAGAACATTGCTGAGAAGGAAAATCATGGAATAAGCCGCGGCGGGTATCATGACGCATGGACGAGCGCATAGTCCCAGCGGCTTGATGAACTCGGTCCAGTGGAGAGGGGTCGGATCAATCCGTCGAATCTTGAGATACTCTCTCTTCCACGCAGGTTCCTTGGGGTCTTCATTGCTGCCAACATAGCGTGTTTCGGGACCGAGAAAGAGGTACAAGATAAACTGGCCTCCGTTGATCTAGTGTGGAGTTAGAAAACGTCTGCCCACACAGCATTCGAAATGGGGAAACTCACGATCGCCAGGACCCAATAGATCCATACATAACCGGCCCGGTAGGTAACGAATCCGAAAATGAATGGCCCGCAAGGAATCCCAAGCGTGAGTAACAGTGTCCAGACACCCATGTACTTGGCTCGATCCTTCTTGAAAAATGTCTCCATCACGACACCGCTCCCAATGGCTGTAAAAGGCATGGCTTAGTAACTTTCTTCGCCCCGAATACTGGGTATCCGTGAATCATACCTGATGCTGGCGAGATGAAGAATGCTTGCAAAGCTCTGCACGCTGCAAGTGAGGCATAATCAGGAGATTTTGCACACCCGACATTGCATACCAAGCTGCAGATCAAAGAAAAGAGGAAAACCGGCCGCCGGCCATATCGGTTCGAAAGCGGCTTCCAGAATAAAGGCGCACCACCGAGAATGGCAATTTGAAGTGAAGTCAAATAGCTCGCTCGATGGAGGGAGACGCCAAATTTTTCAGAGATCGTTTCATAAGCAGGGATGATACCAGCAGCAGCAAACGTCCCCATACAGGCGTGGAACGCTACTAGAATAAGATTTGCGATTTTCTAGTGAAATAAAAATGTCAGCTAAACTCTATCCATGAAGACTGCAACGTAAACTCACCTTCCAAGATGGCCAGTTGTAAGGATCCGCGGGGTCCATGCTAGGGATGGGGTCCAGCTCCAGTGTCCCATGTCGCTCCATCAAAAAATCACGATGGGCCGCTGAGATGCTAGAGTTGACTATGTCTGCGTATGTCGAAAGATTACCAGCCTCAGTGCTCTCTACCAGATTAAGATCTTTCTTCGGCATTTGCTGAGAATCCTCAGCAGTGTTAGCCTGCTGCATTTCCATAGACGGAGGCATGTTCGTATATCTTCAAGCAGGAGTCACTTGAACTTTGTCCTGTCAGAAGCTCTATTGAGCAAACCCAGACGGCTTTTGGATAATTCCTCAAGAAACGTCGAGTTGGGACACCTGCATGTAGGGGATATTGAAGGGAAAAGAAAAGAGATTCTGACGACTCTGGACGAGAACTCGATCTTCCTTTGACGGATCCTGGGGAGGAGGAAGTCCCGGATTTTGCTGGGGATTGGGGAATGACTAATTGGTCTATTGTCGTTTACTGGTGACAGATTTAGTCCCCGGGGGGGAGCACGCGGAGATTCAGGAGAGAGCGACGCCGCCTGTCCAGTCTCCACCACACTGACGAGTTATACTCCAGACTGCAATCACAGTGGATGCCTTGCCTCCTGCGACTTTGCGAGTCTGCGGCCGAGACCAATCCCGGTGACGCTGTGGAGATTGGAGAAGCATGAATAATGGACGTAAGTCGTAAATGTTATTGAACTAACTCCGCATGTCGAGTGGCGTAAATTTCATATCCTGGAGAAGAATTCCTACCGAAAATGACCCATTGGTGCGTGCTTATGTCGGCTAAATGGCACCGACCGTGGCTCTGACCACAGCTAGGCCATCGAGTTTCCAGTCGACCGGATAGTGTTTGGTACCGAAACGGACACCGGAAATAAATGCTTCGGAAAATGACTACAGCACACGAAGGCGAGATAGAGTTCTGGCTCCATCATTTGGTGTAAAGCAGGTAGATAGTAGTGACAGCTGTGATCGTACAGGAGATCGGTGTGCTTCCAAGTCCCAAGAAAGTATGTGGAACGTGCATCACCCACATGCTGAGCAGCTGAGGCCTCGTTCGGGATCCATCCCGAAGGAATGAAGTATAGAACTCTCTTCCGAAATCAGAATTTGCTGCCGAAGCCTGCCAAGCAACAAGGCCAAGTCTCGATCCCGATGGAATGTTGGAGGAATTTCGGCTGGCGAGTCGGCAATTTCAAAAACAAGAGTTGAGAGTAAGACGCCAAGAGATCCCAATCGAGCAAGTCGCGGTCTCTCACTTCCCCACAGTCCTCCCACAATGTTCCCACACTTCCCACACCCCCATCGCCTTCAATCGTCAACATGCTGGGCTTCAAATTCCTCCTGCTCTCCACTTCCCCAAGGTCATCTTGACTCTGCTGGTGTGGATGGATATGCATGATTAACTTGTCGTCTGCCCTTCCCCATCGACCGCTGAGTTATGCCACAATCAACCGCATCCCCAGGGGCCAAGCCTCTGATCTGCCGTGTATGTGACAAGGGATTCTCCAAAGCTGAGCATTTGAGGGTTAGTAACGTTCTCGGTGTATTATTGCCCCGCGAGTGGATACAGTTATATTGACCCCGGCATTCAGAGACATGAACGCTGCCGTAAGGAACCCTAGTGCATCGAGCTCGAAGCGAAGGATGTGCCGAGGAACATTGGAGCTGATCACTGACCTGATGTGTCAAAGATACTGGATCAAAACCTTTTGTCTGCAAAGAATGTCGCCGCCCATTTGCACGCCAAGATGCGCTGACCCGCCATGAGAAATTGCATACCCGCGCCGCTGTCACCAAACAAGCACAAGCACAAGCACAGCAATCCCTGCAGGTACCCCAAGTTACTTCCTTGGATACCCTTCCTTGGGAGCCTCCCAGGGCCCCAGCAGATGGTTTAGTGTCGGCACCAGGTCAAACATGGGACACATCAGATGCCCACGAGGGATCGGGCCTGCAGGGCATGGCTTCGGATCTTGATTTTGCCCTAATATGGCCCGACTCGGAGAATTTGTTCCAGAGTATCATGTCATCAGACACATCAGATCAATGGCAGATACCTCTTGGATCCCTTCCAATTCCCCCCGTAGTCCAAGATGTCAGTGGTGTTAATTTCGGCTCCCCCAACTCTTTTGATGATAGAGCCTCATCGATAGGTACTATACCCTCGGGTGGCAGCCATCAGGCGGTGCGCGATGTTTCTGACATGGTGACAAGCTCGGTAAGACACCAATTTCGTATTTCGGCATGAAGAATGTAGCTGATTATGTTTTGTAGTCTTCTAGTGTGACCGCCGCGATTAAGGCAACATCTATTACATCTGTGTTTCTGGACGAATGTTTGCACATGTTCTTTGTCCGATTCATTCCTACGTTTCCGATCCTTCACCGGGCCACTTTTGTTTTCCGGGATTGCACTCATGCGCTGCTTTTGAATGCCATGGCTCTCGGGTCTCTCTATCTTGGCCCTAAGGACTCCGTTGCAAAGGTATGCGGTGCAAAATACGTTAAGGTCAATAATATCTAACTCTTTACCAGGGCGAAGCATTATGGCGGTTAGCACATACAGCTGTCTCCACTTCGGTAATGACAAATTGTCACAAGAGTCGAAGTCGTACTTTTGCTGATATATCTAGTGGCAATCCTTGATTACACACCGTGGACCTTATGATGCTTGCAATGGGGTGCAACTCCTTCTGACTGCACTGCTGGGACAAATATATGGGGCTTTATCCAAGGTGTGTTCTGGGTTATCTCTCTTTGCTCGTTCTGTATTCTAACCTTACGCCCAACGGTAGAGCCGTGCTATTCGCACTACTAGCCAAGTCTTCCGGCCCCTCGGCTTTTTTTGGGCACGACATTGCGGCATGCTAGATAGTGAACCCTTCTCTATGGAAGACATCCCTTTTCCTAGTTCAACCGGCTCCGAAAAGGACCACAAATGGCGAACTTGGGCTGCTCGGGAGATCCAGCAGCGTGCCCTGCTTGCATACTATGTTCTTGATGGGCTAGTTGCACAGATGTCCGGGGATGGAGCGTCCACTCGTCACGTCGCTAATCCCCTTACTCTTCCCAGCAGTGAGGCAGCATTCGATGCCAACAATGCTGACGAGTGGTTAACCCACATGCGCGCCCAGAAAACAGAACAGCCCTCCTTCCGACTCATTTTCCGCTCCCTCTTCCCACCCACCAACAGCTTCAGACCTCTTGATTACCAATTATCTGCCTTCTCCCTCCGAGTGATCCTCGAAGGCCTACAGTCCCTCGTCTCCGACTCAGACGAATACGATCTCGCCGCCGTAGGCGTACCCGGCCGCTCAGACGTCCGACGCGCACTTGCCCAAGTCCACGAAACAATCACAATGAGCATCCACCTCTCCGCCTCTGAACGTCTCGAGGTGCTCCTCCGCTGGCACACCCTATGCCTCGACACAATGATAAACTCCACCGTCCTCTGTCGCCACGTCTGCTCCCGGTACGACATCCCACAGCAAGTATCCGGCGGCTCGCGAACCCTCCGCACAGGCTTCGACATGCTCAACTGGGTCAACACCGAAGACGCGCGCCGTGCCTTACTCCACGCCATCGCAATCCAAGACATAATCGAACAACTGCCTCGAGGCCGTGCACACGTCATCCACATGCCCAGCTCGCTCTTCGCCGCGGCAACAGTCTACGTTATCTTCGCCCTCGCCGGTGTAGCCAACATCCATCTCCCGCGTACAATCGTCTGGCAGGATGCGCTGCTCTCGCATGCAGACCTGAACCTAGGCTGTGAGAATGCCCGGTCGTCTACAGGCTCTGAAACTAGTCGGTTTGTTACGGAGGGGAAGACGGATTCCCCTACTGGTGTTGCCGCTGTTCGGAACCTACTGTATGAGATGAACTCGATGCAGAAGCTGTTTCGGTGCTTGATTTCGCAGTGGGGGATTGCGCACGATATGGAGGAGATTGTCAACCAGTGGATTATTTTGTGTCATTAGATTCTTGTTCGTTTTGCGGTCTGTGAGTCGAGGAATTTTTTATGGCGAGAGGGGATGTAACAAGTCCAGCGGGTCTGGAAACCTCTCGGCGCACATACATTTATACACCGTAACAGGCTGTAGTTTTATCTGCACAGCGAAGCAACTTTTACGGCCAAAGTCACCAAATATTAAATAGACTGGTGTATACGAAACTTCATGTGCTTGTTCCTTGAGATACTTCGTTGTGCGAAGTAAGGTAGCTATATACGTATGTACAAAGAAAGATATAGACGATGCGCAGTATGTAAGGTAATGTTCAAGATGCAGCTGAAATAAGAATCCAAATCCAAAACAACCCAAAAACAAGGGGTATCGACTCTATGCAATCTAACGAGCAATTTGACGCAAAATTGAAAGGTGAATAACGCAGTAGATAGGAAATGCATGGGAGTAACGATTGAGAGGCAGTGTTGGCTTATGAACGGCAATGATGCTCGATGCTTGCAATGCGAAAAGAAATTCAGTGAAGAGGGTTGTGAGGTGGAGGTCTTGTGGTTTGTTCGAGTTTTATAAATGCCCGAGTCATGGCAGCCCCGACTTCTTTGAATAGGTCGTGCATGATAGTCTCAGACTTTGTGATGCACAAGTCATCTCTCATGGCTCGTTCTTTGAAGTACGGCAACATGTTGTCCCAAAATTTGCCGAATACAGTCTCAATCTGGTTTTGGACCGGGTTCCTATCAGAATGAGGAAGGACATGGGAGTTACCCGGGCTCTGTTTGAGTACTGGCTTTGTCATTGACTCTGGGTCAGTCAACTGCGTCCGAGGGCGTGGTGCTGCTCGATCTGGGGTTGCATCGTCGTCTTCACGGGGCCTCTTGACACCTGTTAGTGTCTGTGGAGGTGTTCGCTGATCGTGAAGAGTCGAGTTTAATTGTTCTTTAATATTTGACAGCAACTGCCGGCTGCTGACTATATCATTGTTCAGGGCCCGAAGATGGTTGGATCGTGCGATGGCCCTGTAATCTTCGATCTTTCGGTACCGAGCCCAGAGAGAGGAGGCTTCATCTTGTTTGACTGGCGTTTGGGAAGAATTGGTGGAAGGGGGAGTGACTAGAGGTTGAGGCTCCGGGTCTGGAAGGCTTTTTACCCAGTCGGCGACTCGTTGGAGTTTGTTGTTCTGGGGGACTTCGGCACGTTGAGGGCCAACCAGCTGGCTTAGTGCCTTTTCTTTTTCTAGTTGCTCCTTGAATTCGTCCATTTCTTTCCAGGTATCTAACATCGAAATGATTTTAGGATCTATGAGTGTAAATGGGGGTTTTGATCCGTTTTTGATGGCATCCCGATTTACAGCACGTTGTGTGATGAACTCGTTGATGCGTCGGCGGCAGGAGTAGTGTGAATAGCGGCGACCGATTTCCCGTTCCAGAGCAACTTCAATTCCAATCCAGAACTTCGACGAACTGATCTCCGAGATTTCCTTGTATTTTGCTCGTTTTTCACAGACCTTAATTAGGGCGAACTGCTCGTTGATGTCGAGGGGTCCTCGCCTCGGCTTCTTGCTGACGGCTGCCTCCTTTTGCTTCTGCTGGAGGGTCTCGTCCTTATGAAAAACGGTAATTCCCTGGTCCATGGCTCAACCTCTTCCTCCTTGGCCTTCTTCTTGATCGGTCGCGAGAAGCAAATTCGAACCAGAAGCAAGAGAGGAAGACGGCGGGAGGAAGTTGGGTTGCATGAGCAAGAAATGGGCTGAAAAAAATCCCCGCCACTCGGAAAGGCGAGGAAGGCGCGCCGGTCACGCCGCGTCAGGAGACACCGAGACACCCAAGACTCAGGCAGGCCTGGGCACGTGAGGCTCGCGCTCGGGATATCCTCCGTCTCGTTTTCTTTCTCTCTCACCGACACAATCCCATTGCGCACCTCTTTGAAATCTGCAGGAAGCAGTGGGAATTTGGAATGGTCGGGCTGTGGGATCGGAGCCCGACGCCCGTCCGCGTTCCACAATTGCATCAAAGGCTCCCAGCCTCGTTGGTTGTTGCAACCTCGGACATGCGGCTCCGGCTGCGGAACCAACCTGGTTAACTCCGCCAACAACGGAAATACCAAAACTTGGTGTGGTTTTACTTCGGATAATATTGATAGTGCTTTTTTGCGTAGAAGCCCATTCAGAGCGCAAACATCAACACATGCTTTCCTGCTCGAGTTGTTGTAAGCCTTCCAATTAGCCGGTTCGCCTCTGACCCCAGTCCTGCCGTCTGCGACGGAATTTCCGATTGCCAGGCTCCCCTTGCCTCGCAGAATGCTTTGCATTCGTCAACCGATGGCTCCATCTGTCTGCTTTCTTTCCCAGACTCGGATATGCTGCGGCTCCTTGCTGATGCCCTAACAGATTTGTCATCACCAAACATTCAAGGGCCGTAACGCGCTCAGTGCGAGAGTCAGACGTCGCAGGATGAATAGCGTGTAACCTGAGACGGGCATCAAGATATGTCAACGTAATTGCATGATTCGTATTAGCTTCGCGGGTATAACCCGATGCCATTAGAACATAAATCATCCTTGGCCCCAAGTGAATGCTTGTCATCCTGTCATGCCACCACTTCCCCGCCATAAATCACCATCCCTGGGCGAAACCCTGCCCTATTGGTAGACTGCTGTGTTTTTTTCGAACTGCATGGATGTCGAACATCCCCGCTTTTTGCGTTGTATGTTGTAGTTGCGGGGAAGTGCTCCGGAAAACATGACCTAGCCAAATCTGCAATCTGTTAAGCGGACATGGACGGTTGAGAATTCATCCCTCCAATAATGGGCACCGCACTAACCTTAAGTTCATGCTCCTTAGGATTATCGGGATATGCAGTTATGAGTCTCCTGCGTTCATCTGAGGGAAACTTAATACTAATAGGAACTCGAGGGAACACCAAGCCTGCCCAATCGAGGCAGCCCTTGGTTCGAGTACGGCAAGTCTGAAGAGCCTTGAAGGAAGCAGTTAACCATTTGAAAGGGCCCATAACATTCCTGGGCATGACTTAGAAGCTTGCCATGGGTGGTTTGCAGAAGCCTTAGTCTTTCCCGGTTCAACGTGGGCAATGGACTTTTTGGTTGGGCAGGTATTGGATGTGTTAACCAAGGAGACCGAGCAAAAGGTCGGTGAAGATAAAAATGAGAGACGGATTTCAACTATGGATCACCGCACTACCTTCCGGACCCAGGGGGTATTTGCGTTTTTGTCCTCTTCTCAAGATGTCGTTGGTATAATATTGTGTTGGAGGATCGCTTTGAGGCTCGCTTTCAAGCCCAGTAGCCGCCAGGCTGTCGACATGTGACTACAGGCCAGGCTGTAGTAAGAAGGTAACACACTTCTTGAGCCCAACAACTCATCGACCGGACCTTTATCATATAATGCGTTTTATCGGCTTCATCCACCTTCTTTACGCAAAATGCCATCTCAGCCACGGCCATCTCTCTTAGAGGCATTATCTTCGCTATCACAAGTGAAAGGCTCCCCGAGCCGCTTCATAACCAATATTTCCCGCGACTGGTGCACCCAGCAGTATGCTTAACTTTTACTCCCAGCCATGGTTGGAATCTGACTGGCAAGAATAGTTCTGTTCTGGGCGGATACTTGACCGCTCTGATACTTTCCGCCGCACAAAGGTATATAAACACGGAATCTAAAGTCGGACTGCGCAAAGCAAAATATCCCGACTCAGTCCATGTATTCACCCAGTTCTTGCGCATGGTCCCCCCAGGGCAAGTGGCGATTTCCTGCAGAACAATCCGTACTACTTCTCGAATGTGCGTTGTCAGTGCAGAGCTAGAGGTACACTCAAAGGACGGATATGTCTCTGGCGGAGTATCATCAAAACAATCACTAGCCTGCACTGCAATCGTTACACTTTCCGACTTTGATAAAGAAGCCGGTCTTAGCCAGGACACTGCGGGGTCAATTATACGTCCGCTCCCCTGCCGGCAAACAGACTGCGTAACAATCGACGACCCCGTCGTGGACGCAACTCCCGTAACTCGGAAGCTCCATTGGGTTGCCCCGCACTCGCCAGATGGTTTGTGGGGACACAGACTAGGTGGACACCAACGCGAAGTATGGTTATCGCTTCGAGACGGATCGAAGATATCTGATCTTCTTCATTTGGCGTTGCTTGCGGATATGGTCAGCTTATTCCAGGGAGACATTGCTCCCCTATTCTTATCCGAGTGGCGTCAGAATAAACAACAGCTAACGCGCAGTAATTTTCTAAATTAAAAGCCCCTCCAACCCCCGGCAACCCACATGGCGGACTTCTATATGCACTACGCACTCTCCACACTGTGTCTATCAGTGGAGTTTAAGAAGCGGCCCGAACCGGATACGGAATGGGTCCTGCTGAGATCGAATTCCCACAAGGTTGCTGACGGAAGATACGATGTGAATATTCAAGTTTTCAACGAGGACGCTGAAATTCTTGCGTTGAGCAACCATGTTGTGTATGTTTCGGAGTTGAAGGGGAATTCGGGGAAGAAGGCAAGGATGTGAGCCGGCGGAAGACCGGTGCTCTTCGATGCTTTCGTTGAAGTCCCTTCCACCCCCAAATCAGGATTTACCCGTTGGCACTCAATACTCCCATATGAACATTTTTAGTTGACTAATTATTGCGAGGCATTAGGGTGTGCCTGTATACGGGTACTGAGACAAACACTCCATGCGGATTTAAACTCGATTCCTAAGTAGAAACCTTACCCAAGTTCTTCAAACTATCCTTCGCAGTCATGGTGACCAGAGATCTAGCACTGATCCTGGCGTATCCACTAGATAAAATAAGTCATTGGTACCATGCGTGGAAAATAAACGAAAATGAAAAGATGCCCAGGCGCATTACTGCCAACCGCATTCTACACATTTCTCTCAACGTCAAACCTCATACTCATTTTCTCAATGCTTTCCACTCATCCGCCAAAAAGAAATACGTGACGAGGCCACGAGACAAGTAACACACAGGACACATTCAGACGTCGCCTAGGCGAGTTCTTCATCAACAAAGCCAAAGTCGTATCCAGCGTACCTAGCAGTAGCTGAAGCCGTACGCGGACGGCGGGTACGGGCCCGGCCTCTTTCAGTGCTAGGAGAGTTCTCCCGGGAATTCACATAGTCATCGGTGTCAGAGTCCTGGGCAGGAGCTTGCGATCTGCGGGACCGCATGGCTTCCTTTTCCTTGTCTGTGGTGGTCACGCTCTCCACCTTGGTTTGGATGACGACTCCAGCGAAACGGCCAAGATTCTGTGCAGTAGGAGGTTCGAAATTGGCTTCTTCTATGCTTGGGATTATACTCATGGGTTCAGCCCCGGCATTGGCGTTGTTGCTTTCAACAGCAGCATCCACCAGACTCCCTTCCATTTCATTATTAGCCCTTTGCTTTGTGGGAGTAGTCGAGGTTTTCATCACGCCGGTCTTCCCTTTTTTAGGGGAAGCTGATGACGGTTTGGTGACCTTGTTCTGAGCTTCACGAGGAGTTCGAGTACTGGTCTTTCCACGACCACGTGGAGTCCCAGCAGTAGATATGCTTTGTTTAGCCGCATCGGCCCTTAACTGCTCCGCCATCTTGCGGTACTTGCGGCATTGCCCTTCTATTGAGTCGTAAGTCGCACCCTGTCCAAACAGAGCAGCAACGCCATTGTAATCAATCTAAATAAATTAATAAGGCCTTTCGTCAACAGGTCCAGGTAGTTAATTATGATTACCTTGTTTCCTGGGCTAGTAGCAATGATGGCCGCAATCAGGCGATCGATACTATCAGTAGATTTCCAGTTCACCATTTTGTATTACTCATAGTCGATTGTTTTGAGAAAAGAGGAAAGACTAAACGAAGAAGATAATATCAACGAACAGCAGTTAGAGGACAGTAAGTTATGCCTAGCCAGGGAAGTAAAGCCAGAGTCAGGAGTTACGAACAAGGCGAGCAGTAAACGAAGGGAAGATGAGGTTGTGTTATTGTAGGAAGAGAGGACAAGGGAGAAGAGTGAAGAAAAAAAAGCCCTCTTACCTAAGTAAAGGGAGTGGTAGAAAAAATAATAACACTTCTTCTTTCTTAACACGGTATGTATTAGGTCTCTTAGCTTTCTTAAATCCTGCTAGGCTTCTCTTCCTTTTCCTCGGGGTTTACAGACCAGTATCTTCCCACCTTCAAAATCTACTTCATACAAACACACCAACCCCATCTATCAAGACTCTTCTCAAACAATCCCATCAACATGCCAATGAAATGGACCCCTGAGAAGGACCAACTCGTGAGTATATCCGTCGCTTTTAGATTTAACATCACTAATTAACCGACCTTACTCGTCAATATAGCTTCTGCTGAAGATTCTTGAAACCCACGAGCTCAAAGTCAACACTAACAAGGTTGCTGAAGCATGGCGTAAGTCTCCTACACCCCCATCCGTGCTCTGATATATAAACAATCTAATCTAATCAACCTTTTAATTGACAGCTGAAGGAGACAAGCCCACTGCACGCGCTATTACCGAGCGTCTTGTCCGCATGCGCCAGATAGTTAGGTCCACTACCTCTGATAAGGGAACTGATGGACAATTCAGCATCGGCTCTGGGGCTGGCAGCGCCAAATCTACCCCCCGAAAGCCCCGTACTGCTTCTGCAACTCCTTCTTCTGCCGGGTCTGCAAAGCGCAGGCGAGTCGATGATGGCAAGAGTACAACGGCCTTGCCCCTCAAGGCAGAAATTGACACTGGTTCAGAGCGTGATGCCGAGTTTGAACTGGATGCTGATTTTGATTATCTGCCGGCCGACACCCCTAAGAAGAAGTTGTTTGACGTTCCTCAGTTTTCTGCGCCGGCTACTCCTGGGATGAAGCAGGTACAAGACCAAGCTTTGCCTCCGCCCGGCAGCAGTTTGGGTTTCGTCAAGGGAGGTGAGGTAGTTGTTGATGGTAGTCCTGTTAAGAGGCAGTCTGCAGCCAGATCACGCCAGGCTACAGTTAAAGATGGGATGGTGAAATATGCGGATTTAGATAGCTGTGCTCGATGTAACGGATTAGATACGTAAAGTCAGAAATATCAGGAGGATGGTGATATCCCAGCCATATCTGATCAACAAGGGTCCCTAGGTTATTGTTATTTGAAGGTACGCACAATGCATATGCATTCTACCAATGCGAAACAGTACGCTCTTATCATCCCCTGCGTAGGTATTCCCAAGAGCCGGATTAACACTTCACGCCCAAATCTAATGCAAATCAGGCAAAGTTTTCTGGACCTTCCATTTTCACCTTATCCTGTCCCTGTTCCATACTCACGGCCAGGGCCTTTGAACCCTTCTGGATTTTGGTCGGACTACCCTCTTCCTCACCTGCATCAGCAGAGTTCGCAGGAGCAGCCTTCTTCGGTCTTCCTCTCTTGCGCTTTACAGGGCTCGGCGCCGCGGAGCTAACGCCATCGTCATTGTCATTCTCTGCCCCATTGGTAGTGGGACCAGTGCCGCTCACTTTTGCCGCCTTTTCCTTGAGGCGCTGGATGCGGTGTTGAACGGCGCTGACGCTACATTCTGTGTTTGATTAGGGCGAGTTAGCAGTTAGGCACTACCAGGGTATCCGTCTGCTCCGCAGTCGTAGCATCGTAGAAGGAATGATCAGACTGGTGCGGCACTTACCAGGACCCATGTACTCCGCTATACCGGTCCAGTTCATTCTTGCGTCGTTCTTGGTAATGATTGCCATGAGCAGCTGGGGTTCGAGCTCAAATTAGTTTCAGTCATGGTAAAAACCGTGGCGGTGATATTCTAGAAAAAGGCAAGGACAAGATAGGAAAAGAAGGGGGAGACATTTCGTACTTTGGCATCAGCCTGGTCATTCCAAACCATTGGCATGTTGATGGTAGTTTATTTAGGTAACGGCTTGGTTATGGAAGTTTTGATAATCAATGATGTTCAAATTGATACTTGTAGGAGAATATAGAGACCAGTGGATTTTGGTGTAATTTAGAAGGATGGAAAAACAAGGAAACCAATGTACTCAAAGAATGAGAGTTGGTTGGAAAGAGGGTGTGAAAGGAAGCAGGAGAGTAAGGAAGAGAAGGAAGGAGAAAATAACAAGGGAGTAAAAAGGTAAGAAGAGAAGAGGCAGAAGTAACAGGAAATAGTTATCAGTGAAGAAGGCATAATTCGCTCAATAGCTGTTTCACTCTAGACACTTAAAGCTGAATAACAGTGCCTAATCAATTGAGAGAGCAAAAGTACAGCACAACAATATGGCAAAGTAATAGGCGTCAGTTGTCTAAGACTGTCGGAATACAAATTTATTGTTCTTCTCCGGGTGATATCCTGAAAAGTAATCATCATAGAGCATCTCCTCCCTAGTCTTTGCTGGTGTCTTCAAATTGTCGAATTGGCGAAACACCCGGCCTAGCGTTACGTAGAGCTCGCAATAGGCGAGTCTGAACCGAGTTAGATTTTATCTTGAGAAGTTGAGCAAAGCACATACGGCATTCCAACACATTGTCGTGACCCTTTTCCAAAAGAGAACAGATACCGTTCCAGTATTTTCGCCCGCGTGGGATCCAGCCATCGTTCAGGATCAAATCTCTCTGCGTTTGGGAATAGGTTCTCGTTATGGTGCATCGTCCAGGTGCTCATGCTCACAACGGTCTAGGTGAGTCGCTGTCAATCAGTCCCTACATTTATGGAGTATATATCGAAGCTTACCCCAGGGTGAACATGATAGCCGTTTAATTCAGCCCCAGAAGATGGGACAACCCGAGGCACTCGACCGGGAACACCAAACGATAGTCTGCTCGCGGTCAGTCATTGCGGGAATATAAGACTCAAAATCTTACCGCAGTGCTTCTTTTATCACTCCAGTCTCTTAATTTCAGTATACTCAGGCTCCTATATCGGTATAATAAGTGACTTACCAAGTATGGAAGCTTCTCTAGAGTAGGGAAATCCATTGATGAACCAAGATCCGGGAACACATTTTGGAGCTCGGCTGATACTCTCGCATAGATAGCTGGGTTGCGAACAACATTATACGCCGCAATAGTTAAGGCATTCCCAGTTGAATCCGCTGCAGCCCCAAGCACGTTATTAGCTTCGTCTACTAGGTCATCCACAGTGGGATACGCTTCTGCAGCGCCGGGCTGTAAAAGTTGATGGAAGATGGTGGTTTGTGAGGCCCTTTCGCCCCTCTCAACAGCACATTTGACTCGAAGAATCTGACGGCGAGAGCCCTAATAGATATCAGCATAGCAATTAACATGTTCTAGCCCAAGGCTCACCTCGCGCTGGAACATCATGCTTGCTAACGGGCTGCTGAGACGCTTCGCAAGCCAGTAGGGTATTTGCAGAGCCAAACTCTGGATAGCAGGAAACAGCTGAAAGAACCACAGAGCGGGCCCCACAGAACGGATATTGTTGAAGAACCCAACTCCAAAGTCCTCTTTGTCCAGAAAGTTGTAAGAATTGTCAAACGCATAATCCGTGATAACGTCGACCGAGATTGCACGAAAGGCATGATGGAGGTCGATAACGTCGGATGACTCAAATGCTTTCGTCATACGAGTTACCAGCTTCCGTGCCTTCTCATGCACGATTCCCTCTAGATCGAGGACTCTCTTTCGTGAGAAGAAAGGATTCAACGCAGCCCGTTTTATGCGATGGACCTCCGGGGTTGGAGCTGCGAAAACTGATTTGTTCGTGCCGAATGCGCCATAGAACGTAGGGTCTTTACCATATCGAGATCCCACAAAGTATATTTTCTCGCAATTCTCAGGGTCGCTTAGATGTATCTCGTTTGGCGTAATGCGGACGACAGGACCTGGGAGGTGGGTTAGCGAAACCATGATGCAGCTTCAGGCTCATTTCTGTAATGTAAAACGCTTCGTACCGTATTGTTCATGTAGCCTTTCGACACGAAGATAAAATCGTGCGCCCACAAGATTGTACCAGGCTGAGTATAAAAAGGTTGCCCTTGCGAGAATCGGGCCCGGAATATTTGCAAGTGGGTGAAAGAAGAGCCGATAGAAGACGACCCAAGCTAATCGTAGAATTGTCGTAGCCAAGAGAGAAGCTGCCAGTCTCCAGATAGTAGTATGTATGACCGTCGCCGAAGTAGTAAATGGCACTTCTGTGAGAACCATGTTGTTGGTACCAAGGATGAAGCAGAAGGATGAAGCAGAAGGATGAAGCAGAAGGATGAAGCAGAAGGATGAAGCAGAAGGATGAAGCAGAAGGATCAAGCAGAAGGATCAAGCAGGAGGATCAAGCGGGAAAATTCCACCTCTGAATGGGCCTGGATAAAGGTAGGTTGGGCACCTTATTTTATTAAACAAAAGAGGGGTCGGCGAGGTGATCAAAGTCTGCGCCTGATCCTGTTGTGCGTGGGCATTTGCGGCTTTATATATTATCTGATGATCCCAATCGCGAGGAGGCTCAGATTCCACAGACAGCAACTCCCTCTAGCAGATATTGCGCAGAATTGCCATTGCATATCGTCTCGGTGGTGGTGATTTGTTCAGCCAGATGGAGCGCCATGCATCAGAGTTCCAGATTTGCCAGGGCAGTGGTGCGTTCTTTGTGATAGGCAGCCATAGTGAGCCTGTGTAACCTTGGATATTTAGCCAGCCAGTAGGCAGGCATTTTATGCACCAGATTCGGTCTCACTGCAAGACTGTCTCGATGAGTTGCGTTGCACTGCATTTTTAGTATATGCAAAGGGCAGAAAATGGAAAATATACGCCGTTTGTATGGATGTGGGGGACCGCCCCCGCTCGTTCAAGGGAGCGATGATGATCTGGATCACAAGAGGTTTTAGTGAAACCAATAATTATTACAACTAATACCTTTTACATGTCGTTCTGGATGCTTACCATCCAGTCAGGCATCGAGAGTTGACTGTTTGCGATGCTTTCACAACCATTGACCGACAGGTCCAGATAAGTATGTAGAATGGAGACAGTCAAAGGAGAGATATGACCTCCATATTCTGATATATAATTTACAATATCTATACCTGAGGTTTTCGGCCGTATACCCCAACGCTGTAATAGAAAAGTCAATGAACGAACGGGCACAGTGGATTGCAAAATGAAGGCTCGACTTACACATAGAAATAAGCATGGATGTTTGGATCCCGAAGGCCTTTGCGCATCTCGGCCAGGAGAGCCTGGACCTCGTCATATGTCCACTGAAAACCATGAAATGTCAGCTTATCTGTGAACTATATTCCCAATTATTTAGGAGCCGGGAAATAGCACAAGATACTCACGCCCATAACCCTAGTCAGCAACGCCATTGCCCACCCTTCAATACCGCTCTCGCAATGGACCAGATTCCACATCCCAAGCTTCTTCAATTTCTTGTCCTTACTCCATGGACCAATGGGTAGCTTAAAACGACGTTCAGTCACGTTCTCAAAGCCGGCCTCCTCCATGTATCTTTTGGCACGCTCTGCAATTTGAAATGTTTTGCCAAATTTCTCACCAGTGGCTATGAAGAGCTGAGACCAGACCGCAAGTACATGGTCGTCGGTTACTGTATTATCATCCGACCGGAATTGAATAGACATTTCCAGTTGATCGATCCATCCACCTGGCTGCAATGTCCTGCCAACCTATTAGCCATTTGTTTCTGGGGTTTCCTGAATAATCGGATTACTTCAGAGCATTTTGATAGAAGGCAGGCCAATCGGCTACTGCCCCATACAATGACCGAATGTGGATTAAATCGAAGTGATTCTCCGGATAAACCCATGTATCAGTCGCATCATCGATCTCGAATCGCAAGTTCGGAGGTACAAACCCGGGTTGGATAGGAGATAGATCAGTGCCGATAACTTCGGCCAAGGGGTTATCTTCTGCAAAGTCACTAGATATTTGTTTAGTATTTACTTTCATTAACGGCTCTCTGCTGCTTACATTGCCCATATACCAGTGCCTGTACCGACATCAAGTGCTCTCTGGTGGTGATTTAGTATGTTTCACACAAAATTTCAGCCTCTTTAGCTCGTTTCTTACCCTAATATGATCTTCTATCGGTGCGAGGAACAATTTATTATCGAGAAGAATAGTAAACATGTGGTGGCTACGCTTTTCATGTTAGCTCATACATCAAAGTCGACAAGATGGAGGCATACGCGATTTCTAGTTGCTCATTCTGCTCTTCATCGTTTGGGCCCCTAAAACGAAATGCGTCAGAAATGGAGTCTCAGTGGCGCCTTGCAAAGACTAAATACCAATATGCGCCCTCTTTGTAAGCATGATACCGTCGGCCATTCTCATATCGATAAGATGCTATCATCGAGTTGAGGGAGGTGGTATCGCTCGCACTGGATGCGTGGACTCGCCGTCAGCATCCATAGATGAGAATACAATCAGGTGGCTGCCACGGCTCACAATTCCTCTTGGTAATCTGTGGTCGGATTTGAGTCCTTCACACAGGTGATTAGCACAATGCTCTCTGAGCTATTATGAAACTGAAGATAACAACAGCCATACAATTTCGAGGCCACTACCGCCGTCCGATAGAGGGGGACGGTGGGGCGGCCTGTGCGGTTTGGGCGGCGAATGGGGAGAGGAGGGAGAAGGTTCCGTCATTGTATCGAGATCACACTGCTGCTGATGGTCGGCTCATGGATAAGCCCGGGTCTTCATTGATCGATATACAAAACGCTGGCTGACCTGGCCCTGTGTCTACGGGGGCTCTGATGTTTGCTCCCTTGTTTGACTCAAGTTGCTTTCTTCAGAAAGTGAGATGAACCAGGGGGGCTGGGCAGGCTGATATATATGCACTGGATGTGGGCTGTTCTTGCGCTGAGAATGTGGGATATGCAGCTGTACAATACCGGTATGGTTCAGGATTGATAACGGGGCCGAGCGTGCACTATAATGGAAAACACACGGACGGTGGGGTCGAGATAAGTACGCTGGATGGCTGATGATCGAAGCCGTTGACTTGGTTTTGGGATCAGACCAGGAGTGGAGTTGACACATCAAAAGTCCGCAGCGGGGAGACTGCCACAAAGTACGGTGACGCAGGAGTTCTTGTCTTCTGCATAACGTGGTCTCCAACGGCGAACCAATTGCAACATACGGGTAATTCAAGGCTTACACTTTAAAGTTTCAGCACACTGTCAAAGCTCGTTATGTAATAGCACTAATTGTATAGCAATACGAAGCAAACGCCCACCGATGTAACACATGCCCAACGCTGCGAGACTCCATGGTCTTCCCTGTATGGCCTGAGACACCAACTACTCCGGTAAAAGACAGCCGCCCAGCAAATAATGAAACGGTTGAAGGCAGAAAGGTGAGATATGAAGGTGCCAATTTCTGGCAGAAGAACACGGCAGGTTTACTAATGGCAAAACATGCCTTTTCGTAGATCATTCACCACGCATGGCCCCCATCACCCAAATCCAGATCATGGCCAGTCCAATCTTCGTCCCCACTCAGCTCGTCGTCTAGAAAGTCCTGTTCGTTAAATTGGGTTTCCCTTGGGCGTTGGTTGTCGATTCGAATCACCACAACATTGCACATACCCTGCGTGACGGGCAGGTCATTATCACTATCGCCTTCGTTCATTCGATAGCTTCCCGGTGATGGACTTTGGTTTTCTTCCCCATCTGAATATTTAAGACTAGCGATCCGAGCACTTTTCCGCTTCGAGGGTGATGGGATCTCACTTTCGTCCAGATGCGAGCCCTCAGTTGGGTTGCCCGGCTCCTGTCCCTTTGAGTGCCGTACAATGGTGCGGAATGCTGGGTTTGGAGGTGCGCTTCGCCGTAAGAAGACCTTTTCGAGCCTGCCAATCCACTTTTCTCGGAAAGAGGCGCGATCGCGCCATCCAGTTTTCAAGATTGCGCTAATTATTAACTTCCGTAAATTCTGCAGCTCAGGGGCGGCTTCAATTAGCGAAGTAAAGAAGGCCTCCGCGGTGTTCTCCTTCCATTTGCGCAATTGTACCAACTCGAGGTGCTGTAGGGTTGGAGGCCATGTGGGAATCTCCGATGGAGAAAGTAGTTCCTCAAAATGGGGTTCCACATCGTGGTAACTCGACCAGTCATGCATCGAAAGATCCATCGTAAGCCTTTCTAGGGACTGACAGAATTTCTTCAGGTCCACAATAAAAGAGAGACTTAGATGGCGGTTATGGCTGATGCTCAACTCTCGTAAACTATGGCCGTGAGTGGAAAGGAAAAGACTGAAATTGGCAGTTGTTACATCGTCACAGTTGTTAATGGTGAGAGAAGTCAGGTTGAAGGGTAATTTGGGCAAAAGATGGTCATTTAGAATGGATGACTCTAGAAACTCCAATCGGTGCAAACTGGGAAGCTCCTGAAGAGCCATAGCTAAGACATTTTCTCTCTCGTCAGCCATCCCAGTGACTCCGTCGCCGTCCGCATCTTCTGAAGCAACGTGCAATATCCTAAGACTTCGAATGCTTTTGAACGGAGCCTGATTATGAGTTGATAAAATAAGCGGAAGCAAATCTTGCGTGTCCATAAAACGAGCATTCCAGTCCCAATTGTGAAGCCGGATGGAGGCCGAGTTGATGGAAGCAAAGAGTGCCTCAGGATACATCCATTTTGAACGCGAAATCTCCCACGAAGGAAGGCCAACAACATAGTCATTATTGTGGTATAGACGGAGTACATTGATCTGGGGGGTATTTTCGATCAATTTGGACAGGTCGAAGTATCCTAAGGTCGGTCCGCTCTTGTACACCAAGAGGGTCTCGACATCAACATGCAGCTCTTTAATTTTATTGACATAGTTGGTGGAGAGCGATCCCTGTGGTTTGACGAGAAGGCTCAATAAGCCATGTGATTTAGGTGCGGGTATGAGTGGCGGGGAGTGGTAGAGGGCCGCTAGAGCTGGCTCATGGAAATTGCGGCATAGCAATGCGACGTTCACCAGCCAATTGACGGTACTGTGTCTTCTAATAGACTTCTCCTCAACAAGCGGGTAAGACGCGCGAAGAAATACATCGAATAATATGTGATACGGAAGGGTCTGCCATGGCGGAATGACCCCTGAACCAGCGAAGGAAGTATCGAGCTCCTCCGTCTTCCTCCGCTTGTTGAGAGGCCTCCCTAACTCCAATCGCCTCTTTGTTGGAATTCGTTTTGACTTTTGTGTCTGAGACCTAGTTTTAACGGATCGAGTACGGCGCGCGCGGTTGGATGTGGTGGGTATGGCGTGGGTAGCAACGTCAGGCAGAGGTTGGTTTTGATGAACAGCGGTTTCCGGAGATAACACATCGCCTGTGTCTTGACTGGGAAAATCATCCAACTCATCATCACTTGAGTTCTCCCGATACGACATGGGAATGCGATTTGAGCGTGGTCGCAAAGAGAGAGAAAGGCGCCTCGATCCCTCTTGGTCAGTCCCACTGTCTTCATCCAGGGGGTCATCCGGACCGCTTTCTTCGTTGTAGGACTGGACGTGGGTGCGATTTGAGCGCACTGGTCGCGATTGTCCGCGAGGGAAACGCATCCTTGGAGCCATGAGCGCACAGCCTCGGAACCGCACTACTGCGGGACGAACGATTGCGGAGGGTGATATGGAATCATGCCCTGCTCAGGCGGGCTGCAGTTAGATGGAGAGAGGGGCGCATGGAAAAGGAAGTGAGAAATAAGTCATCGCCCTTCGGAACGAGGGAGTGATAACTGAAGCAGGAGTGACAGAGCTCAAGAAAGCAGATTAATGACGATGTCGAGATGCCAAGGTCGACGGAATGGAGGGTTTATCGATAAGAACTGGTTGAAAGCCGTCAACAAGCCAATGATGGCCTGGTCGCCGTCGCAGTGCATCAGGTGACCAAGCTGCTAGGCAACAAGGCCTCAAAATGACTCCGGCGCTAAACCACACCTGGCCTAGGCTGTTGCCCTGTCTCGAAATAGCAACAGCTGCTCCGTCCAAGAGCCCAAGACGAGTCTAGTTGACGCCGTCAGAGGTCGGAGTCGCTGATGATTGTCGCCGCTCTTAAAGCGCCCGCCGTCGTCCAGCCACCCTTCTCGTCACTTCCCTTCTCCCCCATTTGCTATTCGGGCCATGGCGGATTGCTATCCCCTGCGTTTTCACGATAATGGGCTTTGTTTAACTGCGTCTACGTGACTCCCGCCGCTTATATATACTCTCAGCACCAGCATCTTATGCGCCTAGTCCAGGCTGGTCCCAGGGCTGAGTGAATGCCCTGCCACCATCTGACCAAGCGCAACTTATCGTGATTCGTCTGACGCGGTTCAAAGCCAGCTTCTCCGCAGCTCCTCATGCGCCCTGATTTTATTTCCTCAAATATACATACGCTCAACTGTTAATACCAGGTCCTGGCAGTCTCGTCTTTTGTCGGGTTCACTGTTCGCGATGCAGAGCACCTTCCCCGCTGTGATCAATCAGCCCGAGCGGAGCGAGCTAGGCGCCTCTCCCATGGTCATCCAGCAATATGCGCGGTATCCTGCCTCCATAGAGCCGGGAATACAGAGTGCCTCGTCCATCGGCAGCGCCCATTCGCAGTTGGCTAACTCCAAATCGCCCCCGCTCCATCGCAAAGCAACTCCCCGCAGTGTACAATCTTCTCCAACTATCCAGCGCCCAGCTGTTCCCCCGGGCCCACCCGCGCGCTCAGGCCCGTCCATGTCCCCTCCAATATTCGACTCTCTGCGGCAAAGACAGATGCGCGACTCAATAGACCGGGCCGATTCGCGTACGTTGCCGTCTCGCGACATTACGGATGAAAACATCGATGATGCTTATGTCCTTTTTATATTCTATTGTAACCCCAATGTTCCAAGTTCGGCCGATTCGACAGAGTTGCGCAAAACCTTTCGGTGCCCTCCGCGTAGTGATGGCAAGAGCTTCAGCATCTTTACACTTTGGGAATTGATCAAAAGGCTTGACAGCAAAGAGCTAAAAACATGGATCCAGCTCGCCATTGAACTTGGAGTGGAACCACCGGATATGGAAAAGAAACAAAGCACCCAGAAGGTTCAACAATATGCAGTTCGCCTCAAGGTACGCATAAGTTATTCGAGTATTTTCTTCCAGCTAACTCATTTCTTGCTTGATAGCGCTGGATGCGTGCGATGCATGTAGATGCATTTTTTGAATACTGCCTTGGTCACCCACATCCATACTACACGCAACTTCCGCCGAATAACGCCGTGGTCAGTGATAGTCGCGATGGTGTTCCTTTGGAAGAAGATCTTGCTTTAAGAGCCCTGGTGCCTGAATGGAAACCAAAGCGGGGGAGGAAGAGGGCGGAAGAGAAAGAGATCAACGAGAGGGCTCTGAAAAGGCCCCAACTCGATACCTCTGTTGGTGTTTTTCAAGCAGGCCCCTTTCCCGCTCACTCAACGGCATTTCCCCAAAGCGCTATTCCTTTCAGTGCATTTCCGGACGACATGGATCCGCCCGATCCATGGATGACAGCATCCTCATTCCCGGCCGATGCATCTGCAGATGCAACTGGAACACAGCAGGGGCAAGATATTCGCTGGAAAAGCCTCGACCGCGATGCATCACCTGCTGCGTACCCGCAGTCAGCAGTTATCCCCAGAGGACATCATTCAGCAGACCTCTTTCTTTCGTCCGCCGAACCACGATCCGCAGTCACACCATCCACCGGTGAAAAATCACGTGCTAAAAGACGACATGGCCCTGCCGTCTCGTCTGCCTGGCCAAACAATACAACCTCTTCTACTGGGAAGATGCGTGGCAGACCGCCAAATAGGGGAACGGTGTCCGGGCCATTTTCCTCTTTTCCCGTCAATCCCAACCGTTCCGACCCGTCTCATCTTCACAGCACCGGAGCTAGGCCGACGCCTACCATAGTTCTCGAGCAGGATCCTGCCCAGTACCAACAGTCCCCCACACCAATAAATGCGAGTGGTAAGCCAAACAAACTCCAGCTTCAAGTGCCACAGCACACAGGCGCTCCTGTGCGACTTGCAACCCCACCCACAATGCCGATAAACGGTGCGAGCAATGCACCCGCTGGTATGAAAAACGGAACCGCAGAATTTCAAGCGCAGGAGCCCGGCAACACGCCCATTGCAAACCCAGCATCTAATATCAATCGTGGCGGCGTTCCGAACACGATAATGAATCCTGATGATGTGGCACGAATACTCTCTGGTGAGCTGCTCCGGGCGAGACTCACTGGCCGGCAAACTGGCTTAAGTACAGAAGAGGCGAGATCCTTAGCGTCAGTTGTGGTGACCAACTTGACTGTTTTGTATTCCAAGTTACCTTTCGGTGCCGCTGCTCTAACATCAGCACTGCATCTTGGATTAGGACCGTATTTTGGGTATTCGGGAGTGACGGACAATGTGCTAGCGGTCCACATCAAGCCGAGTGTGAGAAACACCTGTGATTCTGGGGTTCCGAATACAAGCGAAGGCTCGGCAACTTCCGTTTACAACCTCTCTGTCGAATATAAACACGGTCCGGGCTTCGTAACTAAAGCCTCGTTCGAAGATCTCCACATTACCAATGCCGGCGTCAACCCTTCAATAGCCATAGGCACATTTGACAATGTCCCACGACAACAAAACGAATTGGACAGTAACGTCGGTGAGCTGGACAGCTTGACTGACGCTGAATTTGAAGTGGACGGTCCCGAAAGTGCTATACCCGAAACGACATGGAAGCAACGGTACATGAAACTTCGTGCACAAATGCACAAGAGGGAACGATCAGTATCCCAGTACAAACGAAAAATTCTCGAATCCGTAATGGCAGATATATAAGTGCCGTTTTTGGTATATACGCTGTTTGCTGCTATAGTACCCCGTCGATGTCATCGCGAAGCTTTCCATATATCCCAGCTTTATGTTGATCTATGTCTGAGCGACCATTTCTTGGTTTTCCTTTGGAGTACTTTATTGTTCTTTCCTTCTTTTTCTCCAGATACCCACTGAGCAGTTTTATTCTTACGATTGCATCAAGTACGAATAATGAGATGAACGTTTGCAAGTAATTAGATCCATCTTCGTATGCCTGATAATCATTCAGCAGGCTATTTTAAGCGCTGCCCGGCTTTATGTTAGACGGCAGGCAGGAGACAGCCGAGCTAACGTTGAAGTCGATCTTCTAAAGTTGGAATTGAAAGAACGACAAAACAAGAATCAAAGAGTCTCCTAAAGCACGAAGGATAGAAACCACACCTAAATCATGGGGCCCCAATCGCAGGATGCCCTCCGATGATTCAAGATCCCAAACTTCTCTGGAAAGAAAGAAAAAGGTTCCCGTCCTTCCTCCCATCCCCTTCAGCAATAGCTCTCATCGGTTTCAACATCATCCAGATCCTCACTAAGATCCGAAACAGTGCCCATGATATCGAAGTCCTCATCTTCGTCCTTCACCTTGACGTTGTCATCATCATTGGCGTTCGCGTCTTCTTCTTTTTCTTCATCATAATCCTGCGGCTCCTCCTTCACGACCACTTTATTCTTCGCCGCCCTGGCTCTCTTCGCCGCAGACGCAGCTCCATTGCCTTTTGTAGTTGCCGCCGCCTTACGCTTTCTCTTACCCTTTTCTGGACTTGTGCCAGCCTGTCCCGGGTCCTTTTCACTAGGGTTGTTTTCGTTCGCACCACGGGCATCGTCGTCGATACTGCCGCCTTTGCTCATAGCTTCCTTATGGGCTTTTGTGAGTCTGGAGAAGCGTTTCGCCCTGTTGTTTCGGGTGCGGGGCGTTAGCTTTGGCTATGTGCAGCTTTGGGGAACAATTTGGTAAACATGTAGTAGGCATGGAGTGGAGTAAGGAGATCAAAATATGTGGTGGGGGGTTGGGGGTGCGGTTAGACGTACGCAGCTCCTGCGGAGATGATATTGCATTCTTTTGCGACTGCGCCGAAGTCGATCTGATTTTGTTGGATAGGATGTCAGCTTGGTTTCGCGCCATTCTGGCCGGAAAAAGGTCTATGGTATGACCGGGGATTCTGGTGATAGTGGGTGCGTTAGTTGGCTTGCCTTTCCATTGGAAGAGTGGTTAATGCAGCTTAGGAGGAGAGTGACGTGGTCGTCGCTGGAGAGTGACATTGTGGCCGGTTTGTTTGTATGGTGATGCGGTACGCTAGGTGTTTGAGACGACGGGAGATGTTCGTAGGTCTGTGATGGAGTGGATGGAGACGTGGGGAGTAGAATGAGTTGTAGTGCGATGGATGTTTAGATTATATAGGAGGAAGGTAGAAATTGAGGTACTGGAGATAGAACTAAGGGAATATGAAAGAAGGCTTGGTGTAAAAGTGAGGACTTCCGAGCGCAACACTGAGAGCTTTTGGCAAGGTAGGCTGGGGCGATGGTGAAGGGCAAATAACTGTCCTCGGGCGTTTCTCCTCTTCTCTGCAGAATGCCCTAGGTGATAGAAGGTAAAAGATAACAAGACATGAATACCATAGAATTTTAATTGTTTTGTTCAATCTGATTAAGGAAGCGGGGATGTCTTTGCATGGCCGAGTACATAACACCAGTAAGTGTAATAGTCTATCTCGAAGTGCAGTGAGAACTACGGTACAAGATGGGTCTACACTGTTGCTTCAAAAGGGTTTCTGTGTATTCCATTTAGAGTCTATTAAAGAGTCGGAACGCTTTTGAATTCTGTCTCTTATGCAGATTTTAGTTATCATGGATTTTGCAGTTTTGCAGCATGGATACCCAATTCCACCTCCGCTGTGTTATCCTAATAACCCGCAGTTAGTCTTTGGCTTTCAACATCCTGTCAGTCCGACGACTTCGTAACCCAACCATTCAAGTAAGCTTGTAGTTTCCTTCAAATTAAGGGAGAAGAAACAACAGCTATAAAAATGGTGTTCTGTGGTTAGTAACTGAACATTACACCAAAACATAGCACACTGACTTACTTTTCGAACCGCTTCCAAGTGGATATGCCGAACTAAGAGATTTCGGAATATCATATCACCAACATCAGTTCGGAGCTCCGTCATTTCCAAGACCCTGTACCAAATTCTCAACATATCCTAATTATCGTTGACCCCGTCTTCGGTACCATCACCATTCATAGCAACAGGCCCAGTGGCGGAAATCGGATCAGCTGTCGATATTTTTGCGCCCTTACGCGGACTGGTAGCTTTCTTCGGAGGTCTTCCAGGACGACGCTTAGTGGGTGTCCCGGTTCCATCGACGTCTTCCTTTGGAGAGGCTGGCTTCTCCTTCACGGTGATTCCGTTTCCATTAGTGCATTCGAGTCCGGTAAAGCCGTACTTGTCGCGCATTCTCCGGAAGCGGTTTCCAACGGAGTTGACATTGGTGTAGCCAAGTGCTTCACCGACACTAGAGAGATCCACCTACTTATTGTTAGTTATGGTGCTCTGCTTTTGTGTGGGTTGTTGGTGTACGCCTAACCTTGCCGTCTTTGATGTTCCGGAGGCATTCAAAACCGAAGCGGACATCCTGAGAGGCAGGCCCGTCTGAATTGTTGGCGCTGTTTGAATCGGCGTTCGATGCCATGGTGTTGGGCTTGGAGATGAGGAATGGATGGAGGTGTAGAAAGCTGTTTGGATTGTTATTGTTGTATTGTATGCGAAGACGGCTGTGTATTGGAATGAGAGATAAAGAGAGCTGTGGGTTTAGGAAAGCGAAGTTGAAGGAGAGAGTGGATAATCATTGGAGATGGAGGGGAAGGAGAAATGGGAGAAAAGAATGATAACACAAGGCCTCTCTAGAGAGGTGGGCGCAAGTGTGAGGGAATTCAAGGGCCTTCTCAGGCCAACCCAAAGTAGCAGACCCAATAATAGAGTGAATTTCAACATTATTAATAGGACACTCAACACTGCGAAATTATTGACGCCAATTTAGAAAGACAAGGAAATATTTTCTGTCCTATATTAGCCACTATCTCCATATTACTATCCTATCAATAAGGAACGAAGTCCTGCTGATAACTCATATGCGTCCGTCTCAGGGAACCTGTCAAACCAAAGACAACTAGAACAATCTCTATGAACGGCTTCTAATCAAAAAAGCCAAATCCAAACCAAAGTACAACAAGCAAAACAGACATCAATGGAGTCCAAATTCTAGGATCATACTCCGATTCTCCAGAAACGTCGTACATCAAAATTGATATGCTCACTTGTTCCAGGAGACACTGTCGTCTCCTTCCCATTCTTTCTTCATTGGGGTTTCCACGAGCTCAATATCATTATACTCCTCGGACGGATTTAATGACCCAACTTGCACTGGTGTCCATTCAATTGAGGTCTGGTAGCCTTGCTCGACAGAGTCCGGAACTGGAGGATAAGGAGGCATGGGAGAATACATGCGGAACTCTGGGGTCAAATGCATATTTTGGTATGGGGTTGCGATAGAAGGAGGGAAGGAAGGAGACTGTGAATTCGGATACGGAGGAGCTAATGTCTGCGGCTCATACTGTGGGATACCGGCGAGACTGGAGGAGGGTTGACAGAGGTAAGGGTCGGTTTTCATATGCGGTTCCGTCTTGTAGGCGCTGTCCGAGGGCGGTTCCAGTTCGGCCTTGCATTCGGCTTTGATCTCCTGTGTCGGCTCTGGAGTGATCTCTTTCTGTTTCTTCGCTTTGAGAGGGTTGATGCTCGACTTCGGAGGCTTGGTTGATGCTCGTTTCCTCTGCGTAGAGTGGATTCCCTCCATCTGGTTTCGGAAGCGGTGGTAGCGCATACGAGCAGCGTGGCCATTGGAAATTTCGAGCTGTGATGCGACTAGGTTCCAGTCGATCTGTCTTTCTGTTGGCATGGAAGACACCTGAAAATGGTATGGACGTATACTTACACCTTTGAGGTCGAGTTGCTTGATGATGGTATAGAGGAACTTCGCTGATGGGCTATCGGTTGGCATGGTTTTGCTGCGCCTAACGATGGGAGGAGCTGGAGCAGGCTCCTTCCCAGAGGTAGACGAAGGGTCCTTCAGAGACATTGCGAAAGAGTCCAAATTCTCGGGGATAGAAATATGGTATGATTGCTTCTGTTCTGGGTATAACCTCAGGAAGATGGATGCATAGGAATGAAATATTCCACACCTGGGCGCACGGCAGCCTATATATGCCATCCGCCCTAGCGAGAAACCCTAATAAAAGAGGTGACTCAACGGTAGTAACCATTGCTATGAACAAAGAGAAGGCCGCAGTCCTCATGTCCAGGAATTTTGGGCTCCAATAAAAATAAGGAAGCATCATGTTGTTCATGTGGTCGCGCTGTGATTGAAAGCGCTGGGAACCCGCATATGCAGTCTTGGTTGTCAACGCCTCAAAGCGTTTGGACCCAGGCCTGACATCTAAGCAACTTGGTTTGTCATAGGATTAATTGGGGCTCTTTGCATGTAAGTTATAGAATGCATATTTCTGTTCTAGAAGCTAGAGTGGCTTCTCTTTGCATGGCCGCTAGAATCTGGAAGCCTGTCACGTGGTCTGTCTTGCCCTGAACTGCCAGTGAATGGTGCATCAAAACCAAAGGTAACGATATAACTCACCTTCTGGCTGCTTCTTTTCTCGGGCGCTCCTGTTAGAATATTTATCCCAAATGACCGGGGTTTATCTTGTACTTACCAATTCTTGGGACGTGGCTACCTGCATAACCACCAGACCGTGTCATCCTGACCATGGCCGATGGGTCGATGACGGTTCTGTTCGAATTATTATATCAGAAAGTTTAACTAGATAGCAACTAAAATAACAATCCACTATTAACTGGTATTAGCGGACACCGAAGTCTCTCGATTCGCAAGATCGGGATGCCGGTGCATTGCATCTGGCGTGACGCAACGCCCAGGCTGAAGCGATTGTTCAAATGTCTCAACCAGTCTTTCCCCATGCATAGCTGTGCAAACCAATTTCCCCGCGTATCATAGGTACAAGGCTTACGGGCTAAAATATCGTCACCTCCAGATTTTGAGGTTTGACAAAACTGCTCATGGCCCAAGCAAGCTCTCTCACCACGTTGAGACCCTCTTACCCCACGATTCGCAGCCAGTGACCATTTCGAAATCTTTTCTTCTCATTACCTATTCACTAAAGCTATTATCGCGTACGTGTCGTTACGCGTGCCGCCGCGACACATCATGAGAAGTTCTCTTCGTACGAGACGCAAAGGTTCGTTCAATCTCCTCCACCCTCCACAACCACTCTCACTCCTCTGATATTACTTTCTTTCGTCGTCCTCTCCAGGCCAGCAGAACCACATTATAGGTTTGACTTCGTAATGGCAAGGACGAACGAACATAGTTCGGCCGACGCCGCTGCCGAACAGCCAGCTACCCCAAAACGCCGCCGCCGCCGCATTGTATGGGACCACAGGCGCGACAAGTATCTGCTTCTCGCGATTTTCGCACATATGAACATCAAAACCCCGAATTTCCAAGAAATTGCGGATATGCTAGGGAACGAGACCTACTCTGCAGACACTTTGACGTATATGTCTCCCGGCTCCGCCATTACCTGTTGTTGATGTACTGACACATTGGCTCTACCAACTAGGCGGCGTTTCCGCGTTCAAAGACAATTGGCCACGGAGGTCATGGAAGACCGTCATGATAAAGGCCTTGAAATAGTGGAAGAGGGAATTGCTGAAAGAGACCACGATGCTATGATAGTGGACGAGCCTGCTGCCGCTAATCCTGCTGCACAGCTTCCGATAACCCCTTCGTCTATACGGTCAGAACAGGCTATAGCTGAGCTCGGGTCTCCCATGTCTGAAACTTCCACCCCATCGCAAAGCCAAAGAGACACCCATCCCCGCGGTCAGCAGTCCAGACATCCAAGGCCATCAAAGAAAGAGCGAATGAGATCTCGCCGTCAACAAGAACCTCGTCGCCCTGGCGAGAACCGTGCAAAAGACCGTGGGCCAGCTATAACTTCTCCCGACAGCGACAGACTAAACGGTATCCGACATAGAATAAGACAGCGGAACCACAGAACCCCTGCCACCGCAGTACAGAGAGGTGTTGCGAGTGAGCCGTCGAATGAGCGCCTGTCAGCACGGCCAGAACCAACCTACATTCCGCTCGGTCTGAACCCTCGTGCCAACAGCAGCCGGAACTGGTCCGCTATCGGTCCCGCAGAATCCTGGCAGCCCTATTCCGGAAACAGGAGTGCGTACGGTGGTGGTGGTGGTGGTGGTGGTGGTGGCCAGGCCCAGTTTGTGTTTCCATCCATCGAACACTGATTAGTTTGGACTTGTATTTGTGGGTATTTCGTGGTGGATTTCGGGTTTGTATCAACAACGATGCGATATTGGGGGTTTTCGATTTCGTTGGAGTTTGACATGTATACACCAACTGTATGTTTGATTATTTCATGGACATGTACCTACAGTCCTAGCACTAAGTACTCTTTTTTCCACCCCTGCTTCCACATTAACATAGCGGCGTATGAAGCAGGGAAAACTTTGGGTTTCCGGTTATGCATATTTTATTCCAACCAATATCCCCTATTGCCCATGGAACTGTCTCTTGATATGCTTGGCCTTACCATTAAATAATGATGATGATAAGCTGGAAGGTGGCATTCCTGTGGATGATGGCTTCTGGGAAGAAAAGTGAATGGAAAACCCCACGATTCCTGTCTCCAGTTTCGCTTGAGCATCCGCTTGAGTCAGCAGAGGCCAATGATCTCTTTTCTTTTTTTTTTTTCCTCATTGAAAGTGAGGGGGAAAGCCTCCATTTATAATCTCTAGGGCTCGCTGGAGTTGTTTTGGCTGGAATGAAGCGACGTCGAACCGTGCGGGGTGGACGAGATACCGCGACCCACTCGGAGATGGCAAAGGTTGGGCGAGCGATGACCTTCAACGCACCGACTCTCTTCCACCAATTCTCACTTAGGGTAGAGTTAGGGCTTCTCGACTAAAATTTGCTTTTGAATCCCCGGGTTAATCCTCTGAGAACAAATATCATGTCTCTGGTCGCAGTAGGCGCATGCTATGTCGATACGATATTAACGTCAGTTGTTTCCTTCCCGCTATATATCAGAACCCAGCTAACATCATCAGAACACCTCATTACCCCGGAGAGGATGAAAAGCTACGTGCTTCCAGTATCTCGCGTCGACGGGGAGGGAATTGCCCAAATACCCTAGAGGTGTTGCAGCAGCTCGTCGCGCAGAGTCCAGGGGCCGACAAAACACCGCTAAATCTTATCGCCATCCTACCTGCGCAATCTTCTGTTGCTTCCCGGCAAATCCGAGAGGTCTTTGAGCCTAGAGTATCACTAAGCCATTGTATCTATCGTGATCAGTTTCAGGAGCCGGCTTCTAGCTATATCATCAAGAGCGAAGCGTCCGGCAGCAGGACAATCGTCAATTATAATGAGCTCCCGGAAATGACGTTGGAGGAGTTCACCCCGATCACTGACAGACTGGGGATCCAAGACGCTTGGTATCATTTTGAGGTTTGTATATCGCGATCGGATCAACAGTGCATCGTTTTTGGCTTACACAGACAATGTCTAGGGCCGCATACCAGACGTGACTCTGGCCTGTATACGTCATATCCGGGACCGCTATCCGAACTCCAATATCAGTGTAGAGGTGGAAAAGCCTGGACGAGAAGGGCTACGGGAGCTCGCTGAGGAGGCAGACGTAGTCTTTTACTCAAAAAGCTGGGCTCAGGTGGGCGGAGTAACGTCTATTATTTCCGCGATTAGTTTTGCTGACGCATGACAGGCCAACGGATACAAGTCCGCAGAAGAATGTGTGCGAAAGCAATTATCCCGGACACATAATGCGTAAATCATCTCCTAATCCAAAAGTGAAGCTGTTTATACTAACAACAATGAAAGCTCGCTTCTCTGTTGTACATGGGGCCAAGATGGAGCTGCGGCCCTTGAAACTACCCCTACAAACTTCGTGCATAGCCCAGCTTACACACCGAAGGGTTTCCAGGTAGTTGAGTAAGTCACTTGCTGTATGGCATTTATGCTAGACACTCGTTTACTGATGCGCTTCCAGCACAATCGGAGCTGGAGACACCTTCATTGCCGGGATGTTATATGGCTTGGTCTACAAGGGAGAATCCTGGGACCTTTCACAAAAGTTGAGCATGGCGAATCGTGTTGCGGGAACAAAAGTCGCCCAGGAAGGATTCAGTAACCTTGATCGAGTCTTGGAAACGAGTCCCTAGGTCCAGCTACGAGTATGAAATTTGAGTCCTCTATAAATAGTGGCTGTCCGCCCTGGACAAGCCATCAAGAGGGGCCCACCATGTACATGTATACATATTAGAAAAAGACACAACAAGTACTATTTACTAATAAAACATAGACACTCTTAATACTCAATTACCTATAATGATAGAGTATTGAAGGGCACTCTCAAACCAGGTGCAGTGTATAGATCTACTTGCCGTTTTGGGAAGGTGCACGTGATGGCGTTATCTTCAAAGGCGGTGAACTAAAAAATTATTCTGCCCGCAACTTTTTGCTTTTCGGCGAAGGGTTTTGCGGGCAATCAAAAGCACCAACTTCGAGATTTTGCAATTCCTGCAATAATTAATCCAAAATGGCTTCCGTCTACAAGACAGTATCTAAAAAGAAGTCCCGCGAACTCGCGAAAGAACAAGAACAAGATGAAGAAGATGTTATGATGGAGGAAATGCTCAACGATGCCGACGATACGAGCGAAAGTGAAGAAGAGGAGGAGGAAAATACGGCCGATTCAGCAAAGAAACAGCTCTCCGCTGGGCTTATGCCTAAGACCCGTGTGCTTATGCTCACCTCGCGAGGTGTTACATCTCGGTAAGTGCTCAATCTCAAATCGCAGTATCAAATTTCAGCTAGATGTATCTGACCGTCGGACTATAGTCACCGACATCTTCTCTCCGATCTCACCTCATTACTCCCTCACACCCATAAGGAAAGCAAGCTGGATTCGAGGAAGAAGGCTGCCGGCTACAACTTGCTTCTAAACTCCCTCGCCGACCTACACTCCTGCAACGTGATTTTCTTCCTCGAGGCCAAGAAGAATGGACAAGATCTATACCTGTGGCTTTCACGGCCGCCAAACGGGCCTACGGTTAAATTCCATGTCAACAACTTGCACACCATGGCTGAATTGAATACTGGATTTGCTGGTAACTGTCTAAAGGGTGGTCGCGGGATTGTCGTTTTCGACCAGTCGTTTGACGAGCAAGGTCCCGTCATGAGCCAGCCTGGAAATGAGTACCGGGGACTGATCAGGGAGATGCTCCGTGGTGTCTTCTGTGTACCAAAGCGTGGCGTCAAGGGAATGAAGCCCTTCATCGACCGTGTCATTGGAATTTACGGTGTCGATGGCAAAATCTGGATTCGTGTTTTCGAAATCAGAGAGTCAGAAGGTGGAGGCAAGAAGAAAGATGGTGAGGAAGAAGCTGGAAAGCCTGTTCACAACCCCAAAGATGGTCCCGAAGTTTCTCTTGTCGAAATTGGGCCTCGATTCGTCCTCACCCCTATTGTTATCCTGGAGGGTAGCTTCGGTGGCCCTGTTATCTACGAGAACAAGGAATATGTGAGCCCGAACCAGGTCCGTCGTGATATTAGGGTTAGCAAGGCCGCCCGGTACGCCAAGCGGAGGGATGTGCAAACTGAGCGACTATCCAAGCGGTCAGACTTGGAGTTGGGACTGGGTGAGCGGAAACCGGGCGCTCTGGACACCCGGGTGCTTTTCGGATAATAAGCGCCGTTGTTTCGAATCTTTTCACTGTTTTTTTTCGATGTACTCTTAGACTTGATATCCTGAAGGATGTATATGCGTGGGATTCATGTTCATGATCATATTGAAGGCGTCTTTGGTGGGTGCAACTTCAACGTCTCACTACGAGGTAGTTAAAAAAAGATCTTCATGCCTTACTCTTCGTCACTCCTTTTCTGGATCATGCTAGCTATTAACACAACGTACTCTGTGTAAGTAAATCTGCCCAACCGATCTATTCGATTGCTGTAACCGATGATGCGATGTTGAAACCTCCACCACGTACCCAGATCTGTGACAAAGCATGATGTCTGCGATCCGGCTGGTGAGCGAGGGTTATACTTGTCCCTCCAAGTAGGTTTAGTTTCCGGTAGGGTTTGGTGTTGAATAGGGTTGTTTCGGCTCTTGCGCTGACTATAATGTAGTTTTTCTGAATATTTATGTGCCTGTGCTGGTCCTGATGCTCCAGTATATATCCCATTTTGATCTGCACTATATACTCGTGGTTGGAGAGCGCAATCAATTTGTGTGCTTCAGTATCGCACAGCTTCGGACCATTTGAACACAGATAACAAATCCGATTAATCCCAGCATCGATGCTAGAAGCAATTGATTAAGCAATACCAAAGCCATTTGCCTTGTATTTAGAAATATCTCTAGCGACAGCAGCACTGATTATAAGCAAGATTCTAGCCAATGGGGTTGATGACAATGAAAATTATGCACATACATACTTATATAAGTAATTTATGTACATAACCAATGAACTACTAAAGGAGCTTGAGCGCCCCAAGCTCCTGGTGAACCTTGGAACACTCTCAACCGTCATGGCATCGCTCTTTCTATCCAGCCCTTTGTGGCTACAGGGAGCCCAGGCCCATCATTCTGAGATGATTCTCAGCATTTCAACCATGCCCAAGTTTCTTACCTTCTCAGACAGCCCCAAGGGCGGGGTCGCAACTTAAGAGTCATACATTGTCGGCGACGGCAGCTGAATTACTGCCATAACGCAGCTGTCCCTTGTGGTTTGAGCAAGGGTCTTGACGCGAAATATAAACGATTATCACCAGATCAAAGAAATACATTGCAACAGGTAAGCCTTCAATGATATTTGTCAATGGCTACCAGGATGCCATTGTTTACCTGAATGTAGCTGATTTCAGAAGATACAGACACTATGCGCTTCAACTATCTTGCCACGGAGCTTCTGCTCCATATATTTCGCTCCTGCGATACCATATCAGACGTTATGAACCTCGCGGCGGCGTCACGCCGATTTCGCGACGTCTTCAATCGATCGAACAAACTACAAATCCTCATCGAGGTTGCGGAGATGGAGTTCGGTCCTGTCGACGATATCGTTCAGGTAGCGACACATAATACGAGCCAACTAGCACATCTTCATCGGACGGCGCCGCTTACAGCATCCCTCCTCAAACAAGTTGTTGAGATTGGCAGAGCTGCCCAGAAATGGGAGACAATCTACCCTGTCAAGAAATGGAAACTGGACTTCGAGAATAGACGTTCGCTCAGCAACGAGGAGCGATTTCGCCTGCGCCGTGCTATTTACCGACTATGGCTGTACCACCGCGCCTTCCATACGCGCGAGTACGATCGATATAGCCGCAGCCTGCGGAATACTATCGCCGAGCGCGCGCAGCTCCTCCACAACTGGACTACATCAGATCTAGCCGAGATCGAGGATGTACGCCTAGTCATTAATGATATCGTCCAAAACCACATCTGTCCGAGCAATGGGACTATCCAACGAAAGTTTCGAAAACGTTACCCTGAGAGCAACCAGCAACTTACCTTCAACGTCCACCTAAACTACCCTATGCATAGTACTTCGACACCATACGGATTCTACGATCCGAATTCCGAACCCACCGACCATTACTTTTACACCACTCACCCGACCACGGCCTACAACTCCTCAGCCAAATACCGCTCGCGCTTTCGCAATGATATATTCCATGAGCCTGGCTCGGAGGGGTGGGGGGATGAAATCCCACACTACTACGTCGTGCAAGACATGATGAAGCTTGACCCCGGGCAGGTCCTCTGGCTACGGGAATACTGTCCGCTGAAAGAGCAGGTTGAGACTTTTGTCCTTTCCCTGGGGGACTGGTTTCGAAATAACGGTGAGACGTTTGGAGATACACTTGAATGGGTGATCAACGAGAGAGGCGATGAGATGGAGGAATTCCGAGCTGCTATTTCGGAGAGGGAATTAGGGATTGCCTGGGATTAGTTCGATCCATCAGTTCTGTGAATTATACTCGCAGTTGCAGTAAAATGTTTTCATATAGAAACCCCTGAGGGCTTCAGCCAAGAAAACCACTAGCTGACCCTGGGCCCGAAGAAAGTATACCATTAGCCTATTACAGTTCAAATATATCTAAGCAGTACTGAACAATTTTCTAAAACCATCCAGAATATTCAAAAAGTAGGGTATCTATTATATATTACAAGCCATCTAAATTGCCCGGTCTATTGTACATGAGAAATATAATCTACAATCGTAATATACAGTAAGTCGTCTGTTCTATAAAACCCAAACACCCCTCACGATGACGAGGTTCCGCTCAGCAGTTTCAGTACCAGTTCATAGGTTCCCAGCGTGATTGCCGCGGAGGGAACTGTCCGAATCATGTGGGCTGTCAGGCCACCGTAGAGGGCGACGAAACCTTCTTCCTTCACCATCAGTCGCAGGCATTGCACCACACCTGTGTATTTCTGACGGCCGTCGGCCATTGGAGCTTGTCGCAGTCGTGTTCGTAGGACCTGAGTAGGAAAAGTTTAGTGATCCTGTTTGGCTTTCTTGAGCATGAATACGACTTACCTCATGAGGATAGGCAATCAGCACGGCAATCAGCTTGGAAACACCCGCCGCGCCACTCAGAATCAGGCCCTGCGTCACTTCACTCGACTGCGCCTTGCCCTTTCGTTCATAATGATGGGCAACCATGACCTTTATCCGCTCGTAAGCAGCCAAATGTAATGTCGTCTCGATAACCCCTAAGTAACTGGCCATCAAGCCCCTGTAGAGGCCCTTGACACCCTCTTGTCGGATAACCTGCTTAACACAGTCGTAGCTATTCCGATACTGCGGTGGTCTCAATGACCCATCACTGTTCGCATGCGATCTATCAAGCTGTAATCTTGTCTTTACCAGCCAGATCGGATTTGTCGCTGTCCCCGTCACAACGCCTGCGGTGGCGGCGGAAAGCGCGTGAACTGACGTCGCATCTTTATTAATCCCCAACAGTTCCGGATATAGCCGTTTGCAGTTCCCGTACGCGTAGAACTTGATTGCTGTCGCCGGGACAACACCTGTAAGACTGGGCCCGAGGCCGCGGAATAAGCTGCGCCAGCCCTCGACGCGGTGAATGGAGAAAAGGATTTCAAAGGTTTCGCTAAAGTGGGTTATAAATGAGCGCGCGATAGAGGGGCGTGTATGTTGTGCGGAGATGGTGGATTTGAGTTGGGAGCGGTAGTAGTCGGACTGAAGGCGCGTTCGGAGAACGTCAAGGGGAGACGTGAGGAGGGCTGTTGCCATGCCGCCAGCGCTGTGACGAAGTTAGCATCCTGGCTATATAGTGACCGCGCTGTATGGAGTCGTTGATGGGGATACTCACGCGCCAGCTACCAGATGCGTCCATGAGCTGTTCGTTTGCTGCACTTGCGGAGGAGTGATCGGCTTTTCAGGTACAGCATTAAGAGCTGCGTCTTTCGTGTCGTTGCGCATAGCCTGCATGTCGGGAGATTTGCCTTGAGGCCGCCGGCTAAGTGGAAATTGGGAAGACGAATCGGAGCACAGATAAAGGGCTGATATTGGCTTTGTCAATCCATGTGAAGCGGTAATGAAGAAATATCGAAGGCAAAATGGTCCAGAATTTTTTAGGATCTGGTTTATGTAATCCGCTGCGGAGATAAAATGCAGCTCCGGGATGGATCCCTTGTCGTTTCGGAGACCACCAGACGTGTCGCAGAATAAATCTGAGACATCCATCCATCCTCCGGTATGATCCTACTGAGGATTGATGAACCTATAACTAAATATGAAATCTTCATTGGATGTATGCTTCAAAATAAGCTTCTTAGATACCCGAGGTCCGATTGGATTACTGGCTTGACTTTGCTTGCCTTTGACTGTACATCTCCCTGAGGCCTCCATTGATAAAGGACTTAACGCAGAACTCCTATAACAAGACTTTATGACTCTTTATCGTCATTCCGGCCTCGAAGCAGTTTTTATTTTGGGTTTATTCAGGATATTTTTGACCAGCTGAACAGGACGGCTCGCCTGTTATTTGGTTTTCAAGGAGAATCTCATCTACCACGGGTGGTCAGTCGATCGACTCAGCTCCAGACAGGCGCGTAGCATTGACCTCGTTGCCCTGGTCGCCGCGTTCTTGATTTACCAGTCCTTAGCTTCATCGTCCTTTAGCGTAAACATTATTCACAGCATAACTACAAGTATAACTGCATAAAGACCGCACAGCCATTTCACAGACGCCAAATAAGAATGATGAACTCAGCCAGGCACTGGAAGAATCAAGGAAGTAGAGGGTGTCGTGGATTAAAAAGGTGATTTGAATTTGACGCGGTTAAAACAAGGAAAGCAAGAGGGAACAGCGGGATGGGGTGGGAAATAGCATTTTTCATCAAGTTGAAGGTAAAAGAAAAAAAGAATAGAAGGCTGGTTAAAAAGAAGTCGAAGTAGAAAATGACAAAATAAGGTGTCCGGGGTAGTGTAAGGCCCAATAAACATTGCCATACAATGTCCATATTCCCGTATGCCTTTCCCAACAATGTCCATCGCTCCTCTTGTGTATCATCTCCGCAGAGGCCAAATAAACAGGCAAAAAAGAAACGTCAAGACCATTCAATTATCTCATCACAAATTTAAAGGCTCGTTGCGGTCGGCATGTCGTGTCTAAACCGGAACACCGTTGTACTAATTTTAACAGCATCCTCCCTTGTTCTCGGTATCCTGGGTCTTCTCAATGTCGATTATTTGACGACGCTCACCAACCGAGGCACCGCCAGATTCACCTTCGAGCGCCTTGCTAGACACGATGCGGTAGATTTCTATGGCGAGTAAGCTGTTAGGAGGGCGCGCTGAAGTTTGTCCATATGCAGTCATACCTGTGAGAATGTTCTGGAAAGCTAGTTCAACGTTACTCGCATCCAGGGCGGAAGTCTCGATGAAAGAGAGGTTGTTCTCGCCTATAATCTGTCAATACCTCACTTGAGCCGTATCAAACGTGGAAACGAAGGAGAAACGCACTGGCAAATTGCTTGGCTTCCTCTGTGGGAACAGCTCGTAGGTGCCTCAAATCGCTCTTGTTACCAACCAACATAATAACGATGTTGGAGTCAGCATGATCGCGGAGTTCCTTTAACCATCGGTTGACGTTATCGTAGGTCTGATGCTTGCTGATATCGTAAACGAGAAGCGCCCCGACGGCACCCCGATAGTAGGCAGACGTGATAGCGCGATAACGCTCTTGACCAGCAGTATCCCAGATTTGAGCCTTGATTGTCTTGGAATCAACCTGAATGGAACGGGTTGCGAACTCGACACCGATAGTCGACTTGGAGTCCAAGTTGAACTCGTTTCGGGTGAATCGACTCAACAGATTGGACTTTCCAACACCAGAGTCTCCAATAAGCACCACTGCCCGAATAGAAATACGTCGACGTTAGTTTGAGTTGATTTGGGGCGGCAGAATATCGCGGCTGTTCTGTCTGGCGGGCAGTGGCAACGTACCTTTGAAGAGGAACTATTAGGCAGTCGGGTTAGTGGTCTTTCTTTCTCGGCCAAGGTTTGTAAGGTGGAAGAGCTTGGGAACTCACATCATACTCGTCGTTAGCCATAGTGAATAACTAGAAGAGCCTCTGAGCTCAGATATAGGTCAAATGTGAAGTTGGTGGTCAGACAAGACTCGACGTGGCTGGATCCGTCGGCAGTTGGTGAGCGGAAACCGACAACAGATGGAAACTCAGTTCTGGAGGGGCACGCGAGAGTTAGTCAACAAAGCCAGGTTGGCGGTGGTGGAAGCAGGAGAAAAAACTGTTTCTGTTTCAACGAGAAGCACCTGGGACATACGCACCTTCTTGCAAGGGGGAAGCGAGAAATCACAGATAGGAGGCTCTCCAGGAGGTCCAGATGATGAATTCCCGCCCTCGTCGCAGGAGCCGGTGGCCGTCGTAACCCCCTTTGGGTCTAGTAAGTGGGTCACGTGCCCCGCTCGTTTCATGTCTGTTTCTTTTTAGAGGCCCGGACTTGTGGTTTGCATATCAATCAAGCACACGGCCTTGCAGGGAGACGGTCAACAGATTGGATATTTGTCCCAACTTCATGGGGCATCAGCTCCAGCAGTCGTGGCGCTGCAGCTGCATTCCGAGCATTGTACAGAGCGTGCGTCCTATGTTTGGAAATCCCTTAGGACAGGAGAACGTGGAGCTCCACTCTCCGCAGGTCAAATTTGAAAGCGGCATAACTTTTATTGCTGGACCATCGCCTGATCATGGAGGCGGGAGGCATCAGCGATGATGAAATCTCTCTTACATCGACTGTTGAGAGTGAACAACAGTCTGAATATGATGTCGAGACGATCTTGGCAGAGGAAGAGTTCCCGGATGGCATGAGATTTCTCGTTCGGTGGCTTGGCTACTCTCTTGATAGATGTACTTGGGAACCTGCAGGAAACTTCAACTTCGGCGAGACATTACAGGATTGGGAGCGGAAAAAGCAGCAAATTTCCGAGGGAAAGGAGTCCGCCTTTGATGTAGCTGCTTGGGAGGCGAGGTTAATCCGACTCCAAGAGGAAAGGGATGAGAGAAAGCGCAAAAGATTGGTAAAACGGCGGAAACTCTCAGAATCAGAGGCCAACTCAACTGCTGTCAAGCGTGCCCCAATTATCCGAAGGACGAATTCAGATAAAGGCTCGAGCGGCTCGACTTCGCGCCAGCCCGGGCCAGCTCCCAGATCACTCTTTCAAGATGGGGTTCACCCAGCCAGACAAGGACTGTTGGGGTCATCAGCTCAACGGTTGCCGCCAGTTCTTTTTGGACCCAGCCAATCCACGCCGGATTCATCCCGGCCTAAGAAGCCCAGTGGCACTGATAAACCCAAACTGTTCAAAAACCTGTCGACGAAGTGGAGATATGAGAAATTAGGAAGAACTGAGCCAGCACCAGATATGAACCAGCTGGACCTCAGGCGGCCAGCCGAGTGGGCTTCAATATCGACTGGCGATATTACGCAACTTGGCCCCTCTCGTCTAGTAACAGATATCGCTGATGATAGTCGAACGGAGCACACCTCTAATGGTCCTTTGGACTTGCCCCGATCATCTCATCGCTATCAAAGATCCCCGGATACTCCATCCATTGCAAACAAAAACTCGTGGAATCTGTCAGACCCTGAGCTAATCGAAAGCCGCAGCGAGCCCATCGATAATATAGCCACTCACCATGGCTCCGCCAAGCCTGCGAGCGAATTTAACTTGAAGTTTCCCGCTAGGAAACCTAACAGCACATCTAAGTTCTTACATTCCGGGCGTTGGTGGAACCGCGGGGAACTGTATGTCACGATCTACCTTGGCCCAGAAAAGCTGGAAATTGGTGATGTTAGATTATGCGGCATACCCTTCGAGAAGGCGAGGGGAATCTTTAAGATGAAGGTAGGAAAAGTAATTGAGTTGTGGTTCAAGGATCTATGTACTCTGGATGATTATAATTCCCTTTGCCAAGGTGTAAGTCCCAATAAAAACGAAATTATTCTGTGATTTCTACTCCCAATATACCACATCAGGTCACTAACACTACACAATCTACCAGATGCCAAGCCAAAAAATTGCGAATGGATGGGTCGAGGGCTTCGATGACACCGAACCTACGCTTCGCAGAGCAGCTATGTCGCTTTGGCAAGCAAATCAGGTTGCAATAGCACATATCAACCACGGCAGGTGGGATGAAATACTGCTTGCATACCCTCCCGGTTCTCCAGATTTCAACTTCCTTGATGCCGACGCCTCTTGGTCCGAGAGAGGATACCTTCACCTTACTCTTAGGGACCCTCTAGGACCTATGGCGAGGTTAAATTCAGGCGCGAAAATTTACCCTCATTTGAGGGAAATGAATAACACTTCTACTGGTGGTAACCTTCGGCCAGTTAATGTGCCAAGTGGTGTGAAACCGTCGCGCAGCATCGGCGTCGCACAAGAAAATACCAAACCCTCTACAAGTCTTCCTACACTCGACCTTCAGGATACATCAATTTATACGCCACTCTCCTCCTCGAACTCGCCCACAACTTCGATCGTATCCAGTAAGTCGGCTGTACAGAAAGCCATACCGTCCACCGAATCTATGAACCACAACGCTGGCCTTACTCAGGCCCCTGCACCAGATGGATTGAACCTTCGTACAGCTCCGGATTTGGATGAACTCCTGTATTCCAAGTTCGGCATTAGTTTTAAGAAATTGGCTACAATTAGTAACACCGATAAGCCTCAACGAGCAGAGATGTTCTTTGTCTGGTTTCCTGATGATTCGGAGCTCGTCAGAAATGAGAAAGAGCTAATCCTCACATTCCTAAAAAAACACACCTCCCTACTGTTCTCCAACAGCGTGGACGTGGATTGGGAAAGATTTGTTACCATGGTCAAGAAAAATACGATGCAAGGGGTTGTTCTGGTTTGTTTTCCTATTTTCCTTTATCGTATTCCACTAACAAAAAATTGTATAGTTTCATGAGTCTTTCGTTGAATACGAGACTATCCCATTTCTCAAAGAAATTCTCCGCAAGACAACCGCTTTCTGGAATATCAATATTGCTGAGCCACTTAAGTATGCTGGTCACCAAGTGCATGCCCAGCGCCTATTTCCGCATGGGGGCGTCATTCTATTAACTGAAGACTTTATGGTCCGCGAACCGGATGCTGCGACGATAATCTTGGGTTGGTTCTGCGAGTATACACGAACGAAAATTCCAGGGAACTGGAAAATAATGGTACGCCCAAATATTTCGAACTGGTTGTTGAAGCAGGTCGAAGTCAACGATACATCAAAGAAATCTTGGTACGTATTGTATACATGCACTTCCTTTCCATGAGTTACACTAATAAGGATCAGGTGGCTTGCCATTTCTCATCTACTTGGACAACTCGGATTATCCCCTGCTGACGGTCGTCTCCCAAGAATCGAGGATGACCCTAGCTTCGTCATCTCACCGTCTACACTGCCCAGATACGGCTCGCGAACTTCCGACGACTGTCCAACCATTCCTAGTAATTGCACCCAAGAACAGCGCAACACCGACCATCTTGCCGAGTTCTTCGCTGGCTGGAGTATAGTCAACGCACATCGCTTCCGCCGTTTTTCCATGATCACAGCTCTGGAGCCCCTCAAAAGATGGACAAATTGGCAACATATCGATGTCAGAAGCTCCCAGGAATTCTATCATCTTCACCAAATCGACCCTAAAAGAATACACGCCATGATCCTGCAAGAGACACAAAGTTCTTCTACCGCGGATCCTTCACGTTATACCCCACGAACCTCGATGCCATCCAGTACTCCGGCTTGTGAGCAACCATCCAGTTCGTCCGGTACGCAATCTCTTTTTCAGCACACGTACGGTCAGCCTTATCAGTGAGGAACTGGACTTACGGGCCTTCTCTGACTGTAGGTACATTACGCCATTGGCTGTAAACTGAAAGAATTTTTTTCCCTTCCGTATTATAGCCATCCCGTGCTCTACTTGGCGAGATTTATGGAAGATACCACTGCGTTCAATGAATAATGAATATTGATTATCCGGGATATCACTGTCATGTCAACATACAGTACAACTGAAGTAGAATCAAAAAGCCAATCCGCGATTTCATAAGTGCTAATAGATGGACGAAAGAAATCGTAAAAAAAAAAAAAAAAGGAAATGCGAAATGATAATATCACGCGCCCATGCTACCTAAGCCACGAGTTGTATGTAACATATTTTCGGATGTGAAGCATACATACGAACGCCTCGATACAGGATATAAAAGAGACACAAGGTATTCACATTCACGACCCAGTCGCCTTACTCCGATACTCCCTGAATGTAGAGATGGAAGGCACATCTTCAAACCCAGTTGCCTGAGAGTTCGCACGCCTCTCCTTTGACTTCTTCTGCTGCACTTTCTCTTCCCATCGATCTTCTTCAGCGGCGATTATAGAGTGAAAGCGCCCTCCCTGACCGCGGCCGAGGTACACGGGCTTCTCATTGCGCTCTGCGACGGGTTCTGTTACGAGGACGAATTTCACACTCGACCCAGGGGTTTCGAACATTGCATCGCTAAGGATGGTTTCCATCTCTGTGCGGAGTGCACGCGCTCCCGTGCCCATTGTGAAAGCGTTCGCAGCGATCTTATGAAGAGCGGGCGTTGTGAAGCGGAGCTCGATACCCGATAGGGAAAAGAGTGTTGTGTATTGGGCGACTAGGGAGTTACGGGGCTCCGTGAGGATTCGGACAAGTAAAGGTTGACTCAGAGCGGATAGGGCGGCGTTGACCGGGATGCGACCAACGAGCTCGGGGATGAAACCGTAGTTTTGGAGATCTGTAGGGCTAAGCAAATCCAAAGCGTTGAAGTACGTTGGTTCGGCCTCGGGCGATAAGGCTGATGGGGGTGTAAAAAATGGGAGATGCTTTTTGTAGAGGGTCTCCTCTTCGGACCCGGGGAGTATGGGAATAGGCTGGTTAGTTGTAGGGTCAGAATGTGAGCGTTCGGTGGAGGTTTGAGCTGGCGTCCGAACTGGTTGGCCGAAACCCATGGAGCCTCGAGATATTCGGTCCATGACGACCTTGTGCAGTCCAACAAATGCGCCGGAGCATACAAACAAAATATTGTCGGTGCGAACGTTGTAGACCTCGCCCTTGTGCGGCATGTTTCCGCCACTCGGAGGCGTAAAGGGAGAATTCCCTAGTGGGTTATTCGAAGGATATGGCGAAGAGCTTGGTGTGCCGTTGATACGAGGAGCATTGCGTTCTTGCTTTGCCTGTACTTGCACCGTCGTACCCTCGATTATCTTGAGGAGAGCTTGCTGTACTCCCTCGCCACTTACATCTTTACCATGGCTGACCTTTGCAGCTGCAAGCTTATCTATCTCGTCCAGAACAATTATTCCGCGTTCCGCTTGTTCGACGTCATAATTTGCAGCAGCCAATAACCTATGCACACATACTTCTGCATCTTCGCCAATATAACCGGCTTGTGTAAAAGGAGTGCAGTCGGAGATACTAAATGGAACCGACAATACCCTGGCCAATGTCTTTGCCATCAACGTCTTCCCGACGCCGGACGGCCCTAGAAGAAGTACATTGGATTTCTCGAGCTGTAGTTGTGATGATTCGTCCAGCTCTGCCTTGTCTGCGCCCAGGCGGGGTGGTGGTGGTGGTGGTTCAGGCCCGGTGGACAGGTAGGTAGTGCGTTGCTGGCCTGGAAATTCGTCTGAAAGGTTATATCAGTAATTTATTCATGCGAAGATATCCCTCAATTGTCGCCGACAGGCGCAAGGCTTACCTTCAACGGGATGGTGTTCAACCGATTCCCTGCGCGCACGCTTGGCAAGTAGTTCTTCAGCTTCTTCCTGGCGTCTTTGGAGCTCTTGCACCCGTTGGTAGTGATTATATACGGCAACACTCAGTATCTTCTTTGCACGGTCCTGACCGACAACGAATTGATCCAAATACTGCTTCAGTGTCTTTGGGGTAATCCGAGGAGCTCCAAATGCTGGAGTGGACCCCAGCGGGCCAGCTGTGGGAAGGCCGGGCTCGTAGACGCCGGAGAAGGGTTGATTTGTGAAATCAGATCTGTCGAACTGCGTGAAGGTAGGGAAGGACCTTGATGAGCTCGAAAACCCGCGGCGCGCATACAACGGACGAAGGGCGAGAGGGCGCCGACAGCGGAGGACGCAGTATCGGTGCGGTGCGGGCGGCCGACAAGGCCATGACGGCAGCCGCAGCATGAGGGGCGCTGCGGTTGCAATAATCAGCTAAGGTCGAGAGCAGGGTTTATTCAGGCACCCAAACTGTGACTTGTAAGAGAACAAGGGAAAGCCCAGAAAACGGAGGAAGGAGACAGAGGAGATGGCAAGCCGGTGAGGAGGTCGTGAGATAAGATCCCATCGGTCAATCACCCGCCCCGTCATAATGCGCCGCCCTGAGCTCCCCCGCTTTTGGGCCGATCTACAAATCACACCACATGACGGCTACAATCATTGTATAAATATTGGGTTGGGATTTTTGATCTTCTCCTTTCATTTTGCTATCAGATCTGACCTTCATTAGATTCCTATCCAGTCGAGTTTGATCAGTTTTGCTCAATTTCTTTCAGGTGGAATGCGATTTTGCTGGCCGCTATCACTGCCGAGGCTCTCGCCAATTGCACTCAGGACCAACGCTCCCTTGGTTCTCCCATATTGAAGGGCAAAGCCATTTCTCATACCTACTTTGGCTCTGTGCCTTTCTGGTGTTGGCGAGCAGGTGTTCTCCGACCTCGAGGGATAAAGATGGTTTTCATTAGCTAGTTGTTCCAACCACAACGGGTCCTCGGGACAGTTCCCACAACGGACAGAATATCACCGCGCACCAAGCATATTGTCTGTCACGGATTATGATACCAGTATCATTGGACGCAGCACCCTGGTGATGCAACCCCGTCTCGGAAGGCAGACACAATTTTGCGTATATTGCCTTCGCGCCAGATTGTTCACTTGTTCGTCTTGAATGCGGGCTGATGCTCCATTGTCTGGGAAATGAACCCCCGCAAGGCTGCCCATCGATTTGACACTGAGTCGGCGGCCGGTTCTGAGCTCGGAGCAGGCGCTGCTTGAATGTTCGACATTTGCGCCATATTCTTCGCAAACCGATCTCGCTCTGTTTTTTCAAGTTTCTCCTTGCGTTTCATGGCACCTGGTCTGTGCTTCAAAGTCTTTTGTTTGATGATGTTAACTTGACTGGAATCGTTGGGGTCCGTCTCGGCTTCAGGTAAGGCATCGGCTAGCGATTCAAGGTTGGCAACAAGTTTCTTGGAGGCTCGGCGGCGTTTGTTCGATTTGGCAGAGTTCTTCTCAATTTTCGATACAAAGCTTGAGTGCTTAATCAAGCGCTTATCCTTCTTCGTCGTCCGAAAGTCGTCGTCGAACAGCGAGAGCTTAGGGAGAGCGACTCCGCTGCCCGCACCAGGCTTGCTCCGATGCGTCTGCTTTTTTACCGATCGGACGGGAGCCTGCTCATTGCGCAATAGTGAGACGACTGCTCGCCAAAGAATTACGGGTAAAAGGTCAGCTTACCATTCTGTTTGAGGTACCGCAAACTCCGACTGACTTCCCGCGACTTTCAGACTTTGAACGGCCCGAAGAAGAAACCTAAGAAAAACCCGATCAGGATTAGACCACCTCCAAAATCACTCACGGCTGCCCACCGCCTACGGTTTGCCGGTACTGGACGTACTTGACACCCCGCAGCACGTGAGTAGCATTTGCCTCTTCGGTCTTCTTCCACCTTCAGGACCGGACCGGGAACGATCCTCCGCTCTCAACCTGGACCCTACGACGGTATTGCCTATTATCGCCTTCCCGGTGAGTCCAACAAGCTAAATCTCCACAGATTCAACGTCATTTCGTGGGATCCCGACATTTGATCGCCTGCTTTCCTGCCTGTTTGACTGTTCCCCCTGGGGCGAACCAAGATCCACATTAACTACTAGATAATCATCCGGAGCAGCGCCGAATTATCATCCACGGTTTGGAGTCGCCTTCACTCTGCGTTTTCGTGATTGCCACCGAGATTCCACAAATTTTTTTGAATGCGTCTTCTGTGTCGTCAATCTCGTTTCAGCATCCTCTCTGCAAAACCAATACTACCTCGGCTTTGGCGGACTAATCAATTCCCCTCCATTCAAATACTTCACAGTTCCCTGTCCCACTCAACGTCATTCAAGCACCTGCGGTTTATCCCGTCTCGAGACTTTTCGACCGCAGAGTTATCTTTTTCACCCGTATCTATCACAAACACAGCCAGGATGGGTTCTCTCGGACAATACCAGCAAAAGCACAAGGTGACTGTGGTGGGTTCAGGTAACTGGTATGTATAATGAGATTTGATACGCCCCAATCTACCTCGCCACGTTTGTACTGACAGCGAACAAGGGGCACCGCCATCGCCAAAATCGTCGCCGAGAATACTGCTAGCAACCCCGCCATCTTCGAGAAGGATGTTCAAATGTGGGTTTACGAAGAAAAGGTCGAAATTTCGAAGTCGTCCAAACATTACGACCCCGCTTCTCCCCTCTGCCAGGGCCCTCAGAACTTGACCGATGTCATTAACCAGACGCACGAGAATATCAAATACCTTCAAGGGATTGCGCTGCCAAAAAACCTGATTGCCAACCCTTCGCTAGTGGATGCAGTTCGTGACAGCACCATTCTTGTCTTCAACCTGCCACATCAGTTTATCGTCAATATCTGTGGGCAGATCAAGGGCAAGATCCTTCCCTACGCTCGTGGAGTTTCTTGCATCAAGGGCGTGGATGTGAATGAGGAGGGAGCCCACCTTTTCTCTGAAACCATTGGCAAAATCCTCGGAATCTACTGTGGCGCGCTCTCTGGGGCCAACATTGCCAGTGAAGTCGGCCAGGAGAAGTGGTCTGAGTCGAGCATCGGCTATGACCCTCCGCATTTCGACTCTAAGGCTCCCACGCCGGCTCGTTCACCTTCAGGATCTACCGAAAATATCGTGCACTATGAGCACAAGGATGTTTCAGGACAACTGTCGAAGGTGAAACTACAGGCTCTACCCTCTGAGTACCCGCCAGTCGACCATGTCGTTCTCAAGGCGCTTTTCCACCGTCCTTATTTCCACATCAGTGTTGTAAGTGATGTTGCCGGTGTATCATTGGGAGGCGCTCTCAAAAACGTCGTCGCTGTTGCTGCGGGTTGGGTTATAGGCAAGGGATGGGGAGACAACGCAAAGGCCGCAATCATGCGAGTTGGCCTTTTGGAGATGGTGAAGTTCGGTGAACGATTCTTTGGAGCAACTATCAATACGAAGACTTTCACTGAAGAGAGTGCCGGTGTTGCGGATATGATTACCAGCTGCAGTGGCGGACGAAACTTCCGCTGTGCCAAGCTCAGTGTTGAGAGGAACCAGTCGATTGAACAGGTGGAGGAGACAGAGTTGAACGGTCAAAAGCTGCAAGGCACGTTGACTGCACTCGAGGTCAACAGTTTCCTGAAAAAGCAAGGCCTAGAAGAAGAGTTCCCACTCTTCACTGCCGTTTACCGTAAGTATTCACCTTTCCCTTGGGAATCTTCTATTTTTCAATATTCTTACAATTTTGCAGGGGTTCTCCAAGGCAACATGACTATTGACGAGATTCCATCTTTCATTGAGCGGTAAATAGGTCCTAAAAATAAAAGCCCCTTTGGTTTGCGTCGATGATTAATTTTGGAATCTGTTTTCCATTTTGACAGCAAGCCGATCTCAACTGCATTTTCTGGATCGGATAGTTCGGAAAACAATGATACGGAGCAGTCGGATATGAGCGCTAAGCTGTGAACTATTTGGTTTCTGTTGTTTCGGTATAGACGGATGCACAATGTTGGGGAGGATATAGACGGATACGACATGATGTGGAATTGTTTTGCACATATAGACTTGGACTTTGATAGACTTATGCCATTTACCTGTTTCCTGCAAATCTTGCTCACACTAGTCGTCAGAACCTCGCTGAAAAGTGCCACTGCGGAACCCCATCCTCCGCGCAGAGAGGAGAATCAGGGTCTAGGCCAGGGCGGGGCCTGAATGGATGATGTCACCCTCCGCGGGGTTATCGACCTCAAGGTAACTCGAATTTACCAGGAACCGGTTCTATCCTTGCACATCTCCTCTTCCCTATATATTCTCTGCTGGCCCTCTTGCACCCCGAGTCTGTCGGGAATTGTGAGAAGTGCCAAATAGCAGTCACCCCATTCATCCGCATCTTCGCAACAGCAATTCTCCAAATCCCCATCTCGGAGCAGGGTCGACCAAAGCTACGGAATATTCTGAGACCTTTGTACCATTTAAAATGATTCAAGAAACATTTTACCTACTGCCTCTGAAAGATGATGGCTCGCCAGATGTACCCGGGGGTTATATCTATCTTCCGCCGCCGGACAGTCCCAAGTACTCGCTCCGCTTCCTTATTGAAGGCAGCAGCTCAATTTGTAGGGACGGAACCCTTTGGGTGAACATCCCTGAGAATGGTCAGTCATTCGGTCGTAAGGTCTTTCGGGCTTTCAAGTGAGCTATTTCTTCTTCCTTTGCTGGTGCGCCAATTTCTGACACGGCGGTTCCAGGTTATCGCCAGATTTCAGCAGAAACATTCAGATCGATGTACCCGTCACCCGCCCTGGATCGTTTGAATTCTATGTGACCTACTCGCCTCTCCCAGAATTTAGCATATCTCCTGGCCGGGCCCCGGAATCCACAAGGACACCCACACATTATATCGATGTCGCTCCAAAGCTTAGCCTCGGCAGCCAAACTATACCCCTTAATGCCCTGTCGATATTTTCCGTGCATGCAAAATTCATGGGCAAATACCCTCAAGACTGGAACAAGTACCTTAGTAGCATCTCTCGACGGAAGTACAATATGGTCCACTTCACACCTCTAATGAAGAGAGGGTCATCGAACTCACCGTACAGTATTTTTGATCAGCTGGAGTTTGACGATGGCGCATTCCCGAACGGAGAGAAAGACGTCCAAAAGCTAATCAAAAGTATGGAGGAGGAACACTCGCTTCTTTCGCTCACTGATGTTGTTTGGAACCACACTGCCAATAATAGCAAATGGCTAGAGGAACACCCCGAAGCTGGCTACAGTGTTGAAACTGCACCTTGGCTTGAGGCAGCTTTGGAATTAGATACTGCCTTATTGAAATTCGGGCAGGATTTGCAGAAATATGGTTTGCCCGCTGAAATTGCAACTGCTGATGACTTGACGACCGTTATGAACGGGGTAGAAGAACATGTCATTGAAGACCTTCGTCTATGGGAGTTCTACGTCGTTGACATAGAAGCTAACGCACGAAAAGTATTGGATGAGTGGAAAGCATCAAAGCCCATTGATCTGGGAAGCGGGCGATGGGCGCAGCTTGGCCTCGAAAACTACGCGAAGTGGTCTCTAGAAAAGCAGACGAGTTTCATCCGCCAGAACGGAATTCCGACTGCAAAACAAGTCCTCGGGAGATACGGTCGAAGTATCGATGTCCAGCTTGGCGCGGCCATTTCTACTGCGTTGTTCGGCCAATTCGACTCGACGTCTTCGGACCTTGCTCCTATTGAAAACTCGCTTCGCAACCTGCTTGACGTAGTCAACGTGCCATTTTACGAGGAGTACAATTCAGATTTGTCCACTATCATGGATCAACTTTTTAATCGTATCAAGTACCTGAGGATTGAAGATCACGGGCCCAAACTTGGGCCTGTGACGACAGAGTGCCCTCTGATAGAGTCGTACTTTACAAGACTGCCTCTAAACGAGGTCACTAAGAAGCATAATCCAAAGGCATTGGCACTGGCGAACAATGGCTGGATTTGGAACGCGGATGCTATGCGTGACAACGCTGGGCCGGACTCACGAGCATATCTGCGGCGAGAAGTGATTGTTTGGGGCGACTGCGTCAAACTACGTTATGGAAGCGGCCCCGAGGACAATCCCTTCCTATGGGGATTTATGACCAGATACACGCGCTTGATGGCCAAGTACTTCTCCGGTTTCCGAATCGATAATTGTCATTCAACGCCTCTAGTTGTCGCAGAGTATTTGATTGACGAGGCACGAAAGGTCCGCCCCGACCTTGCAATCTTTGCCGAACTTTTTACCGGGTCTGAGGAGGCCGATTATATATTCGTCAAGCGGCTTGGTATCAATGCACTCATCCGTGAGGCTATGCAGGCCTGGAGTACAGAAGAGCTGAGCCGGTTGGTGCACCGTCATGGTGGCCGCCCCATCGGTAGTTTTGAACTGGATCTACCCTCACCAGGCCAAGATTTTTCAAAGTCCCAATCCAGTTGCAGAGAGACGGAAACAATTCGCAGTATCCGTCCGATTCCTGTTCCTGCACTGTTCATGGATTGCACCCATGACAATGAAATGCCAGCCCAGAAGCGCACCGCGAAAGATACACTTCCAAACGCTGCCCTTGTTGCAATGTGTGACTCGGCAATTGGAAGTGTTATGGGTTATGATGAGATCTATCCTAAAATAGTAGACCTTGTACACGAAACCCGCTTGTACTCTTATTCTGATCTCCCGGAGTCTCCGACTATTGACGAACTGGTCAATCTCAAAGGAATATGTGGTTTAAAGCGGCTACTCAATGAACTTCACACCAAGATGGGTCAGGAAGGGTATGCTGAGACATTTATTCATCACGAGGGTGAATATATCACAGTCCACAGGGTCCATCCACAAAATCGGAAAGGCATATTTTTAATTGCGCATACGGCTTTTCCTGGTCAAAACGATGGTTCCTTCCTTGCCCCTACCCGCCTCGCTGCTACTAAAGTCAAGCCTATCGGTACATGGCTTCTTAAAGCCCAGGAAGAAGATAGCGACAAAGATCATGCTCTCGCCGACACAACTTATCTTCAAGGATTGCCCAGTCGGGTTCAAAGAATTGACGGGACTAGAGTCGACGAGAATAACGGAGATACCACAATATCAGTCCTGGATACATTCATTCCGGGGTCTATTGCTCTTTTTGAGACATCCATTCCGATATTTGAGCACCCCGATGAGTTAAGCAATGACAAAATCACCGAAGGTGCAGATGAAGCGTTTTCCGAATTAAATTTGGTTGATTTGAACTTTGTGCTATACCGTTGCGAAGCTGAAGAACGTGATTCATGTGGCGGTCAAGATGGAGTATATGACATTCCCAACCATGGTCCACTGATCTATGCTGGCCTTCAGGGCTGGTGGAGTGTTCTTGAAGATATCATTAGGTATAACAGCCTGGGGCATCCACTCTGCGATCATCTTAGGCAAGGTCAGTGGGCCCTTGACTATATTGTCAAGCGGTTGTCAAAGATGGGAGAGGATCCAGAGTTTACTGCTCTACAGCGTCCAGCTAGGTGGTTGGAGTCAAAGTTCCAGGCTGTCCGCGGCTTACCAAGTTTTCTGCTACCTCGCTACTTCGCCATCATTATCCAGACTGCGTATGTGGCTGCCTGGAACAGAGGAATACAACTCCTTGGAGACGATGTGCGGGTAGGTCAAGTTTTTATCCAACAGCTAGCCATGGTGAGTGTGCAGCAGACTGGATATGTAAATTCAGCATCTCTATGGCCTGTGAAACGAGTCCCAAGTCTTGCAGCTGGCTTGCCACATTTCGCAACGGACTGGGCTAGATGTTGGGGTCGCGATGTTTTTATCTCCCTCAGAGGCTTGCTTCTATGCACCGGAAGATTTGATGACGCCAAAGAGCATATTCTTGCTTTCGCCAGTGTACTCAAACATGGGATGATTCCTAACCTACTCAGCAGCGGTAAGCTACCGCGATATAACTCACGCGATTCCATATGGTTCTTGCTACAGGCCATCCAAGACTACACAAAGATGGCACCTAATGGTCTCGAACTCCTGAACGAGAAGACTCCCAGGCGGTTCCTGCCATACGATGACACATGGTTTCCATTTGACGATCCCAGGGCGTATTCGCAGAGCTCAACAGTCGTGGATGTGATCCAAGAAGTATTCCAACGCCACGCACATGGACTCTCCTTTCGCGAGTATAACGCGGGCTCAGATCTCGATGTGCAAATGCAACCTGAAGGGTTCCAAATTGATATCAATGTGGATTGGGAAACAGGGTTAATCTTTGGTGGCAGTCAGTTTAACTGCGGAACATGGCAGGACAAGATGGGAGAAAGTGATAAAGCCGGCAACAAGGGAGTACCCGGTACCCCTCGGGATGGTGCCGCCATTGAAATCACCGGGCTGGTGTACAGTGCTTTAACATGGGTCACAAGCCTTTACGAACAGGGGCTTTACCCATATGATAAGGTGGCTATCGAAAATGGCAAGACTATCACATTCAAAGACTGGGCCGCCAAAATCAAAACCAACTTCGAGCGTTGCTATTACATTCCAACGGATCCAAAGGAAGATGCTAAATATGATGTCGACTCCGGGATTGTCAATCGCCGCGGAATTTACAAAGACCTGTACAGATCCGGGAAACCCTACGAAGATTACCAGCTCCGGTCCAACTTCCCAATTGCCATGGTTGTGTCATCCGATCTTTTTGAACCATCGAAAGCGTTGGCGGCACTTGCTCTTGCAGACTCTGTTCTTGTAGGGCCCATTGGTATGGCCACTCTTGATCCGTCCGATTTGAACTATCGGCCAGACTATAACAACTCGGAGGACTCCACCGACTTCGCGACATCCAAAGGCAGAAATTATCACCAAGGCCCAGAATGGGTATGGCAACGCGGGTACTTCCTTCGTGCACTTCTACACTTTGATCTTGCCCGGCGGAAGTCCGCAGACGAGAGAACGGAATCATTCCAGCAGGTGACCAGAAGGTTAGAAGCTTGTAAACAAGCGTTGAGGGGCAGTCCATGGAAGGGACTCACGGAGTTGACAAACAGAAATGGCTATCATTGTGCAGACTCGGTATGTTTATGATTCCTCCGCAGAGTTTCGTTGAGATCTTTGGATAAATAAGGCTAACAACTCTGACATTATAGTCGCCAACCCAAGCATGGTCCGCTGGTTGCTTGCTCGACCTTTATTATGACGCTTCACGATATATCTAGCATTTTGTCCTTTCTTGAAGAGTATATAAGCATATGGTTAGCAATTGTCAAGACCGCAGCATATAGAACGTACATGGTAAATCACTTAGTATAAACTCGTGCTTACCGTCAGTTTCTGTTAACAATTTTTCAATAATTCGTCTCTTATTAACGCGGTTTCCAACGACAACTTGCAGTCGCGTTGCATAACACTTGCATAAGTTATAAAGTCATTTGTCCTTGAATAACATCTTGCTGACTAATTATGTACATCCGCCGATCAGCAACCGTCAAGTTGAGCTTTGAACGGTAGCTAGCTTGAAAGTGATTACAAGCTCACAATAACAATTTGTTCGCGAGCACTACACTGTTGAAACTGCGCTTTATTTTTTACCCTTGAGGCCATACCCAAATACTCACAGCCAATTTATCAATTTTGCGGCCTTGCAACTCGGTGAAGGGCGCACCATCCTGCCCTGACGTCAGTTGTTGTCGACCCGATCGACCGATTCGAAAACCAGCACTTGGCGCCCAAATGCGCTGATAAATGGGCAGCCCGTTTGAGATAATACAAAGGTTAAGAGCTGATCCAGCTGTCGACAAGTCATGTCGTTCACAGAGTCTGCTCCGGCGGCAATGGTAACTGCTGTTGCTTTCGCAAATAACCACACCGGGGATGAAGGACCGCCGAACCCGACTGACCCAGTCACGGGCCAGCGAGACCTGTATACGCAGCTTATCATTAGCTTGGGTCTAGGAGTAACGGCGTGTCTATCCTTCTGCGTATGTCGATGTCTTGCGGTCTCCCAACTCTGCGCGCAAAAGCCTAGGCTAACAATTTACCGCCGAGATAGCTTCTACGGCCGAAATGGACGGAATTATACGCGGCTCGGAGGCGACAGCACCATACGGATTTAAACTTACCGGAACTTCCTGACAGTTTTTTTGGATGGGTGCCCGTGCTATACCGAATTACTGAAGAACAAGTTCTCCAGTCTGCGGGGCTGGATGCCTTCGTTGTATGTGTCGAATCTCCCTGCTCATGGTAGGATATGCTAACGGCACTCGGGGATTAGTTCCTCTCCTTCTTCCGTTTTGCGATGCGATTCCTTTTCACCATTTTTATATTATCTGCGGTCATCCTTCTCCCGATTCATTATAGCTACACCGGGAAGTTAGGCGTTGAGGACTGGGATAAGTATATCGATGTTGGCAAGGATGGGAAGAAACCATTAATCACCGACCCGCCGTATCTTTGGACATATGTGGTATTTACCTACGTATTTAGTGGTATCGCCATCTATATGCTGCTTCGCGAGACGAAGAAAATTATCCACATCAGGCAGAGATATCTCGGGGGACAAACGAGCACAACTGATCGGACAATTCGCTTATCAGGTATTCCAGCAGAAATGGGATCTGAAGAAAAAATCACAGAGTTCATCGAGGGCTTGCACATCGGGGAAGTCCAAAGTGTTACGCTTTGCCGAAATTGGAGTTCACTGGATAATTTGATTGAGCAACGATTCAAAGTGCTACGGAATCTAGAAACGGCCTGGGTCAGGTACCTGGGCTACAAGCGAGCCAGGAAGGCTGGAGATACTTTGCCCATGAGACGTCAGGAACCTGTTGACTCCAGCTTTATTTCCGAAGATGATGAAAGAATGCGACTTCTCTTGGAAAATGGACAAGACGACGCATTTAACCGAATCAAAACACGACCGACGGTACGTTTATGGTACGGTCCGTTGAAATTACGCTACCGAAAGATTGATGCCATAGACTACTACGAGGAGGCACTCCGACGACTTGATGAGCAGATTCAAAATGCGCGCCAAAAAGAGTATCCACCCACTGAGCTTGCATTCGTGACTATGAAATCCATCGCTGCAGCACAAATGCTTGTTCAGGCGATTCTCGACCCTCATCCAATGCAGCTCCTCGCTAGACTGGCACCGGCCCCGGCAGACGTTGTTTGGGGAAATACCTACCTGCCACGCTCCAGGCGAATGTTGCAGTCATGGTCTATCACCGCACTCATTTGCTTCCTCTCTGTTTTCTGGTCCGTATTACTGGTGCCCGTTGGGACCCTCCTCAAGTTGGAGACTCTCCACAAAGTGTGGCCTCAGCTGGCCGACCTTCTTGCTCGACACCCACTCGCTACATCGCTTGTCCAGACAGGTCTTCCGACCCTGGCCTTCTCTTTACTGACTGTTGCGGTGCCTTATTTATACAATTGTAAGTATTTGGTATATTCTGCTAATGTCTTTTACCTTTATTCTTCTTTCCGTGGAATCGGTATTGACTATTGCTTGCTACAGGGCTCTCAAGCCACCAAGGAATGATGTCCCGAGGGGATGTAGAACTTTCTGTTATCTCGAAGAGTTTCTTCTTCTCGTTCTTCAATCTCTTTGTGGTCTTCACCGTCATCGGTACTGTCACGAACTTTTATAGTTTTTGGGAGCGCCTTCGGGATTCCTTCAAAGACGCCACTACCATTGCGCTTGTCATCGCTGGCTCCCTAGAAGGATTGGCGCCATTCTATTACAAATTTTTAATCCTTCAAGGTTTGGGACTGTTTCCACTCCGACTTCTGGAGTTCGGGAGCGTGTTTATGTACCCTATCAACTTCTTCATGGCTAAGACGCCGCGAGATTTTGCCGACCTCTCCGCGCCCCCGACGTTCAGTTATGGGTATTCTGTTCCACAGTCAATACTTGTGCTCATCATCTGTGTGGTATACAGCGTGTTACCGAGCTCATGGTTGATCTGCTTTTTTGGGTTGATGTATTTCACGATTGGCAACTTCATCTGCAAATATCAGCTTCTATATGCCATGGACCACCGACAACACTCGACAGGCCGAGCATGGCCGATGATTTGCAATCGAGTCCTGGTCGGCTTGACGGTCTTCCAGATGGCCATGGCTGGCTTGGTTGCTGCCCGAAAAGCAATTACTCCGTCGTTACTAATTGTTCCCTTGATTGGGGCTACGATGTGGTTCAGTTACTTTTACACTCAGAGCTACGAACCACTAACTAAGTTCATTGCTTTGAAGAGCATCTACCGTGACACACCCAACTCGGGTGAGATCTCCCCCTCCCTGTCATCGACATTTTCACCACCCCCTGCTATTGATCGTGATGCGTTCCCGGTCCGGCTAGGGGGCCAGGTGATGCCGCTTAAACTGAAGAAATATATCAACCCTAGTCTCATCTTACCCCTGGACAGTGCTTGGCTCCCTGGGCGCAACCCTGTGCCTGAACTGCAGGAGGGATTTGAGCACTACCAGGACCAGAACCATGCCCCAGTCTAAGGTTCTGCCCCATGAGAGGAAAATAGGCGGAGTCTTTGCTTATAGTCCAGGCTTTTAATTTTTTTTTTTTTTTTTCTTTTTTCTTTCCATGTCTGCCTCTAGATATCCCAGTCTTTTCTAGCCAGCGTTCCAGTATACTTCGTCTTGTCTACGCAAGTGATCATCGGGCTTGGAGCTGCAAGGTATGCAGCGCGGTGTGCTGTAAATATTAATTCTACCACAATATACATGAACAGAACGACTCCAAGGTATGAGGACGCCTCATGTGAGAGCTGAACAAGATCTGCCATTGACAAAGTATGCTGGAGGGACTATGATGTATTTGGGAGGAGCACGCAGTAGCCCTGCATTAGCTGTGCATTGATCCCTCAGAAAAGGATTAGAATCCTAGAATAGACTGGAACAAGAGCTGGTTTGTGGTGTGTGGTGTCACTGGTGTGACGTGCGAGCGCCAGTTGAACGTTCTCGAAGACCTTTTTACCCTTTTTTCGCAGCTTCTCCGCGGCTCTGTTCTGTTCTTCCCCTCCTCCTCTTTCTCCAACCTTAGTCTCACAATCCGCAGTCAAATCATCATACAATCCCATTAGCTTTGGATTGCTCCCACTATCAGTCCCACAAGTGAGAATGAGTCCCTTTAGCGCCAGCTCGTGTGATATTGCCAAGTTGTGCAGCAGCTGATTGTCGTCATTCTGGAGGAGGCAGCGCAGACCCGTCTGTGCCCACGATCTCCTTCATTTTAGCTCCTCTTCCTCGTCCATCGTGGATCCGCTCCAGCCTGCGTCCTCCTGCCTTTTTTCATTCTCACTCGTCCACAAGAATAGTCTCCATATCCGCTGGACCCGGGTTTGAGTCCTCCCGCATTCACTAGCTCGACATCGCTGACCCAGCCTTGAAAACCAATTCCCTTTGGTTTTTTGCCCGTTCCCCACCGCGCTGTCGCCGGCTCCGCCCATTACGGTTTTTGACCATGTGGATCACGACAATCCGGGCTCCACCATGGGGAATTGATCCTGGGCTATGCCTGCGGGTGCCCTGTGTCGACGTCAGAAGTTCAGACCACCGGTTGTCCCACCCCTCCGTGGTGGCGCTGGAAAACTAGAATTAGAAGTTGAAGTTCATCACAAACTGGAGACGTCAGGTGCCTTCCGATTTCCGGATTCGCCCCCATTTTTATATACATGTCCGCGCCCTTCGGACAATTGCTGCAGCTTCTCTTTTTCCTCTATACCAAACGAGCCAGCAACGCCTACATTTTGCCCCATCCTTGAACCAAATTGAATACCACCGCGTGTCTCTCTCCAGAAACGCCAGCCAAGTACTACCCACGCTTCTGGCCAACCTTGTCCGTCGGCAATAGACTTGACCCTCATGACAGTCAAAACACTTCGTCTAATTCTACAACCCGAATATCGTTGAGTATGAGTGTGAACAAGTTGGTCAACAGGAAACAGCTATAAAATCTGTCTTCTATCTACGTACCCTGAAGTGCTTGCAGCCCGGACAATTCGACATCATCAAACAGATTGGTTTAAGTTATCTCATAACCTCAGCACGCCCTGCTCTCGGAATCAGCGAAATGCCTGTATTTTTGGATTTTTCAAACCCTGATATGGGCACCAGTCAGAATTTAGCTTCCAAAATACCACCTACAGTTACTAGGAGGCTATTGGGATTCGTCCCAGAAGACGCTCGTCGTTCCTTACGCTTAACTTGCAAATCCTGGGCTCGTGCTATTGACGAGGTATTGCCACGCTCTTTTCCCACGGCGAACACTGTTCCCTCAGAAATCCTTGCGCAGGTCTTTTATCTATTGAGCCCTCGAGATTTTGATAACGCTCGACGAACCTGTTCGCAATGGATGCGCGCCAGTTTGAATGAACGTCTACTAGAAAGTATGCTTAAGCGAGCAGGCTGGTGGGATAGCTGGCTCAGGGATGATCATACTCGGCGCCCTAGCTATGATGACAACTGTGGAGAAAGTCCAGCATGGAGAATGAGCAAACGGTTCGCAACCGAGTGTATTTTGTCAGGCCGCAAGATGAACGTTGAAAGAAGTGGCTTCTTGACAACTAGTATTGTCGACTTCTCGCGGCTTTCTCAGGCAGACCGTTCACGAACACCCCGTGACTCGCCTTATACCTCTTCCTTCTCGAACGACGTACCAGCAGCATCGAGCTTCCATGTCAGCGGCTGTGGGAACTATCTACTTGTGATTTCGGGTTGCATAATCCACATCTATCAATTGCTCACCAGACGCACGGCAAAATCCACGCCGATGTTAGCGGAGGATCTGAGAAATACAGATATTGCTACTGTTGCCTCTATAACTTGTCCGGTTGAGGTCCTATCAGCTGCCATTGACACCAGTACTTCGACATTCACTGTTGCAGCTCTAATGTATAACCGGCTGGGCATGATATGCAATCTCGTCTCAGTTGACCGGCAAGATGACGATCATACAGAGGGAGTTTCCTACGGTACGTTGGGTAGCCCTCCTGCGAGAAGCGGCCGTTTGGGAAGCTTGTATTCCATGAAAATGGAATCTCGACACCTTTATTACGATATTTGCTCTGCCGAAGATCCTCCCCACAGTCTTTCGATTTGTCCTAGCCATCGCTGTGCCGCATTCGGCTCTGACTCTGGAGTCGAATTACGCTGGATTGACCAACAGACTAATAAAGATTGTCGAAAGCATCTGGCCATGTCACAACCGTCGGAGATCCTTCACTTCATGCCAAACCAGCGGGAAACGCCATTAGAATTTCGACTTATTTCATCACTGGCTGGCCCAGGGATGGAGGGCTGTGGTTGCGAAAATCTGCCATCGGGTGAATCACATCCGTCTTGTCCATTCCACGCTATGGAAAACGACGTTCAAATGTTCAGTCGATGGGCTCCGGAACAGAAGGACCAAGTAGGTCTAGTGCGAACAACGCAATGCCATCATTATCGAGCAGTTCCAGTTAATGACGGCGTTCATGTTCTGTTCGTTGAGGCTCGCAGCGGATTTCTCTGTGTTGGATCGGATGCCCCAATCGACGGGCCGACGAGCCTCACAAGAGCACTCGTTTGCGTTCCACCATTTGGAAATGACTCTCCTGACGCGACCAAGGATGCACCGCTTCCTACGGCCTTCACATCTGGTTCAGATCTGAGTTGGGGACTCCGTGTCGTGGCGGCATACGGAGACCGACTTGTGCTTTATTCCGTCCCACTGGATGTGTTTAATGTGTTGAAGAAGGAACGTGAGAGACAAGGTGACGGTGTCATGGCCGACAGTGACCTTGCGCGGGACTTCTTCGTCAACCAGCAACGGGGTCATAAACGCCGAGGCAGTCTAGCTCAGAACCAAAATGGAGACTGGGACTTCCTTCTCAGTGTCAGCTACAGACCGACGGCCATGATGTGGCCGTTCAAGATCTACGGAAAGGAAATCGGCCGGGTACAGAATGTGGTTGAATTATCTCTTCAGTCCTCTCATGGAGGTGCTCGCATCTGGGCATTTGGTGCCTCGGGCGAAACCAACATCATTGATGTCGATACGTTTACTTCTTCCTCGCAGCATGCTTCCGAAATACCATTCAAATCGTTCACTATCGGTTCCGACGGGCATATCGCATCTGCCCAGCTAGTTAATCGCTCTCAGAACTGCCTGGTCCAACCCAATGTTTCGCACAAGCGAAAACAATGTGAGCCGCGAGCAGAGTTTATTGGACGACACATGCTTCGTCAACACAGCACACCAGCAACGATAAACGGACACAATGCATCGGCAGCCAGCGATTTCTTGAACGCCGGCGATAGACGTCCTTCCTTCGCTGCACGGATTGTGGATGTCAAGATACCCGAACTGGAAGGCAGGTGGATGGAAGCTGAGGCTGTCTACTAGAGTTTAGTTTTTGCCGGCATATTTATTAAATCTCCTGTCTCTAGCGCGACGCATTTGAATATATAGTCAGTCCACAACGTTTGTATATATTTGCTCCTTCGACCATGATGACTTATGCCATACTACCTACCCATTTTGCACCATAGAGTGCTCTTTGTCATTCTTTTTACAATATACCATTATTATCAAGAAATAATTATTCGCCTATCAAGCGGACAACCCCACCCACTCCTTGCTCGTCGGAGTTTTCAGTTCGCCCGGGCCTCAACACTCAAGTCCAATCATTCCTTGTCCATAACAAGCCACTTAAGTATACTTCCCTTGTCGGTCCACTCCTCCATCGGCCATCATATGACTAAGTCCAACATGGACTCTTCGAGAATCTACCGAGCCTCAGACCAACTGGGGCCGGGATTACTCGAGGGCAAAACTTCAAGCTAATTAGGCTGTCTTAATCAGGTGTGAATCGGTGAGGTTCGACCTCGGGAGCCCACACGTTCGTACTTTGCTATCATCCCAACCGGGGGCTTCGTACTTTTGTAAGTAGTAAGCAGATATGATATTGTCAACGAAGGAAAACAGCTTTTGGGCTTGTAGTAGTTGTATTGCTAGATTATCCGGGTTTATACGTGGACATCATTACTACGTGGGCGAAAATGAACAAACACTGTAGTATACAGGAGGTAATCAAGGAAAATTCACATTTTTTCTGAATTATTAAGACCCGCTAGCCGAACCAATTTTAGATACCCGGAATACAAGCATATTTTTCTGGAATTTAATGAAGTGGTCCTAATTGGAAGCCAGTTTCTCTCTCCGAGTGGCAACGGCCTTCGCGAGTGTCTCTAGCGTTGACTCGGTGTCTTCCCAGCTGATGCAGGCATCGGTAATACTGACGCCGTATTTGAGACCGGCCTTGCCCTCGGGTGGGACCTTTTGGGCACCTATTGAGAATTATCATATTAGTGCAAAAGTTCAGCTTTGCGAGACTGGTTAGAAGATATACGCACCCTCGTTGATGTTACTCTCAATCATGACACCCATGATCGCGGTCTCGCCTGCAGCAATTTGCTCCGCAAGGACACCGGCAACCTTGGGCTGGTTCTTGTGGTTCTTCTCCGAGTTACCGTGGCTGCAGTCGACCATGAGACGAGGAGCAAGGCCCTTGGCGATGAGCTTCTCCTTTGCCTCGGCGATGCTAGCAGCATCGTAGTTGGGGCCCCTCTTACCACCGCGCAGGATAACGAAGCAATCCGGGTTTCCGACGGTGCCGACAATAGAAACAACACCGGGCTTGGTAACCGACAGGAAGTGATGGGGGTGTTTGACAGACCCAATGGCATCAACGGCGACATCTAGCGAGCCATCCGTACCGTTCTTGAAGCCAACGGGGAACGACAGACCAGAGGCAAGTTCACGGTGGACCTGGGACTCTGTTGTTCGTGCGCCGACGGCGCCGACAGAGAGACAGTCCGCTAGGAACTGGGGCGAGATTGTGTCCAGCATCTCACTAGCAATTGGCATTCCCTTATTCGTCAGGTCGACAAAGAGCTGGCGTGAGACACGCAAACCCTTGTTGATATTGAAGCTGTTGTCAATATCCGGGTCGTTGATGAGACCCTTCCAGCCGACAGTGGTCCGGGGCTTCTCCAGGTAGGAGCGCATGACGATCAGTAACTCATCCTTGTGCTTCTCCCTCAACTTCAGTAACCGGTCGCAGTATTCCAGTGCGATTTCCGGGTCGTGAATCGAGCAGGGTCCGATGACAACGAGAAGCCGGCGCTTGTCGGTATCAGTGCCATGGGCGACGGCACTGGCCTCAGCTCGACCTTGAAGGACCGTTTTCCGGGCAGTTTCTGTCAGGGCGATCTCGTGTTGTAAAAGGTTGGGTGGTGTTAGAGGGTTGTAGCCAAGAACTATGGACAGGGAGCTCGGTCAGACAGAGTCAATGGCAGTGAGCATAACGAAAACGTACTCCTTGAATCTTCGAGGTGATTGGTATCCCCTACATTAGGGTTTTGGAGGAAAAACTGTGGTTTCATGTGAGAGAGTTCCTCAGGAGCTGGCAGATGGGTTGACTCACAGTCATAGTTTCGCGGGGTAGGTAGATCTAGATAGCCGCGATGTGAAAGAGGGGGCGAGGATTCAGGGAGAAAAGTGAAATACGCTGCAAGGCACTTGTAGAGACAGCAATTGGTGAACCCAGACAAGAATCTGTTCCGTTTTCTTCGCACAATAGTATATTTATTGAAAAAAAAAGGTGGAAGCTTCGAATCAACCTTAATTAATCGCGGGCGGGAGGGGAAAGACGAAAGAGTCATCCGCTACACGTGATTCCGGTGAGTCAGAAGTAATTCAATTGATTTTTATTCGTAGCCTCCGTTGATCCGTTCTATCAACATGGCGGGCCTCGGCGACTTACCTCCTTGCGTCGCTCAGGAGACCTGAGCGCTTAAATAGATATGCTGGTTCAAGTAAAAATACAAGAAAACACTGCGCTCTTCAACACCATGTCGCACAAACACCCACAGCAGAGAACTACTGGTCATGCACGGAGTTGCCCTCATTTCCCGCAGCAGCTGTCAAACTCCTTTCATTTTCCTCCAGACGACGAATGAGCCCTTGGCAAACATTTGCGTGTTGCTGTTTGATGGAGTCCATTTGTTGTTTGCATAGTCTTATACGTTCCATCTGCGCGTCGAAGAGTTGATCAAGGACAGTATGACACTGCTGTTTATATGTGTTCAACACTTTATTAACGGTGGTCTCCTCAATTTCGATCTGACGGGATAGGTGCTAAACACGATGTTAGCGAGTCCTGGAAGCAACTCGATCTTTCCACTACTTACTTCGTTGTTATGGATTAGCCTCAGCTCCATTGCACTGTGGAGTTCATGCAGTGATGTTTGCCTGTCAATTTCACCAGCAGTTTCTTCTGACCGCTGGAACGCCACCTGTCGCCCCGAATTGTTTCCCTCTAATGGTAATTTGCCAGCTGTGATACTTGGTGGTCTCAGAGAATATTCTCTGATCTCGGAACTTTCATGCTGTCCGCCGTTTTTGGCCAAACCAAGTGAAGCGGGTTTGAGATCTTCCAAGGAGGAACTCCTACCTGTGGCAGTTGCAAACACTGCGTTGTTGGCCTTGCTTGATCTTTCAATAGTCCACTCCAAACTCCCTGGTGTATCTCTCTTGGAGCGATTGCCAGTATCCGTATAAGTCGTAATCGGTGAGCTGTCCCTGGTCGGAGAATCATCATTCTTTGACTGGTTCTGCCCCATTTCATAAAGGGTCACGTTTCTGTCAAGCCCCCGGTGTGTGGTTTTCATTCGTTTCGCACTTGGTTGTTGTTGAACAAGCGGGGGCTTCCGTCGCATTGGTGTAGCGTGTTCGTTCTTCCCTCGTTGCATAAGCCTGGGGCTTCCATTATTGTCTACAATGGTTTTGGAGCTCGAGTCTAGGCGTTTCACAACATGGTCAGGGCCACTTTGGGTAAGCTCTTTTAGAGCGTCAGTGGCTGAGAAGGCATCTCTGTCACCGGCTTTAGTGATTCCTGTCTTCGATGTTTCTTCGGTAACGCAAGAGGTTTGCTTGAACAGGTCATGCGATGCAGCCTTCTCTGAGTGGTCAGAGAGAGTACAATAGGGCTTCGGCGGTGACCCTGTAAAGTAAAACTCGAATGACGATTCCCTTGGCCGTGGCTCTCCTGATGAGCTTGCGGCAAGAGAAGATATCCTTAGGGCTCTTTCAATACACTGTTCACTTTCTGTCTCAAAGATGGACTTTCTCGCTCGAAGAATCCAGCCCTTGTCTCCTTCGCCGTCTTGCAATGGGCTATTTCGGTTTCCATCTGGAAAGTCAACGGAGCATATCTCAACGGAGTATATCTCGTCACCGGCAGCCCCATTTCTGCTCATGTTTGATGCCTGGGAACCTGGTACGTCTTGCATATCCACCATGCGTAACTTGTGGTTTGCATCCAGGGTACCGTGCACAATCTCATCTAGTGGCTCACAAGGTTCATGAACAACCTCAGGTCTATTCTCTGAGTCACCAAATTGTTTCTCCGGCGTGCTACTCCCTCTCAAGGCTGCAATTAGCTTTTCTGCAACTGTCTGGCCTCTACCCTGATTATCCCAACCACATTGTCGGTCATCCTCGAAGCTAGTCTCCACTGTAGATTCGCCGCAATTAGTGTCAAATTCCTGAGACAGCGAATGATGGCTTTTACCACTAGCGCTTCTAGGAGCTGGAGAAAAGTCATTGGCAGCGCCTCTTTCCTTGCAGGGTCTGTTGTTGTTCCCCACGTTGTTCACAGCCAAAACAAACGCATGTGGATCGCTTGGGCAGGTATCATTCTGAACGCTATTTGGGAATGATGATGAGAGTTTGGCCTGCTTGTTCACGGGCCTCTTGTCCTTTCTTCTTCTTCCAGTTTTAACCTGCCTCTTGGTTTTAGTTCCAGGTTTTCTTCGGACAGAGGGTGCACTGCGTGGTTTTATGCTCTTATTGAAAGCGCATCCAGTGCCACTTGATAAAGCTGAAGAGACCGATGTCAACTCAGAATCTTTTCGGGGTTCTGGCTCAACAAAAAGGTCACTTTCTCGAAGGTCTTCGTCCCAATCCACCATCGTCTTACTTGGCGCTGTATATAGCTTTCCTCTAGAGCGACGCCTAGGAAAAATCAGAGATTCTTGAGTATTTGGTGGAATTGGGTTTAACACAGTATTTGTGCACACTGACTTCTCGCTTTGGGAGGACTTTGACCGAGTGTTTCTGGCAGGTCCGCCCTCGCCGAAATCTTTCCCATTTTTGGGTGTCGGTTTCTCGCTGGCTTGTCTGATTTCCGGGCACAAGTCTTCTAGTTCTTCCCTACTCGCGGAACTAGTGGCGGTATCTGGAATGTGTCGCCCTTTCTCCATACACTGGCCCTTTGCGGAGGATTCAGGACTGTTCTGTTGAGAATGAGAACTTTCTCGCACCCTTGGCGAAGAGGTCCCGCGAAAAGTTGGAGTGTGAGTAAACTCTGTTAAACTGCTCTGGGAGGCGTCCACCGGGGCTTTATCTACGACGTAGTCACGCCGGTCTATCGGATCCGCCGATTCGTCCCTCCAGCGGGCATGGTGCGCAGTCGAATCCGTTATGATCTGGGATGGCGCCTCAAAAGGTCGGGAAGACGCAAAACAAGCCTCATCGTCTGTGTCCAGCGGTATTACGATCGAGGATGATCTTCGACTGCTCCGACTTGTTCTGATGTTCGTTTGACACCTGATACCAATGGCCTCGAATCCTTTCCGTATTCTAGCCAGATCGTCTCTGGCCGTGATACTAAGGTGTATGATTTTTTGGTCCTTCTTTCGGTCGTTGACCACAATAATATCATCTGCATGGATATGCAGAGATAAATGCTTCTGACCACCATGCTCGTTAGGAAAAATGCATCTAGTTCGGGTGCGGTGGCGGGATAGACGGATCTTCGCGTAGTCGATTTTCAAGCCAAAGACATCCTGCCTGAGTTGTATCAAGTCTATCCCATTGGCATCAAAGAGTAGTAGCGCAGGATGCTGTGCGGGCCCCTTCGTGTGTTCCTCATCTAGCCCTATGAAGTAGCATATAGGCAAGTTACTATCTGGTCTAGTTCCGCCACATATATTCACTCGATTCTCTCTCTCTTCACAAACATAGGAGTGGAACTGTTTGACTGCGGTCTCCTTGCTCTGTATGTGATTTATCATTTTCAAGAGACTTTTCGAGATGGGCCCATTTGGTTCCCAGCCCAATCCGACGTTGACACCCAAGTCATGCAAGACACCAATTATAATGTTTGCGAAGAACATCAGTATGTAGTCAGGGTTGCCCAGTGCGAGGATAACTGGACTTTATGCGATAGTGGTTAGCATGCTTCACAAAATGACTCTAGTGATCCAAGTACCTTAGGTCTTCCCTGTTCAGCTTTTCAAGCCACTGGCAGTATCGATCCGGACATTCGTATACTATCTCCACAAAAGCCTTTCCGGCCTCCATTTTGTCAGTTACTTGCTTGTTATTTTCCTTTTCCCAGGTCATACCATCCTCCGGATCCGTGGATCTCCCGTCTCATTTGTGAATATCTTGTAGGTTTTCTGGACTAAGCTCAACTCTGCTAGTTGTAAGAGACCTCCCGACTCGTGGATTTTTAAAGGGGTTCCCAATGGGTCGGAATCAGTGATGTACTCCGGTTCGTCCTAAAAAACCGAATCAGAAGAGCACTAACAGATCGCTAAGCGTGGACTTCATACCATCAATAGATATAGCGCAAGTTCACAGTCATCATTTGCGGATGATCTAAGCAGAAATATCGAAAGACATTTCAGTGATATCGACTCCAAGCCGAGGCCTATCCTATCTTTGTGCTGATTGATGAAAGAAAATAGATGGCCAGGATTTGGGGAAATGACCGAGTCGTCGTCTAACAGCGCTCTGAGCAAAGCAGTTGAGAAGGCAAAAAGAGGGGGCTCAGGGAGCAAGCAAGAGTAATGGGGTCCGGGGAGAGAGTCTCCATCTGCCTTGCCTTTCGTGAGTGCATTTTCTAAAAGTGAAGATAACGTCTCAACGCAGTTTGATAGATTGGCTCCTTGAGCCGCCTCCGAGCGTAGAACTGGCATTGCGTCCAAAGAGCTCAAGACGACGTGAGGAGACACTCCAGGAAAGATGCAGTGGAAAAGAACTCAATCACTGGCTCAAACGAAACCCAGAATAGAAGGAAAGCTGGCAGGGCAGGGCAGCACACCAACTCAAATCATAATTATATTCTCTGCTGCAATCAAACCACGAAGATTTAAAGAGTGTATCATTATAGAATGCTTTCATTAAAACCTTCACATTTAAGGTGCTCACGCTGGTAATTATAGCCATTGACGAACAACAAGCAATATTTCAGCACACTCTGCCCTCGGGTTCTGAGAGACGCTACGTTACCATCCGGACATTTTGGATTTAAAGCAAGCATAAGCCTTGATGCTTATGCGCGGTCCGAATATACTGTCCAGTCCGTAGAAGATGTCCAGAACATACCTAAGTATGTCTGAATTAGCCCTTACTGGCACAATAGGGTGTTTTACCCGACTCCACTCCGACCGATAGCCAAAGACGTCTTCCCTGGTTACAAACAAAGCCATGGTTGAAACCACCGATGGTGACAATGCCTGGTGGCTGGATGACCAGTGATTTACTTTATAGATGACTTCTGATGCTGGCGGGATCGCGCCATTGTGTACCTATGGGGCCAGACCCCGTGTGATTGGCACCTCTGACCCAGGAACATGGAACAGAATCATGCACGAGCCGCTGAGATTGAAATCCGGGGTAAACACCATACTCGCAACTTCAAGTCGCCAAAACCGACCATGATATGTTGTTGAGTGATGATGTTGTTTTTGTTTACCTTGAACAACGGTCTGGCCGGGATAACCAGCTTCCGACTCGCCAGCCAATTGTTCCGAGATCCGTCGCTCGGAGGCTTGCATTGTCCCTTACGCCGACGCCAATGACGTTCTGGAAGACTCTCTTTGATCTGTCACTGCGGGATCGGTGCCAACTCCGTTCCGGTCCAGGATGAAGGACTATATCAGATGCCTTGGCCGTTCCCGCGGAGTTTGGGTTCAGCCATTCGTTCACTCTTTGCTTTCGTAGTAATTCGTCCCAAATGCACAAAGAGCAGTGCGAAAGTCGGCGGGAGGGTGAAGCCGATGAGGCTGCCCCCATGTCAATCTCCCCATCGTTCACCCTCGAGCAACTGAAAGAAGATCTCCTCCCCCATAGTCAGCACAATGTCTCAGCAGCTCGCGATCTTCCTGAGACCACAACCACTCGACAACGAGCTTCGATCTCAGCGCAATCTCTCGATCAGGATGAATACCTTCCAGGAAAGCTTTCGTCCGCCCACAATCAGGGCGATGACAGCCCCCTGTCCGATCAAAAGACTGTCCTATACCTAGCCTACGGATCAAATCTCGCATCCGAGACCTTCCTGGGAATGCGCGGCATTAAACCCCTCTCCCAACTCAGCGTCGTCGTGCCAGAGCTCCGATTAACATTTGATTTACCGGGTGTTCCTTACATAGAACCGTGCTTCGCAGGAACACACTTCCGCCGCAGTCCAACCGGGGACGAGACCAGCGACCTCCTAGACGCTTCCGAAAAGCATTCTCTCCTACGAGGCGAAGACCGTGAGCAAGACCGTTACAAGGGCCCCCTCATCGGCGTTGTCTACGAAGTCACCCTGGCCGATTACGCAAAAATAATAGCCACAGAGGGAGGCGGTACCGGCTACAAAGATATCATAATAACATGCTACCCGTTCCCCAAGGCTTATAGCCCGGCCGACCCAATCCCCGAGCGCCCAGATACACAACCCGTGAAAGCACACACCCTACTTTCTCCAGCCGCAATGAAAGAGACGTTGCAACATCAGATAAACTCGGCCACCAGCGCCTCACCGATATCACGCCGCGCACAACCATCCGCTCGCTATCTCAAACTAATCACCACCGGTGCAGCGGAGCACAACCTCCCTTCAGCGTATCGGGAGTACCTAGCTCAAGTTCAACCATACCGTATCACCTCGGTGCGACAAAGGGTCGGTTTGGTTGTCTTCCTGTTTACGTGGGCTCCCCTCCTGCTTTTGACCCTAAAACTGTCGAGGATATTTGCCCGTCCCGATGGCCGCAGTCCTGAATGGGTTAGCCGATTTAGAGATTTCGTGACAACCGGGATGTGGAGCAGCTATGATAATGTGTTTGTGCATGTATTTGGTGATGGTGAGAATACTGTTGAGCGGTGAATGTTGGTTCAGTGCCCGCAGCATTTATGGTGGGTTATATAAACGACCAAGAGACAAATCTTGGTGTTATTAAACTAGAAGATAAGATAGAGGCAAATTTCTAGTTTATGACAAGCTACCATTCATCGCTATTGAAATATGTGATTCAAGAGCTCGAACGCGCGTCAATTCACGCGCAAACATCACTAAAATCTAACAAAGGAAATAGTGACATTGGTTCTTCACACAAAGTTTTAGACGGAAAATAAATATCTAAGGTACAGATACAGGTGTCCTGGAAAACATCTAACAAAACACGAGAGGCCATCGATCGAAAGCCGGATGAAAGATTGGTGAACGACATGGGTTGACGAAAAGGTTCAAGGTTCGAATTAATAACGGCTCGCTATTCGTCGCTGGATCCTTCACTTTTCATACTTTATACAATCCATTTGCAACCTTCTAGCGCCGGGGGACGGGAGGGCTGTACACGATCTTCCGTGTCTTGATGGGAGACCACTTGTAGCGCTTAACCCAGACGCTGAGGGCGAAAAGACCGGTGAGGAGAGTGATGGCCTTGAATCCCATCTTCTTGCGGTCATCCATCTCAGGCTCGGCAGACCAGTTAAGGAATTCGACAACGTCCTTGGCCATCTGGGAAGTGGTGGCAGGGGTTCCATCCTCGTACTCGACAACACCATCAAAAAGAACACGGGCCATGGCAATGGCTAGGTAGAGTTAGCCATATTTCAACGCAAGGCTGCAAAAAATATTATTAAACGCACCAGTTCCGGGGAAGAAGGGGTTGAAGTTCATGCCCTCCTGCACCGAGGCACCAGCTGGGGGCTCATCGGGATAACCAGTCAACAGACTGAAGATGTAGTCGCAGCCACCGTGGCGACCCTTGACGATCAAGCTGAGATCCGGGGGCAGAGCACCACCGTTGGCGAAACGGGCAGCCTCCTCGTTGGGGTAAGGAGCGGGGATGTAGTCAGAGAGCTTTCCGGGGCGCTTCTCGATCTCGCCCTGATCATTGGGCTCGGTATCGTACTCGTTCTCTTCGGCAAAGGCCTTCATTTCATCGACGGTGTGTGTTACACCGACGAATGAACGCCAAGGAACACGGGTGAGGGAGTGGCAGCTGGCGCAAACTTCACGGTAGACCTGGAAACCACGACGGAGACTGGGGAACAAGTCGTGAGTAAAATTGTTGTCATCGAGACAGGGGGCTCAGGCGATATCGGGTAAACTCACGCCTGGTGATCAAAGGTCTTATTCCACTTGCCGTGTACCCAAGGGTACTCGGTAGCGTGCAATCTTAAAACGCGGTATGTCAGCCGTTGGATCAACTTTATCACGGTTTGGACGGGAGAGCGGAGACGGCCAGAATTGATAGCCATCCCATAACACAATCAATTGACTCACCCCTCCTCAGCAGGTGTCGCCGCAAAAGCTTCCTGTCCATAGAGATACGTAGCGGATCCGAGGGCGATGGCGGTAGCGACCGACGCAGTGAGTGTGAGGTGGAAGGGGGAGTTCGCGGATTCGGCACCGGCAGCCGTGGAAGACGCACGCTGGGCATATTGTCAGTAATTGACCTTTGCAAAGACATTCAGGGCATGCTGAAAAGCGATTGTCCTCATCTATGGAAGCCAATGGGGCCGGGTGGCCGGGTGATGCGTACCGAGGTGGTCTTGTTCAAAGACTGACGGGCGAGACCCCGGAAGGGCACGCTGCGCAGGACAGTACGTGCCAGCATACTGAAGATATGAAGAACCCTCCGATCAAAAGATAAAGAGGAAGGAACGGTAACCGCAGACGGGGCGAGGGGAGGGGGAGAGGGGGCCGGGTGAGCGCACAGGAGATTGCTTTCAGAGGTGAAGTCGAGGTTGTCCGAACGGTCAAGTTTCTCGCTGGTTTGGAATTGCCTAAACCTTCGTTCTGATTGGCTGTATTTCTGACGCTAGCCCCTTTCGGTGAAAACCGCGATTTTTCGGAACAACAAATTTAGCATGAGCCGCAGCAATTGCATGACACCATACGGACAACATTGGCAGAATTCCAGAACTGCTACAGAGGCTCTGTCTCCTGTTCTGTAATATAATTTATCTCGAAGTGCTACCCATACTCGTCGTGGTTAGTCTTGGGGCCCAACTGCCACTCTACCGCTGTTGACAGCGCTTGCTTCAATCGGAACCAACAGATCCCGAGTCAACCCGTGTAGCACCTCATCATCAAGTATACGAGGTACTGCAGTGCCTGCGAGCAGCCGCATTAGTCATTGGCAGGATGAGAGACTTTGATTTAGCCGTGACTATGACTCCTCTTGCCAATTCGTTATTCGAATTATTTAAGAGTTATGTGCGGGTACCTAAAATAACGTGCAAAATATATAGAGACATCTATCGAGTAGGTGTTGTCTATAACGACAATAGAACTACTTTCGGCGAATAACAACATACCTAGTCAGAATCAGAATGGTATTCGCAGTCTCCCACAACTTCGATCATTACCAGGACGCTTTTATTTGTTTCTTTGCGCTCTTGATGGTGGTGTTGTTGGCCAGCCCGGGGTCGGAAGGGGAAATTGCCCCGCCGATCCAGCCGTGGTTTTCCCCAGCTGTTATCAAGCTCGGGTTGTGGAATACACTGAGCTCTCAAGCCTGGCGCTCCAAACGATGGATGTCTTACGATACCAATGCCCGATTTATGAATAATGCTGCGCGTTAATTTCTCTACGGCTTAACATTGGTCTTCCCCTCGTTTGTCCACGGACTAACTAAAGATTGCGGTCAGTTCGTCGCGTGAACCTAGGCGAAATCAGACAACCTCGAACCAACGATACCGGTGGTGCTCCTCCCAATGCAGGCTTTGACTACAAAATATGCCGAAAGCGAGGAACGGGTTAGGTACAGGCGGGAAGCCTCGTCGCGATGTGTTGGCGTCGCTCAAAATGGCCTCTATGGAGGAGATCTCCAAGGCCTCCCTCCCCGCAGGTAAGGTACCTACAGCAGGACCAAAATAAAAGGATGGGATCTGACCCAGGAAAGAAATAATGTCTTCCATACTCGATTGCCTTCCTTCCGTCGACCTTATCCGAGCGGCCCGGGCGTCGAAGCTCCTGCGCGAGATGGCGTATGATGATTCACGATGGGTACAGAGACTCAAAAGAATAGGTTGTTGGGATGAAGCAGAGGCCCGCAAAAACGTGGAGGAGAAGTTTGGGACAATTGCCAACCGAGAAAGTGTTGAGATTGAAGAATCAGCGGTCATCAAGAAAGCGTCAAGTCAGCCGACGATCGAGGTGACGGCGGCTTCAGACGGGTTTGATCAGATCAAACTGTCTACCTCCGCAACCGAAGCTGTTGTTGATCTAGATGTAGATCCGGTTCTTGGGGCGCTGAAATTAGCCAAATCGATTCGAGGAGAAGCCAGGCAGGAGTATGGAAAGATACATGCGGCACTATCACCATTCTACGATGACATTGCCACTCTTGGGTCCTCTCCAGACAATCTTGTCTTTCAAAAGTACACGGATCCGCAACAACAAGCGCAAATATTATTTCAGTTGCAGCAGTTTGCCAACTGTGACCTGACAGAGGGTTGCGAAACCCGACATGAACACCTGCGAACCGCTGTCTCGATGTTCGAAACGGCTGCGCTCAAAGAGTTTAGGCACGGCTACGAAACCGATGATATCGACGACCGAATGAAGAAATACGCCCATGTTCTGCACACCCTAAATGGCGGGTCCTCTGCTTGTGACCTTTTTATCCATCATAATCACATAGTCACAAAAAAGTCAGAGCTTGGTAGAGTCAGCGATTGTATTGATGCGTCAACCCAAAAGGTGAAACTCGAGCACACGCAGGCATTCTTCACTCGGTTAAGTGTGGTCTTCAATGAAGAGGTCTCAGTTATCAACCGCGCCTTCCCACCATCCTTACAAGCAGCATCGCCGTTTATCGAGAAGGTAGGCCGCGATGTGCTTTACCCGTTTCTGACAGCGATATTTGATGAATTGCACCGCTCGAGCATAGAGTCGTACCTTATTGCGGTTTCAAGTACTTATGCGCAGTGCATGAATTTTCTGGACTCTCTACTGCCCATTCAAAATTCTTTAAATACTTTTGATGAACTCTTGCATCAGGCCATTGTGCAAATCTACGAGCCACACATGGATTTGTACCTGGCAGAAGAGCTAGATTTCTTTAAAAAAGGCTCGGAGGCTGCTGTAGGAGAATGGGATAGACAACTGTCCGAACAAGCTGCGTCGACTGAATCATTTCTCTTGTCTAATGTCAACAGACAAGCTGATAAGCGAGACTTCTTGACGTCTTTCAAAAAAGTGATCATGGCACCGGTAAACATCCTTCCAGGATTCTCATCGACGAAGACCGATGAACAAAAATCGAGTCGCGACTCCGTGGTTAGTGATGGTGCTTCCACTCCGAAAACTAATCGATTTTCCACCATCTCTTCACCTGGCACCCCTCCAGTGGTGGAAGCCCCAACTACTGAACTTGCGGCGAAAGCAGCCATCATGAAATCGAAGATGGAGGGTATCCGATCTTTATTCAGTATCGAAGTCGCGTTAGGGCTGGTCCACGCGGCAAAGTCAAGCCTTGAGCGCGCGGCGCAGTTCACGATGATTGAAGGTGAGACTGGTATAGCAGTCAAACAACAGTGTGAAGCAATTTTTGTTGCTTTGTTGCGCATTCTCGGACATGACCATCTTATAAAAGGGTTTAACAAGGCTGTCGATCATCTCTCAGACTATCGGCCTCGTGAGCAAGGCGATCGTGACCGATCTGGCGTCGAGCCTTTAGTAACCTTCCTCGAGTTGGTGAATGTTGGAGATCTCATTCTCCAGATGATTGATGTTTTCTATGAGCAGGAGCTGATCGGGTCTAAACTTACTGATCGTAATGATTTCCTGGATCCGGCGGTGAAAGAGAAGAAGAAGTTCGAGCAAAATCTTGATGAACGTGTTGCCGCTGGGTTGAACAAAGGAATTGACGTCCTTATGGAGGAAGTCGACTACATCCTTGCAACCAGGCAGCTTGCAACCGACTTCAACCCGGGCGTCTCTACTGATCCCAACCGGAAAACGATGGACGTTAACGTTACCGAAGCTGCAGCTGCCGTGGTCGATGTTGTTTCATCACATACGCGAATGCTCATTGGAAGCACAGACAAGAGCACGCTTGATGTCTTCAACCAGGAGGTTGGACTACGTCTCTTTACAGCCCTCTGTAAACATCTGAAGCGCCAGAGGATCAGTATTGAGGGGTCCCTGAAGCTTATTAGGTATGTGCCAACTACCAACCTTTTATTTACCATCGCTAATCATAATTCAGTGACATGAATCACTACTTCAAGTTCATCCAGACCCTCAAAAACAACGAGCTGCTCATTTATTTCAAGGCGTTTCGAGAGCTATCCCAGATCTACCTGATTGACCCCGCAGACTCTAAGGAACTAGCGGCTCTCATAGCCGATGCGAGCCGGTTCTCTGGAATTTGGCGGGTTGAGGAAGTATATGAGTTCGCGGAGAGACGAGCAGATTGGTTCCAGATCAAGCGAGATGTCGAGCGGGCCATGTACGGAATCGGGTGCAACGTTATGTAAATGGAAAACAACACTATAATGTATATACAATATACCACTAGAAGCAATCCAGAAAACAAATGTATTACTTTGATCTCCTATCACTCCTATACTTTCCAGGGTTGGGTGGGGCAGTCGGCGCCTACTGCGACGAGAAACAAGAGCTCCTGTCCACTCACCACAGCACTGCAGATCTTCAGGCAAGCCATGTTTTAGAAAGCGCTAGCTCTGGCTCTCTCTAGGCTGACATGCTTCTCTAGTCTGTAGATTCTATTTTTATGTTGAATGCATTATCTTTGGCGGTATCACTTTGACCAAAGAATTAGACAAGCCAAATTTGCAGCCTGGGAGATCAGGGCGAGAAACCCCAGGAATACCGGTCTATAGACCGAATGCAGTCCGATAAAATTTATCCTCATGAGCTCATAGAGTGCTCTTTTTGGCATCAGGACCGCTCCCCATACGCAGACAAAATAGGATGAACAAAACTGGGATAAGGTGAGTTTGAAGAACAATGAGATGCGATGTGGTTGCCAAAGGCCTCTTACTAACATGGAAGACAAAAGACAAAGGTCATTGAACATGCTCAGCTCGCTACGTGCAAATGGTTGGACGAGCAGCATTGGTTTTATTGGGTTGAAACGGTTTACCTGAAGGTATCCAATATGTTCCACTGTCGGCGCCTAGAACATGCTTTGCTGCTGCCAGAAAGGAACAAAGACATTAACAACTTTTTGCCCATATTTATGTTACATCCGCCGTACTCAGATTCCTTGCTTCTATTTTGTCATGATCATATAATGTTTGTTATAAAGCAGCTGAGCTGTAAGAAAGGAAAGAGCTGCAGCAATGCCAATACCGACACCCCTAGAACATCGTCACTACCGCTTTCCAGTCCTCCAACTTGTCCTCTCCTCTCTACTTATAACAATACTCTTACCAGTGTCTACAATTGCCTTCGAAACAACCATCATAGTTACTATTACAGCAACAGCAACAGCAACAGCAACAGCCACCACAACGAATCCCCAGATCCCACAAGACCGCTCCTACACCTCGGTCTCCCAATTCAAATCCTCCGTCCTCTCAACTACAAATGCCTACCGCACCACACACAACGCCTCAAACCTTGTTTGGAATGAGAAACTAGCGAGCTTTGCAAACCAGTGGGCTAAGACATGCCTATGGGAACATTCTGTACGGATACTCCCTGCCTCTCATTTGTATATATAGCAACCGTTTCTAGATGCATTGCCATGAAGAAATCAGAAGAGGAACTAACGCTGCAGGAAATTTCGAGAGACTAGGGCGGTCCCTACGGCGAAAACTTAGCATTCGGATACACCAATGCCTCTGGCGCGATACAAGCGTGGGGCGAAGAAGCCTCGATGTACAACTTCAATAAGCCAACCGGGTTTACCGAGGAGACGGGCCACTTTACACAGCTCGTTTGGAAGGGGACAAGAGAGGTGGGCTGTGCCGCCGTGGATTGTGGGCTGACGGATCCGGATGGCGATGGGGAAAATGAATGGAGCAGGGCACAGGGGTGGTATGTAGTTTGCGAGTATGTGCCTGCGGGAAACGTTGTCGGAGCGAACGATGACCTTGAGTACTTTCGGACGAACGTGCAGGAGGGGAGTGGGGATGTTGATATGGATACTGATTCGGACTCTGACTCCGATTCTTCTGGGGATGATGTTGGCCCAACATTGAGTGGGGATGGTGTGGGTTTACTGGAATTGAGAAGCAAAAGGATTGGGTGGTGGATTGGGATTGTGGTGTACATATTTAATTCCATATAATCAGTTGGAAGTGTGGGAATATTTAAGAGATTTGCATTTTGCGCAGGACTTGCTGGCGTGTCGTTGTCTGTCATCACTCATGCTACCAGCATCATGCATATAAGCTTCCCCCACCGAGGAGAGATGCAAATACAGATCTATTCACTTTTGAACAGTTCCAGGCCAGGTGAACCCCTCCAAACCGGAACCACGCCAAACGAACAGCACAAAGAGGCACACAGGAAAGGAGAAGTAGGTGGCAGCAGAGGAGAAGGGGTTTTGGGGCTGGATAGATATCGACAGACAAGGTAAATGATATCGAGAAAAAAATGAAGTCGAAATAAATTAGATACGAAAAGAAGAAAGGGTAATTCAACCAATGATCTCTTCGCTTTCCTCCACAATCTCTTCCACAAGTTCCTCGACCACTGTCTCGGCCTTGTCTTCTGTGACGGCCGGCGCATCCTTGGCAATCTTGGGTTCGTCCGCATTTTCGGGGAAACCATATGCGTCCTTCTCCTCGGCGAGCAGCTCCTTCTCCCGGCGAATCCAGGCAGCCCATTCGTTGAGAATACGCTTGCGGTTCTCGACAACAGCAGTGTTGGCAATGTCGACGGCGTACTTGTCTTCCTCTTCGAATTCCTTGGAGTATTCGCGGAGGTTCCTCCGTACCTGCTTCTGCTCCTCTTTGCTGAGAAGAGTGGCGGGGCGAGGACGCCAGACGAATTGTTTGAATTTATCGGTGGGGTTCTCTGCGAGGGTCTCTCCAGAGAAAGTGTGAAGGTTAAAGCCGTTTTCCATCTGACAAAGGAAAATCCATGTTAGTTATGCATGTTCGTAGTGAAAGGCACAATAGAAAAACATACCGAGTGAGTCCACACACTGGCACTGCTGACGACGTATCGACCCGTGGGGTCCCAGTCAATGTCTGTGACACCGTAATGATCGACCGTCTTCATTAATTGCAGGTTAGCTGCAAGATCCTTCTCGTTCTCATTCTTCTCGCCCTCGAAGTCCATGTCCCAGAAGTCAAGGTCAAAGCTTGATTGAGAGTGGACAGTTGCAACAACGACGAAACGGCCCTTAGGAGACCAGTAAATAGCATTGCTGGTCTTCTTCTCAATGGTGCGAACAAGTTTGAAGTTGCCAGCCTGCACACCCTTCTTTTCCGGAGCGAAGAACGAAACGGAGGTCTTGGGAGGAGCACCGGCTCCAGATGCATCGCCGGTCGTGATGGCAACGAAACGTCCACCGTTGGGTTCCCAAGAGAAATTGATCACGGTGTCTTTGAGACTGTCCACAACTTCGACGGGAACACCCTTTTCTCGTATCCGGAAAATTTCGAGGTTGGTGGCCATAGACTTCTTGGACTTGGAGTGGCGGTCCACCTTGACGCAAACGAAGTTACCCTGGGATTGCCAGTGCAGCTTCACATCAGACACGTTGAAGAGATTACGGGTTCGGACAACCTCCTTCGAGGGGACGCTCATGAGAGCAACTCGAGCAGGGTTGCTGCCAATTTCGGGAGTCCAGAAGCAGAGGAGTTGTTCATACTGCTTGATACCATCACGGCTGACTGTTGCGGGCGACCACTCGAAATCCATCACTCCGTCAATCTTTACGGACGCCTTACCGAGCAAGTTCATTCGCGGGAGTTCGTAAATAGAGATTGACTGGCCTTGGAGCATTCTGGCGACATATTTCTCATCGGCAGACCATTTGAAAGCCGGCCATTGAACCTTCTTCTTCGGCTGCGCTTCGCTCTCGGGGCCAGCCAGATCATGTGAAACAAAAGACCGTAGGGGCTTGCCAGTTACAATGTCCCACACAATTATGTTTTTTCCGTCCTCCTCGTAGGTCAAAATAGGATTACCCTCTTCAACCTGGATAGGCCGGGCAGACCAGGTAGTCAGGTAGCTCTCTCCAGGTGAGAACTCAATCAGTTGGACAAATGGGTGAGGGAATTGTTTTTGTTTGGCGAAAGTAGGGCCACCCCACAATTGGACACCCTGTGGGTGAACAGATGCGAGGTAGGTACCCTTAGGCGACCACTGGACGAAAAGCTGTGTCCAGTGAGCACGATCCACGACGTTGTCCGGCGGGTTGCTCTTGTTGTTCCAGAAAACTCCAACCTTGTCGCCGCGGTAGAGGGCGAACTGGTCACGAGCATTGGAATCTCCGATCCACGAGCGTAGGTGCTCCTTTTCTGTGAATGGTTCGATAGTCGGAGGCTTGTATTCCTCCTCGACACGACCTTCTCGGCCATAGCGTTCAATATCCATCAACTTGTTCACGAGGAGGGTGTGCTTTTTATCAAGGGGGGTTCCGTGCAGTTGCTTGACGGCGGCGACGGCTTGTTCGGGGGTTTCGTATTCGACGAAGGCAAATCTAACACCGCGTGTTAACCTTTCCACTTATCACCCTATTTATTATATTCAAACAGCACCCATGCCGCATATAACCGGTACGTACCCTTCGGACATGTTCTTCTCGTTTAGGGGCATAAAGACGGCATCTTCGGAGGTGTGGCCAACCGCGTTGAGTTTCCTCAACAAGAATTTAATGAGTTTTTGTCTGTTTTCTTCCGGCACTACTGGGAGTCCGTCGATGACGACAAATGTGTCCAACCCCTCCTCGAGTTTCACTTCATACTGCGCCTTCAGATCTAGAAAATAAAATAGCAAGTTAGCGAGGAGGGGCTGGAAAACTCGGCGGATCGGTCTGTAACACACCGGAGAAGTCAACCTCCTCTTCCTCCTCTTCGTGGAGGTCCTGCTCGGACAAAGTATCGAAGCTGGGTGCCATGATTGCGTGACGCAGACGGCGATGTGAATAAGGGAGCCGCGATGGATCTCGAGATGGAAGATGCTGCGATTCTGGAGGGATGGAAATCTGCTGGCGGACCCCGTTTTGGCTGATTTTAGGGCAAAAAGCACAAATCATAACCCACACCCGCTTGTGTGCGAGGGCTGAGTCAGAGATGAGTCATTCCGCCTGTATTGTTGCCTCAGGCGCCCGCGGGCTTTCCCGACCGCTAGAGAAAGCACAAGGAAAGTTCCCGCTGCCGGTCATACTTGCGGCTTGCCTGCACATCCTCCCGCCTGGGGAAATCAACAAGCGCATCCACGCATCTTCCCGCCTTTTCTTTTACCTTTGGTGAAGTGTTGGTTGTTGTGGACCGGTGCTCTCTCACTTCTTCCCTTTGTTCTCATTTTTCTCATACCAGCCATCGGCTTGCTGGAGCGCTCTCTCGCCTTCTCCATCTTATGCCCCGCCGGTCCTAAGCGCCAGCGCTACACCTAGATCCCGACGATCCTCTCTACCAGCGCCCTTGTCACCTCTTCCCTCCAGGCGCTCACCGCGTCACCGATAGGATCGCAGCATCGCAGAAGCTCGCAACTACCAGCCATTGCTACAATTGCAGCTGTATTTTTGTTTTTCTGCTAAATAGAAGGAGAAAGCCAAGCTTTAGACAAGATGTCGCGTATGTTCGGCCTCTCCACGATCCACGGCCTAGCCGCGGCCGAGGTGCCTGTTAACTGACATCATTCCTCTTTCTCCCTTCAAAAGTCTCCCCAGGTACTCGCGATAAGTACATCCCAATCATTGATTCGATTCTGTCAAAAAGCGATTTAAATACGATCTCAGAAAAGCGCATTCGCAAGGGTCTCCAGGATGAAGTCGGCTATGACCTTACCCCGCAGAAGGTCTGCGCTCTTGTTGCACATTGCTTTTACCGCTCATCATTTTGGTATGTATCCTGAAACTGACATGTTGTTTTCTTCTTTTAGGTTGCTGTCAAGCAGCTCATCATGGAACGATTCGACATCTTTGCCGAGAAGAAGGGCATAGGTGCGGAAAATGGCGATGAACAGCACCCTGATTCCGCGACGCCTGTGGAACCCTCCTCCCCCTCTCAATCGTCGACTGCACAGAAACGGCAGGCAGATAGCATTGACTCTGATGATCGCTCGAGCAAAACTCCTCCGCCTAAGAAGCAGAAGCCGAAGCATGATATCGACGCGGATGCGCTCTATGCCGCGAAGCTGCAAGCTGAGGAGAATATGCGAGCTCGCAGTACACGAGGCGCCGGCACGCGTAAAGCGCCACCGACTAAGAAAAAGAAAACCACTACAAAGACGTCGAAGAAGGTTAAAGCAGAGGACGATTCAGACATTGGCTCTGGCTCGGAGGCTGGGAAGAAGGTGAACCGTTCTGGAGGATTCCATGTATGTGGAGCTCAATGACGATTGACCACTATGCTCATTGCTAATGCCGTGTTAGAAACCGCTCAATCTTTCACCAGCACTTTCGGCATTGCTTGGTGGTGAGACGATGGTATGTAGACGCCATAATGGGGCTTGGTATTGAGGCTAACTCGCTCGGTAGCTTTCGCGGCCCCAGGCTGTAAAGAAAATCTGGGCGTACATTCACGAGAATGAACTCCAGGACCCCAGCGATAAACGCCAGATTCGTTGTGACGATGCTATGCGCGCTGTCTTTAAACAAGACCGTATACACATGTTCACAATGACGAAGATTCTCAGCCAAAACCTATACAGTCCTGACGAATAGCCGACCAATCGCTCTAGAAAAGAATGACTTGAAACTGCATGGCTATTCTAGCAGGCAACCACCATAAATCGCATGATCGTCGCGATCTTTCACGAATCTCTGCTTTTATTTATTACGGCATTTTTGGCAACCAGGCGCTAATTTCTCGGTTTTCTGTTTCCATCAATCTCTTCAATATTTTTTTTGTCAAGGCATCCTCACTGCATCTTGCCTCTCATTTTTAGGCGAACCAAGTTTCTTATCCTTCTTATTATTTTTTTTTTTTTTTCTTTTTTGGAATTCGTGTTTTTTTACCTCCGATCCTCTCCAGCGGGAGTTGGTGTTGTTTTGCAGACAGGCGCGTGTGAATTTACCATCTAGACACTTGGTATCATTTGGATTGGCCATTATTCTTGACCCTATCCTTACCGAATATCCATGACTTACAATTCCAGAAGCTGATACTACGAGTGGGCAGTTAGTCATAACCACAGCCTCAACAATGACTCCACCGTAAGCCCTGTAGCAGTCATCGGCTGTTTTGAGTAATTATGAGCCATCGGGCAGCTGAATCGGAGGCTGAATCGGAGGCTGAATAAGTGCGGCGAGAACAGGGGAGCTGGATCAGCACCGCAAAAGGTAAATAGCGACATTCGGTGTTGGTTGTTGGCACAAGTTAAGAATTGCTCACTAAGCCACGTTGTGGTGAGTTTATCCCCGACAGGTCAACTTTTTCTGCCCGCCCTCCGTTTAATTTCCCCACTGCTCCAGACGCTCTCCTCACTCACTCCCTGGTCGCAACACAATCGAAGAGAGCGTTCAGCTCCGCTAATCTTACGGAGTTCCTATCAAAGGTCCTCTTGCTCTAATTGCTCCAGCCGCATTTCTCCGTCAATCGCACCACTACAATGTCGGAGTCTCAGCCTTCCCAGACCCCCGCCCCACAAAGCCAAAGTCGCGGCGGTGGCCGTCGACGCGGCCGCGGAGGAGCTCGCCAGTTCGAGCAATCGGAGAACAATACAGAGGGCACCGGAAGAGCACCGAGATCGAGGGGTAGTGGACCGCGCCGAGGCGGTGGAGGTAGAGGAGGTCGCGGAGGACAAAATCGCGGCTCCAGCAAGCCAGAGACAGACGGGGTTTCAGAGAATGCCACGAGCACTGAGAAAGCCAAGCAACCTGAGGAAGCGGAAGACGACGCCGATGATGGGGAGGTTTGCTTTATTTGCGCTTCGAAGGTCGAGCATAACTCGGTGTCACCATGCAATCACCGCACCTGCCATATTTGCGCTCTGAGATTGCGCGCGCTGTACAAGAACAAAGCATGCGCACACTGTCGGGTATTATTACCTATAATCGTCCGATATGTATCCATGGCTAATCCATACTTTTCTCTAGACGGAAGCTAGTTACGTTATATTCACAGATGATCCCGTGAAGCGCTACGAAGAGTTCCGGGATAGCGACTATTCTCAGAAAGATGACAACCTTGGTATCAAGTACGAAAAAGATGAAATCTTTGAGGACACAGTTCTATTGCTCCGTTACAACTGCCCGGACCGGAACTGCGATGTGGCTTGCTTAGGGTGGCCAGACTTACACCGTCACGTCAAGACCAAGCACGGCAAGGTGATGTGGTAAGTAACCATCTTTCCTATTAATTGCGGGCTTGAAAGCTTACCAAATGCCGTGATTCTACAGCGATTTATGTACTCGGAATAAGAAAGTATTCACCCATGAGCACGAACTTTTTACGCATGCCGAGCTTCGCAAACACGAAAAGCATGGTGATGACGTTCCGGGAGCCCTCGACCAGAGCGGTTTTAGGGGCCACCCTGAGTGCGGATTTTGCCGCCAGAGGTTCTATGGCGATGACGAACTATATGCCCACTGTCGTGACCGCCACGAACGATGCCACATTTGCGATAGACTCTCTACAACCCGGCAACACCAATACTATATCGATTATAGTGCATTGGAAAGCCACTTTCAGACGGACCACTACCTCTGTCTGGATAAAGAGTGCTTAGAAAAGAAGTTTGTGGTTTTCGAGTCACAAATGGATCTTAAAGCTCATCAGCTGGAATGCCATCCAAATGGGCTTTCAGGGCGAGATGCCCGCGTGGACATGACCGCCTTCGAATTCAGAACACCATATCAACCTCAAAGACAACGTCGTGGTGCCGGCCGCGGCCGAGATCCCAACGCAGAAACCGCTCCTCTGTCAACTGTCCAACCATTACGGAGAGATGAAATTGCGTACCAACGACAGATGGCGATCCAAAGCGCACAGTCTGTTTCAACACGAAGCTTTGGTGGGCAGTTATCTCGCGACGAAACCCAGACTGTGCGTGCGCCTCCTCGCTCCCTAGGTCCTACCCCAACTCGGACACCCCCTGCACCCGCTACACCAGTGAATGAGTTCGAGAATCTCAATATCACATCAGCCACGCCAGAGGACCAAGCGCGTCGTCTGCGGCACACGGCTGTCATCGAGCGAGCTTCCAACCTCCTCGGAAATGACCAGGGTAAGCTCGGTGAATTCCGCTCCCGAGTCTCTAGCTACCGAACTGCTGGAATCTCCGCAACCGAACTCATCGATGCCTTCTTCTCTCTCTTTGACACCTCCAGTTCCGAACTCGGTAAACTCATCAAAGAGCTTGCAGATATTTATGAGGATGATGGCAAACGAAATGCGCTGCTTAAAGCTTGGAATGACTGGCGTGCAATTAACGAGGACTACCCTGCCCTTCCAGGACCCGGGGGTAACATCCCGGGCATGTCTCCCGGTACCGTGAATACAAGTGGCACTGGCGGTACCGGTGGCAGGCGTGTACTTCGTCTGAAATCTTCAACTGCGCAATCTTCCCGCGCTGCAGCCGGCAGGAACGGATCATCCTCCTCGTCATCTACTAACCCTTTCCCTCCTCTTTCTTCGTCACGTCCTACACCTCGCGCCACAGCTACTGCTGCTGCATGGGGTGGCACCGCAGTCGCTGCACCTCCACCTCCTCAGTCACGGACGTACGCGAATCCATCTTCTCGCGCAAACAATACACCCACATCTTCGGGTCGCGTTAATACCCGTGATGCAGAAGCATTCCCCTCTCTCCCTGCTGCGCCTAAACCTAATGTTCTCATGGCCGGTTTGACACGTGGGACCGTTCGCTGGGACGATCGTCGCCCACCTCCGGCAAATGCTTGGGCTTCATCAGATCCTGGGCCTGGTTCTTCCGCAGATGATTTCCCGGATCTCTCATCTGGCGCAGGGAAGAAGGGTAAGGGTAAGAAGGGAAAACAAACACTTTTCCATTTCGGATAATGACCACGATTTCTGGATAACATGACATCCTTCCCCTTGACCATTGTCTTTTGTTAAGAACACATAATTTCCATATCTTGTCGCAAGCGAGGTGTTTTTGAGTGTAGAGGAAGCATGTTGATAATAGGCAATAGAAAGCGCAAAAGTTTTTTTTTGAAGAACATCCACGATAGAGACGATGCGACGCCTGTGGTTTAGAACATGCTCACGGTATCATGAAGCCTTCTACTCCTCCGAAGCCATATATGATTCTGCCTCAGGACTACAAAACTCTCTACTTCCCTTCCCAAGGTTTTCTCCCAAAGACATCTCCGTCAGCGGCCATTCGACAGTCGACACAAACGCTGTGGGAGGCTGCGATATTTCTGATTCCGAAGATTCAAGAAGTTGTTGCTCCGAGCTATATTCACTTCCTTGTTCGATATCAGCATTAATGGTGTCATTGAGACCTCCGTTACCACAGTCATCATCAACTCCACGCTCGTCAAAGCCAGCAATATCCTCATCGGCAGCAGCCATCTGAAGCGTAAACTCATCCTGCAACTTCTTCAGCCACCTTCGAAGGGCCTGTCCCTCCATATTCCCATTCCGAGCATGGATAAGCTCCTCGCGCAACGAGAGTATGAGTTTCCGCTTGCGAGCAATAGCCAGAGCCTTCGTCTGGCTGTGACGGCGCAGCGAGAGACGATCAAGTTCCTCCGAAACGTCGTGCGCTGTTTCCAGAACGCCGGGCGGGAAATCAACCAACTTCGCGAGCGCGAGACCGTATAATTGCGTTTTGTTCGGGCCCTCGGTGATTTTGTAATACATTTTCATTTTGGAGGCGCCAGGTGAGATTTCAGAAGCGAGATGCAGGGACACAACGCCGCTGCGCTCAGCCATTATGGTGGCTAGGTCGTGGAAATGCGTGACAAACCAAACTAGGGCATTGGATTGGACGAGGGCTTCTGCGATGGCGAGGGCTATGGCAAGCCCATCTGTGGTGGATGTGCCACGGCCGAGCTCGTCGATTATCACCATGCTGCGTGGGTTGATGTTGTGGAGGATGAAGGCCATCTCGCGCATTTCGGCGGCAAAGGTGGACACGTTTGCTTCCATGTCGTCAGCTGTGCACACGCGGGCGAAGAGCTGGTGAGTTATGGGGAACGAGGCATACTCTGCTGGGATGAAGGATCCGATTTGGGCCATGATGGTCATAAGGGCGAGGGAGCGGATGTAGGTGGATTTGCCGCTCATGTTGCAGCCTGTGATAATTTGGAAGCGGGTTTGGTTCGTTGCGTACGCATCATTGGGGACGAATTTCTTAGTGTGTATCTTCTCCCTGATGGGGTGTCGTCCAGACTTTATGGCTAGGGTCTCGGTGAGTTCTGGGCGGATGTATTCGTTTGTTGTGGCCAGCTGAGCAAAGGAAGCAAGCATGTCTAGCATTGAGATGGCTTCGCTTACTTTGAACAAAATGGATATTTCAGCGCAGACATTCTGAATGAGCTCTTGGATTGTCTTGTCACTGAGACTGATTACCTCATTATGAGCGTCTGTTATCTTCTGGTTGAGTTTGACTAGGTCGAGAGTCTGACACTCGATACGGTTCTTTTTACGGTAAACATTAATGAACACATCGGGTAGGGGTCTTGTTTCAGTAGCCGGTATGCTGATATAATACTGGCGCGCGGGATCGTATTTCAGGTCAAGCCCTAAGTCGTGTGTTTCTACAATGCGTTAGGTTTATAGATAACAGTAGATGATGTACTTTTACCTGATAGCTGTGCCACAAGTTCTGCAGCGTCCATGTTTGCTTCCTTGTAGGTCTGCCTTGCAACATCAAGCAGACTGTTTACTCCAACCTGCGTGAGGATAAATCATCATTAGCCGCGATCATTATAACATAGATTCGTCGAACCTTGACACAGTATATCCGCTGGTTTCGTAGATCGAGCGGTTTGGTCTGGTATGTTACATGCTCATTTAGAGTTGATTCAATAAGTTGTTCAATCGTACAGTGTCCTGCTGGAGCACAGATCTAGGCAATATTAGTTAGTGAACCCAAAATCAGGGAGCGATGTAGAGTTAAATACATCTCTGATCGTTAAGAGAAGGCTGCTTTGGGCGGTTGCGAGTGCTTTGTACACTGAGTTTATCGCAGAAACGTATGTCTTTAGCATAATGACGTGATTGACAGATTGCTCAACATATTGAAAAGTTCGTTTGGTAGGGACAAGGATAAGCTTGGCTGTCAGCTGCAGAAAATAAGGCATGTTGGCAGACTGACCGATGTCAAGACCTTATCTGCGTCCACAAACCCCTTCAAAGCTACATATCCAATCAGCTGGCTTTACATTTGAAGATCACTAATAGTGCATCTTATACGCACCTTTCCTCACAGAGAAGAACATCTCTTCCTTGGTCGATAAGTCCTCAACTGCTTCATATCGTCCGGTCAACTTGGGTTCCTCGGTTGATGGTTGAAGAATATTAGCTCTTAGCAGCCGCGCCCCCATTGGTGTTAGGGTCTCATTGAGTAGACCAAAGAGACTATCATTTGATTTGGCATTGTAAAGATTTTGGATCAGCTCTAGAGAAACTATAGTTGAGAGGTCAATTGACATCGACCCTTGCGAAGGCTCGAATCTGATGCGAAGAGAATGAGAAGTGAAGGTCTTGTTCAGCTCGAGTTCGACATATTTTAGCGCCTACAGAACTGTTAGTTCTGTATTAGTCTCTGAATATAGCATACTTACAGCAGCAAAACAACAAGCCGCAAAATAATTTCCTCCCAGAGTGATCTTGATAGCATCAACGTCCTCGGCAAAGCCCAGACGCTCCACATACTCATGCCCAGTCTTCTCCGCCCAGTACCTACGGTCGACAAAGGTAAAGGTGGCGTCAGGTATATTAGCTTGAATAATATGAGGGAGCTTAGATTCCCGGGCAGTCTTCATGAATAGGATCTCGGTGGGCTCAAAGACGTTGACCTTGGTAACAGTTCTGGCGTATGTCTGACTGTCACATATTTGGCATAAGACGGCTTCCGCCGTCGACAGATTCACAAATGCTAGTCCAACTGTAGACGAGACCCCACGAGACTCACTGATAGCACAGATGATATCCTGTGATGCAACGCTCGTGGCGGTCGTGGCTGGCCGCCCAGTCTTCAGCCCGCTACTTTGTCTCGATGGAGCGGTAAAGGAGTCGGGGGGAGCAAAAGAAGACGCTCTAGAGAAAATCGTAGACATTCTGACATATAAATATATATCATGGTTATGCCATAGTCTGATCAAAAGAATTGAATTGAGTGATGGATGAGGAAGCGAAGTGAGTGAGGTGATTGGGACCGGCCCTTCTATACATGGTTCCGAAACGGGTTTAGTGCCCCTCCCGATAAGCCATCGGCGGATCACTTTTTTATGGCGGAGATTTCAACTTTTCTTCAACAAGCGCAAAATGGCTACTCTTCTTCCTCCCCCGAGTAAACGCCAAAAGACAGACCTTGCCGAAAAGGCGCGTCTACAGCAGGATATCCAAAGCATTCCGGATGATCTGGGCAGCGTCCGAGTGCAGTTTTTTGACCAAGCGACCGGCTCAGCAACAGGCCCAGCCGTCTCCGTCCCAGTAGCCGATGCTACGGTGAAGAATCTTGAGACTCTTCTGAACACATTACAAGGCAATGTAGGTATGCGCCACCAATTTTACGTTAGTTTTGATTGTGGTCACTAATATCGCTTGCTAATTTAGGAAGAGGATGAGCGAGTGCCGTACCGATTTACCTTCCAGTCCGACAACAAGGACAACAAGGACAACCAGACGATTGATATTCTAGCGGACTTATACCATTCTCTATTGAAACCGGGACTGAAAACGACGGAAGACACTGTTCACTTATATTTTACCCCGCAGGCTGTTTTCCGAGTCAAGGCGGTTTCACGATGCTCTGCCTCCATCGCCGGACACGGCGAGGCAATTCTCGCAACCTCATTTTCTCCTATTTCTTCCTCCACAATGGTCTCTGGTAGCGGAGATTCGACAGCCCGGATATGGGACTGCGATACAGGAACGCCGTTGCACACACTGAAAGGACACACGAGCTGGGTGCTAGCTGTCAGCTACTCGCCGAATGGGCTGATGATCGCGACGGGAAGCATGGATAACACCGTGCGGATATGGGATGCAAAAAAAGGACAAGTGCTAGGGGCTCCGTTGAAAGGGCACTCGAAATGGATTACGAGTCTAGCATGGGAGCCGTACCATCTGCAGCAGTCCGGCAGCCCTCGCCTGGCGTCGGCGTCGAAAGATTCCACAGTCCGTATCTGGGATGTCATATCGAAGCGAGCAGACATTGTCCTTAGCGGACACAAGGGGTCAGTAACCTGCGTTCGGTGGGGCGGTACAGGCAAGATCTACACATCTTCCCACGATAGGTCCATCAAAGTATGGAACTCCCAAACCGGCACTCTGATCCAAACCTTGTCCGCCCACGCGCACCGCGTGAACCACCTCGCTCTATCCACGGACTTCGTTCTCAGGACGGCCTACCACGACCACACAGGGAAGATTCCCGAGTCAGACGCGGAGAAGGTTGCCACGGCAAAGAAGCGCTTCGAACAAGCAGCCACAATCAACAAGAAGATCGTTGAGAAGCTCGTCTCTGCCAGCGACGATTTCACCATGTACCTCTGGGAACCCGAGAGCTCGAACAAGCCCGTAGCACGTCTTCTAGGCCACCAAAAGGAAGTCAACCATGTCACATTCTCCCCGGATATGGCCTACATCGCCTCCGCTGGGTTTGACAACCACGTCAAATTGTGGAACGGACGTGACGGGAAGTAAGTTTTTTACCTTATAAATTTTAGCGTGCATCAAAATGAAAAAAAAAAAAAGCCACTAATCGCGAGTAAAAGATTCATCACAACCCTCCGCGGCCACGTCGGCGCCGTCTATCAATGCTGTTTCTCAGCCGATTCACGCCTCCTCGTATCCTCATCAAAGGATACAACGCTGAAGGTGTGGAATGTCCGCACTGGCAAACTCTCTATGGACCTGCCCGGCCACAAGGACGAAGTTTTTGCAGTGGATTGGAGTCCTGATGGGGAGAAGGTTGGCAGTGGAGGAAAGGACAAGGCGATTCGGATATGGAGAAATTAGATATAGAATATACCTGACGACATCTTTACTTTTTTTTGGAACTGCGTATCTACATTTCAACGGCCATACGGATGAGAAATAGAAATTTTTTTTCGTACCCATGATCAGCCAGTCTATTCGGAATCCAGAAACATAATTATTCAGGTTCATCAAAATGCACATTAATATTACATTAGAATAACGCTAACTATTAGCTCTCTGCTGCATGCTTCCGTTCCCGAAAGTTCATCATATCATATACAAGTCCAACCCCATTTAACTTAACCTAACCAGTCACCTGCAGTTTAAATATACTGCCACGTCTGGCCGGTCTGGTTACTCGGCACAGCAAGCGCGTTGAAACCAAGGCAATCATTCACCTCACCACTGGGGACAGTCGCGTTCTGCAGCGCGGCGAATACCTGCCAGCGGTCGTCATCGGTAGGGCAAGCCATGAAGCCCTTAGCGCCCCAGCCGGAGTACTCGTAGTAGCCGAAGGACGAGCCCTGCGCACCGGGCTTGTACTCGAAGGGTCCGTATGAGGAGCCAGGAGGGACGTATGCGGAGTGGGCCTGGGTGAACTTCAGGGCACCAGAGGGGGCGACGTAGATTTGTTGGCCACCAGGGACGACGACGCTCTGTTGTTTATTAGTTTGGGGTTTCGCTTAGTTGGTTGGTTTCTTTGTCTGGGAGACGTACCAGGGAAGCGCCGTTGCCGGCGAGGACTGTGGTGTTGCCAGGTGGGCAGCCGGAGGGGAGAGGACAGTAGGTCGAGGGCTTTCCGCCGAGCCAGAAGGATTGGCCTGCAGCGTTAAGAGGGAGGAAGTGGATGGGAGAGGCAGAGCGGGCGGCCATGACGGTGAAGGCCTCTGGGTTCTTTGGTGCAGAGTTGGATGCCGGGAGGGCGGCGCCCAGCAGAGGGAGGAGGGTGGAAATGATGGCGAGCTTCATGTTGGATGATTCTTTTGTGAGAAGAGGTAGTAGATAGATAGAGAAGAATGCGAATGTTGAGAGAAAACAGCCGGCATTCTGGGGGCATTTATAGTCGGACCTGCAGATCGCAGACGATCCGCGCCGTATAGGGCGATGACAGAATCTTCCGGAGTGGTTGCTGCAAAGAGCAACGGGCCGTGGAGGCTGGTCATGTTTAGATTTAGAGCATCCATTAGCGATGCGACTTTGCTCTCCACCATGATGTCTGCCGAATTCCCATGATAAAGAAATGCGATGTAGCCGAAGCCACTTGGAGGCTTCAATGTTTACGGTAGGCGAAACAGAAGAGAGAATGACGTCGATCGGCGGGGGAGCGCAGCGGATGTCTCACTTATCTGAGACATCGTTCTTCACCCCAGTTCGTCCAGGTGGATTCGTTGAGAAACTAGCTTGGGCAAAAACCTGGATAAGAATAGAATGGCGATATTGTTGGTCAACCAAGGCTCCCTGTCGCTCGCTACCGAGGTCCCTTCTACAGCGACCTTCATAAACACCGCCACAAGCCAACATCAAGCATGGCAAGCTGCACAAAGCGACTGCAGATCGCGGACTTCATAATTTCGCGCAACTGGAGCTTGTTTCGGAGTACCTTGAAACTGATGTAACTTATCGGATTGTGGCAAACGACATCACCGGAAAGAATTTCACCGACGGAGCTACGAAGCGACGGAGTATTTGCTGCAAATAATGAACAACGAATGAGTACTCAATTCTCCTGGGAATTAGCCAACTATTTTCGTCCGCAAACTCCGGCTAGCATCATCCACCTAACCACACCAAGCTTCAACAACCAGCCTGGGCCAAGGTACCCGGTACCGTAAAAATGGAAAGAAAATGGAAAGAAAAAGAAACCAGTGACACCACCATATTGCAGTACAACCCACCTGGGTCCAATAACACCGAAACCGAAACACCGCAATTGATACATAAACTCACGTAAGAAAAACGTAAGAGTGGGCTACCTAGAAATAAGATCCTTTCTTCTTTTTGGTTCGTGAACAGGTTTAAGGAGACTCGGTCCTCAGTATTCGTTATCCAAACCGTCGTCCTCATCGCTATGGCGTCCACGAGAGCCTTGACCTCTTACACCATCTTTGCGGATGGGAATTTTGATTCCTTGCAGGGCAAAGCATTTGCTGAGAGCTGTGCTTTCAATGACACCAGGAAATTTCTTCGCAGAGAACACTTGGAAGGGTTCTGAGAATGCAGTCGCAAGGACTGGTGCAGAGCCCTTGTTTATCACCTCCATGACTTGCGACTCGTTGAGATCGGTAACTGCCCTGCCCACGTTGGCGAAGCTGAATTTCAATCTAATTTTTTTTAAGAGTTAGTACGCTGGGACGAAAGTGACAACCGATAACTCCAAAACTTACCGGAAACATCCTTCCGTTCGCACACTGAGATCTTGCAAGATAAACCACACGCCAATCTTATTCTCTGGATCGCATAGACGGAAAGCGCTGGCGCTCAGACAACCGATCAGGTTTCGCGTGAACATGCCTCCGGGGCCTGAGGCGACGGGTTGAGCGGCTGGCATCTGCGGGGGTTGCGCCATACCTCCTGCTCCATACACTGGGGGGTAGTACTGTGCCTGAGGGTTGCCATAAGGGTTCTGGTATTGAAGTTGGGTATTTCCGGCATAGTAATTGCCCACCGCTGGGTATCCAACTTGACCGTACGGGTTTTGCGGGTAAGATGACGGATAGTCTGGAGACGTAGAGTGCGGCGGTGGCGGATATGACGAAGACATCGCCGTCGATATCGAAGGAGACGTAGCCGAGTGCTTCACTAGGTTGACTTCGTGCGAACCGTCTGCGCTCCATAAATCTGCCATAATTACGTAGAATGTGGTGTCCATTTCACTATCATGCGGGTCAGCTATTGTTGTCATACTCTGGGGCAGCAATGGGGCGAAAATACTTAATATCGATTTCCTTCTCGGTTTGCGCATCTCTTACCACGAGACGGATACACGGCGGGGGCGTGATTGGTCTCCGGTCCTATATATCGTCAGCGATAAAGAACCCCAAGTATTCCCAGTATAGACAAAACCAACTTTATCACCAAAGCCACACATCCGTGCACGAATGGGCTGTTGCACGACCTGCAAAGACCAGATGCGACCATCGTGTATTGTCGAGACGGGCTCTGCCTGATTACCCGGAGAAACCAGAGTGCTGGCGCCTGCAGAACTTGGATACATTGTGGATGGAGGGGGGACTCGATCCATAGAAAGTGGTGGTGGTGGAAGGTGTCCTGAATGGGTCCTGTCCTCAACAGCATACATAGCCGCGAAGTGCTCGCGACGTAGGCCTGATTGACGATGGACGGTGCCTATAACCTTTTAATAGAGGTCGCTATATCGCGGATATACTCAAACAAACAGTCGAAACACCGGAGATCAAGATTTCGACTGTCGATGCAAAGCGTCTCGCTGTCGTCTGTTACGTAGCCAGCTTATGATCGTAAAGTTTGAGTGACAAGACTCTGAAATGGCAGTCGGATGAGACCGGATCGAGGACTTGCGTAAATATCTCTCGCGAGTATAGTATTATATAGCGATGCGACTTCGTTCGGCTCCGAGGGGGGGGAATTTTGGGGGGTGATAAGGTGATGGAGGGGTTGTCAACCCGACGCGATAGCGCTGAAGGCGCAAAAGCCTAATGAAACGCCCTAAAGATGCAGGTTAAACGCCAAGAAGCCATAGGTAGAGAGAAGCCCGGCATACTCACGGCTCGGATTGTCAAAGTAAGCAATACAAGCTCCCAAGGAAGCAACCGGGGATCGTCCTTGTGAGGTGAGCCGCGGGAGCTGTCAAGTGCGGGAGATTTGCTGAATCCACGGATCCAGCGCCAAAGGTTCACAACGTCCAGACTAGATGAAATTCGGGGTAGCACAAGAAGACCACATGCAGGGTCAAAAGGAAGAACACTGCGCGTCTGCGAAACCGTCGGTGAACTCCACGAAGATGGACTCGATAAGCTGAGGAGAGTTGAAGGAGGCAAGGTGAAAGAGATGATGAAGTTGAGAGTCGGGGGGGAGGCGACAAAGTCACGGGCGGGCCTCGCCTGGATGAGCTCATCTACTACTACCACTACTCAGTTACTACTACCCTCAAGCTCCTACTTTTTCGACTTGAATTTTTTTCGTGTCTTTTTTTTTTTTTTTTAGTAGTGCTTGCAACTCTACTCTACAGGCCCTCCTGCTTTTGTCGAGTATCGACATTGTCACTTCAGTCCATCTTTCCTGTCGCTTCTGCGGCTTTTCTGCTTCCAGCGCAGTCAAAGCGTCATCCACGGTTCTAGCTGGAGTACTACCTAGCATCCAACCGCATTTCACCAATTTCCAACTCATTCCTCCCGTACAATATAATTATCATTATTATTATCATAGATCTCGATCGCAAGCTCAGGTTTGTCGAGCCCCTTTTCCGATCGGTTAATTCTCGCATCGCACAGTGGCACATCCGGCGCAGGAACCCCCGAACCAGACTGTCGGGTCCAGGCTCCTGCCGAGAACGGAAGCCCGACCCACGACTGCAGTAGCGGCGGAGGATAGCTCCTGCCGCAACGGGACACCCCTCTGGGACCTAGGACCCTGGATGCGATCAACTACAAGTACTGAGTCCAGCATCAAGTATCCGGAAACATGAGTGTTGAACATTTATTTGGAGCGGGAAGCAGGATTAAGTGGTCCTTCAGCCGCAATCATCTTTTAAAACTGCTCCGATAGTCTCACATACCAATCCACAATCGCATGGTGTCGGAAAGTCTCTGACGTCATTTTCCCGGGTTAAGCCCTACCAACGGAGTCTCCGACGCAACGAAGTATGCGAATCCAGACCAGCCTGTAAGACTGCGAGCCCTCAAGGTATAGGTCTTCTCTCTCTAACACTGTTTGGTCAACTGGACGAATTGTATTGTTCGAGCGCCTGGGATCAGTTCGAAATTTCGTACTCAAAGCATGATTTTTGTGTGATATATATATTGATGTGGTGGCGGATCTACTGTTCAAATAACCAAACAATGCAATTAGTCAGTGTAGGCTAAAATGTGCCTACTATTCAGCGAGAAACCTCTATTTGTTTTGAGAGCAAGTACAACTAGCAAGATATTCTGTACCATATCGGCGGTAGGATCTCTATGCAAAAATCGAGATCTCTGAATTTCAACAAGACAACTGTGGTTCGATGAAGGCCATTTGCTCATCCATCGGAGTTCAATTTCCCCAGCGTCAAGAATTACAGAACCCCTCATAGCCCCTTGCCGCCTTGTTGTGATTCATGAACACCCTAAAGTTGAGAAGTATCTTTGCAAAGAGCGAACCTGGACACGGATCACCGTGCGAACTCGGGGCCTGAGGTGCCGAGTGCCGACGATTACCCGTAGAGTACCGAAAGAGCTTAATCGCAGCCACACCGAGTAGTGGGCGCTCTTATCTGATTCCTTTTAAGGGATTGGAAAACACTGTAGTGAAATGTCCATGGCAAACCAAGGGGGCAAAAGGAGCGCATCCAGGTCACACAGAACATCGTCTACATGAGGGCCCGATGAGGATAGACTACCTATTTAGGTAGGACTACTAGCACCGTATGTAGATAGTTGTCTGCATCTAGCGGTATGTACGGAGTAAACGCGCAGTCTTTAGTATTCTATCTTTTCCCTCTTCTTTCTGGCGCAATGGCAAGTAAGCCCCGAATATACGCAGCCGTTCTCAAAAGTTGAGCACAGTCTATTGTCCTCCGGATGGGCACGAGGATGGTCATGCAGTGAAAATATACTTCAAAGTCAGGCGATAGAGTTCACTGAGTGCTCACGCCCTCCACCCACTATCAAGTGGGTAAACCTTAGTACAGCCGAAACGCACGGGGCCATTCTCCGTCGTGGAGGAAGCAGTATGGAGTATGCAGGTCGATACATCTGAGACGTATTATCAACATTAAACACTCCACGCTCGCCGCGGCTACTGGCCCCCTTTTTAACTAAAGCTCACCATCAAATCAAGGCATAAAAATCTCCGCTGATCAGCGCAAATGACACGAACAGCAGTTCCCCCAAAGGGCTCGCAACTCGTTAGCCTGGCCTCCAATCGTCCAGACTACTGCAGAGGTGCAGATGGATGGAAAGTCAAAAGTGGAAACTCCAAAATGCCGGGCGCCGCCCATGATCTGCACTAGTGAACGCCGTCCCCCTTATTCTTTCCCTCCCCGAACCCTAATGGGCGAAGGATCAGCTATAACTTTGTACGGTTAGTCGGGACGAATGGGGAATTCTTGTGGGAACTCGGGTCGACGATCGTGTTGAAAATCTATTTCCCTTGAAATTTGGGGAGTTCCAAGGATACAAGCATGACCAGATTTGATGTTGGGAGGTCACCAGACCTTATCTGACAGTGGCATCAGTACACCGTTGTGACCATTACAGCCTTATTGCCCTGAGTCATGCGCGATGAGTGTGCGAGTGCGTAGTACTATTTGTTTGTTTCGGGGACCTCCGCCCTTTGATGATCTATCGACTAATTTGGCTGACAGATTGTTCCCATAATCCGTATGCATATTGTAGATCATTGGACTTTGACATTTCAAGAACGAGATCTCGGAGCCGAGAGCACGCATGTGAAGTATAAAAGGCAAAAAAACGAAGATGCCTGAGGAGTTCAGCCGTGGCACAAGACTGCACCATCGGTGGTTACTGGGCATTGAGTACGGTAGAAATCTGTCCGTCCTTTGCATTTCAGCCCTCAGAGGGTGATATTAAGGAGGTGAGACGGTTGAATCATGAGTTGGCAGATCCTGCACCCTTTCTTCTTGCACCATTTCCTGGATCCGTCTGGGATGCAAACGACCGCCAATATAGGTAGCAAGCGAGCCTGTCTATGTTGTCACCGTTCAACCTTGCAGGATTGAGATTCCTGATTGGGATAATGGTCAACAAATGCATAGTCAGTCAAAAAACCAACATTGTTCTCGCACAAGGACTGGTCAGTTGGCATCCCACCACATATTTCATGTTGTTTCAATTGGCATCCCGACTCCATACATAATTTTGTTGGTTTCCGGGTTGAAGCGATATCTGGGCCGTGCCAGATTGGGCGTTATCCACCAGACCGATTCGATCTGCAGGTCGCATGTTGCTGACTCCGTCATCAGATTTGGATTGGGTGGTGGGCGATGGTTATGGAGGGCGAGCAAGCGTTGCTCATGTTGGTTGCGTCATGCAGCATGAACGTTATTTGGAGGCCTGATATATCGGTGGAGGGCCGGGCTGTTGTATCGGAGTAGTGATCCGTAGATGGAGTCGGTCAGCATGCGAACAATATCTAAGAAATTTACAAAGGCCGATATGAAGGGCACGCCTCTGCATTGCCCTTGTTGGGACATATCCCTCGGACCCCAGACTTGTCCCAGGGATGCCCTACCAGTCGATGCAAATAGGTGGCCGGAGGTGAGTGGACAGCCGAACATATTTTGCCCGCAGCAAGCTGGGCATCATCACTGGGAGCCATTCAGCGGGCGAGCCTGACTGACAGGATGGTTCATTGATGAGCTGGAAAGGGTCAGTGCGGCTGTCTGGATCACTGTCGAATGTTCGTTATGCAGGCTTTCGCACGACCGAGCTGGTGCTAACGATGCAAAGTGAAAATAGCACCTCGGGTTTCCCACTTGGGCCGAGACAATTTACGGCCGATCGGCCAATTGATGAACCTCTTGGTCAAACAAGATCTGAGTCAGGGCTGGTTGACTTGAATTTGAGCCGAGATAGTGCGGGACAGCGGAGGACCATCCTTTAACCCTTGGGGCTGGCAGCGGCAACGGCTGCGAGTGCGAGGGCTGGAGGACATCACGGTCCGTCGACCGTGGGTCAGCGCGTGCCGCCTGGAAGCCAGCAAGCCTCAGCGGGAAAGCCTTAATTCGCAAAGGGGATTCGCCTGGAATTTAATTATGCAGCCCAATCAGCAGGGAGCCGGGCGGCCAGCAACAGGGCATGCTTCCCAAAGCAGTAAAAGGACGACGTCCGGATAACGCCGAAAAGGGCAAGGCGCACAGTGCAGGGAATTGGGTTTTTAGGTTTGGGCCGGCGGTCAAGGAGAATTTTCGACGAAAGCATGTTTGTCCCAATTGGGAATGTCGCTGCCCCGTCAGGGGAACTGCTGATCGACTCCAGGCGCCGGCGGGCGGTGGAGTTCGCTAAGAGGGATGGGCCATTGGCCGCTTACTTTAGTGAGATATTCGGTGATCCGTGCTTGCATTGACAGCAGCAAGAAATTCGGGGGGGCCGAGGGCCTTGCCAACCATTTTCCTAGTCCGGACAGTATCTGGAGGACAATCATTGATTCTCCAGCAAATAATTCATGGAATTGCAATATTTCATGCCAATCACCAGGGACACTGCAGGGCGCCGAGCCCGGTGGGCCACCAACAAGCAACACCGGCACGGGCAGGCTCGGGCTGCTCTGGCATGAAGCATTTACTGGTTTCGTTATGACGTTCGCCAGCGCTTGCACCTCCTCGGACAGTCGCTGGATCGAGCCACGAACTCGCACCCGCCCCACACCAGCAGCGATCTATCTGTTTTGCTTGGTGTCCACCGCGCGAGGCTTGCGGAGTCAAGTTAAATAGATTAAATGCCTGGCTGTCGTCGTCTGTCGCAGGATGTGTTTTGCTTTCGATCCGGGAACTGCCGTCGCGTTCAACCCCCGGAAAATGTTACCGCTGGAGATCTCGCGAGTGTCGATGTTGAGAACTGCTGCTGCATGAGCGCTCGCCTTTACCTTCTGCACTGAAACACCGAAGAGGAGCGAATCTCCAGGGATGCCCTCCCGACGGAGCTCCAAGGGCACGGGCAGCTCTCGGCATGGCTGTTTGGAGTGCAAGGCCCGGCGAATCAAGGTTGGTCTTCCTCTTCCATCTGCACTAAGCGCCACTCTTTCTCCTCCCTCCCTCTGCCCGCGCCGTTTCTACCAACGGCGCCGTCTGCTTCACGATCTCATCTCGCGCTTTTTGCCTCCGCTGCCCAGCGTCATGCGACGACGGTTTGTCGGGTCCACTTGCGGCACAGCAGCCCTCCTCCCAATTCCCCATCCTTTGTTCCGATCCCAGCCAAGGGTGCTGTGGTTCTGCCAATGCATGTGCTAATTGGTCCCTTGCTCAGTGTGGAAAAGAACAGCCTCAGTGTTCATCCTGTCTCAGTCGCAACCGGGCATGCGAGTATATACCCCCCACCTCCTCGCTGCCATGGCGGCCCAAAATCAAGTCCCGTTCATCCACACCGTCTCTCCCCCCTTCAGCCAAAGCATCGCCCTCTGCTGTTGACCCTGCATTCCTGGCCCAGTACGAGGATTTCATGGAGACCTCACTCGCTGTGTCTCCCGCCAAGGAGCTCAATATCGAGGACCTTGAATTGATGGTGCAGTGGTGTACTAAAACATATCGCTCCGTCTCCCGCAATGGCACTGTCGAGAGTATATGGCAAGCTGTCGTCCCCAGGGAAGCAATGCGCCACCCATTTCTGATGCATGGCATCCTCGCACTCTCCGCACTCCACCTCGCGGTGGCTAGCGATGACGACTTGAGAGACCAATACATAGAGGTCTCCAAAGCGCACCAACGCCAGGCTGTGGTCGGCCTGGGCAAAATATCAGGGAAGCTCAAGCCACATCACTATAATGCGGCGTTTACACTATCCAACATCATGATGATATTTTCCTTCGCTCTCCCCGAAATCACGGGCCAGACTGTGAGCCAAAGTCCGGTGGACGAGATCCACCGAGTTTTCCAATCCACAAGGAAGTCGAGGGACGTACTAACCAACGTCACCGATTGTGTTGGAAATGGGGAGCTCAAAATGTTGCTTGAGTACGACACGGCACAGCCGAAGATGCCCGATACCTCGCGGCTTGCGATCATGTCATTGGCCCAGTTGAACACAAATCTGGCTCGCAAGGATCCCCATCACGAAAAGGACATCTACGATACTACGATTAAACATCTGGGCCACTCTCTGGACAAGGTGTCGAGAGGCGGCGAGACAATGATTGTTGCGTTTCAATGGATCTTTCAAGTACCGGCCAGGTACATGGAGTTGTTTCGAAAACGCGAACCATTTGCTCTTGTGATTCTGGCACACTACGCTGTGATCATGCATTTCCTCAGACGACATTGGTGGATGGGCGAATGGAGCCTCAGACTGATCCAAGAAATTGGACAACACTTGGACCCCAATTGGAGGAATTCGATAACTTGGGTTCTCGATGCTACGAGCTATTATATTCCGCCAGTGTGAGAACGGAGAAATCGCGATCTCCCACTACTACCAACAAGCTTTCATGACCCCTTTGTGGTGAAGCTGGAGCTTGGGCTTTCTACGGACCGACCAACCGTTCGATGCTGCTATTTGAAACTAGGATCCGCACCTCGGTCCGCATTGTCTGTGCTATGGCCAAACGCCTAACCCAAATTGCTGGCATACGAGATGCATAACCACGGAAAGGCCAATCCAACCATGTGCCTCCCAACCGAGACCAACTCGTATAAGACTGGAATACGATCAACTAACCTCCACTGACCCGGTCAAATGACGTCCAAGACACGATGTCAAAGCAAAAAGAAATTAAAAAAAAGAAATAAAGCCGCCACCAAAGTGATATCCAATCAACGACAACCAGCCTCACGAGGAGTTGTATGGGTTCGGATATTAATTAGACTTCTCGTGGAGGACCGGCTCTCCCCTGTATTCAGACTATTTTCCATGGTCTGAATATGCTGCATATATTGTACGAATACGGATAGTCTAGATAGAGTCGACGGGTGCGAAACCTTCGAATCAAACCTATACTGCGGGTGCAGAATTAGGGAATAATACAATATCATACCGATATCAGGCGCATATGTTCTTAAACTAGACCGAAGTATACGGGAATAAAAATCAGTACATAAAATCACGGAGATGTTGTCAACGAGCATACAAAAGAAGAAATTATGCTAGCCTGCCCAGGTGATAAGCTCGTGGGATTTCATTAGAGACATCTTTTTAGTGCTACCTTATGAAAGGGTGGAATTGATTTAATTATTGGGAAACTCCTCAATTAACGTCCTTCTACGACAGACACAACAAAGGATAGCAATAAGTCCCAAAGCATGGTTCTTGTTGCAAATATTATTGAGGAGTCTAATACCGTGTCCTACCATAAACGTCGCCAACCAAATTTAAGTAGAGAAACTGACTTTGACGACACTGCCTCATTATGATACAGGGAAGATCAGCTGAAACCCAACAAAGGAGCAAATGAATCAGTACGAAGAGGACATAGAACAGAGTGTCGAGCAAGCAAGGTATGCCTCTAAAAAAAAAAAAAAAGAAACAACAAGAAAGCAGACCCAAACCACCAGAAATATAACAGAACCCCCCCAAAAAGCCAGCAATGGTATCAGACAAACATTGAATTAAACGACCAACGGATCAATCAATATAAACCAGCTCAACAGTTCGAGAACTTCCTTAGCCCACACGCTAGGCCTTTGCATTCTCATCCCCCTTCCCATCCCCCTCCTCGATATCCCGCGGCCGTTGTTGTTGATACTCGCGCTCCGCCTTCGCCGTCACAACCCGACGTAATTGCTCCTCCTCCTCACGAGCCTTCCTCTCCTCTTCCGGAGTGGGGATATACTGGTTCGCGGCACCACCTGGAAGGGTACAACAATGTTAGCCCACCGGTTTGCTACTTCGAGATAAGGTAATAATCGACAAGACAAGGCAAAGTATAGATAGACCTACCACGACCGGTGTGGTGTGCGCCCTCCTGGATGCGCACAGGCGGAGCTTCAACATCCTGACTTTCGCGCGCAAGCTCGGGGTGCTCGGGGTCATTGTGCACCATGTTTCCTGAGCCGCCGCGGCCGGTAGTGTAGACATCCTGCTTGATGGTGGGCGTGACGAGGTCCTGCGGGGTTGTGCGGGCTTGGCTGGAGTAGATGTTTCCTGCAGGAACGGGGATGTCAGAGCAATTGTTTGCTTTTGTGATGAAGCTGCATGGTTCATTGCATTGATACTCAAGGGCCGGGAGACTCACCGGCGCCACCGCGGCCGTGGGAAATGTTTCGAGCCATGATGGTGGTAGATGTGTGTGTGTGTGTATTGTGTGGTGTGGGGTATGCGACGATGCGGGTTCAGAAAATTGCGGCGGGGGAGATGGACGTCCAGTTTCCTCCCGAGTTGTGGGATGGACAATTCAAGATTATTCGTTATGCGGTACGGAAAAATCTATCGCGCAGCCCGGAAGACCAAAAGATGGTATCGGGAGGAAGTTGTCAACAAAGGAGGTAGGACGGAAAAGGGCCGGTTCGTCCCAAGCTGAGGTCGATCGAGTGAGCTTCTGGAATCGATGATGTGACGATGCCAGAACGCAGTGGCGACCGGCCTCAAGAAAAACTCTGAACCGCGAATGACTCGTCAGCCAAGGAGCTCTATTTGGCCCCAACACGGGCATGAAACAACTAAACTACGTATTCCAGTTTTTAATCCAGTGACGCTGGTTGCGCCAAATTTGCTGGTCTTTTGCTTTATCTGAGCCTGTGAAGCTCTCGCGGTCCCCGCTGCTTTTACCCGCACCCTCACCAGTCACCACAGGGCTGACCGCCAGCCTTGCTGCAAACGGCAGAGTCACTCCCCAACCGGCAAAATGATGTCTTGAATTAAATAGAGACATATTGCAACCCGCAATTGAGTAACTGATACCTTTTTATTCAGCTACTTACACTTGTCGCAGAACGCCTAGCCCACAGGAACAAGCCTAGGCGGGATCGAAGACATATCAATACCCAAGGGAAACATACATTCTGGAATCATTACTGGATATTCAAACAGCTTATTTGACATGTAAACACTTCAGGGGAGTTCTATGGTTCTTCGAATGCAAGAGATTACACTACCTTTACCAGAAAACTATGGAATAGGCCTTATTCTCATCACTCGACCTTGGTTGCTGCGTATTGCTCATAAAACCACTTCTAATTTATTTATACGCATAACGATAAGTACAGGAGAAGTAGCCCTTATAGGGCTCGGGCAGAGGATGTGATTTCCAGTTAGCGTCCAGATACCCAGGACACGGGCGCCAAGCGTCAAGCGACTCTAGATCTCGAGCGGCCGCAACCTACCAAATATCTTTTCCAGCCCCGCCTGTCCATGCCCTTCCCCGTTGAAATCCGCCTGGTAATCCATGTACCAGCGCTGCAGCTCATCCACAAGAGTCTGAAACTGAGCGTTGCACTCGCCATTGTCAAGCCCAACGGCCATCCTCGCAGCAAGCAGTCCCAGTGGCACAAATGCAGCTCCTAACGGACGGTACGCCACTGCGTTCTCCGCGATATTGAGCATCTCCTGTGCGAGATACGCTGCGTCAGGCTTGAAGTTGCTTTCGCTGTCATTTGCACGCATGGCCACAAGGACGTAATTCAAGTACAGAGCGATGATAATGGCGAAGCCGTAGGTCCGTTGGTAGTGGGCATGCAACATCACCGGGGGAAGTTTGAGAGGGGCGCGCGCAGCGACGGTGTTCAAAGCACCTGGGGCTTCGAGTTCGAGCAGTCGGGCGCGGAACTGGTCACAGATGGTGCGGGATGTGGTGTATAAGATTCGCAGCTCTGTTTGTAGATGATGAAGGAGCCCCGTTTCTTTCGTCTTGTCTATATTTTTGGCCTGGTGGAGGATATTTGGGACACGGGCGAGACATTGAAGCATATTACCCTCGGGAATGTTTGAATCTAGCTCGCTCTCTATCAGGTCTTTCCACTCGTCTGTGGTTAGGCTGATATTGGGGTTGAATAGGCCTTCGAATAACTTTCGATGTCAGCGCTCACGGAGGGTGTCGTAAACACGGAAACCTACTACGGGGCCGCGCAATGATAGCAAAAGCAAGCTCTCAAAGTCATCTTTGGGCGTGATGCGCTTGCGAGCCTTGAGAATTCTGGCTGCGCCTTCAGTGTGGCCTGTCTGTTGATGCTGTAAAGGGGTTTGCATACTCTAATATCTCTCAGTGAATGGTTCATTATATTACTTGCTACTCAGAGGCTTCCTACCTGAATGATCAACAGCAGAGACACAGCACAGAGAGTCTCCGATGCCACAGCTAGGATAGGATCATCAAGGCATTTCCGCAGAGCACCCAAAGCACGGGAGTACTTCACAAGAGATTCCACCGAGATCTCTCTAGAACAAGAGAAACCCATATGGGTCGTCACCAAGGCATCAACAGCGGCATCCAACGCCCCATTAATACCAAGGCGGCACGGAACCATGGTCAGGTACGCTCCGTACGCCCACGACAGATGGTATCGCAAGTCAGTTTCAAGGGCCATGGTTGCCGCAAGGGCCTGTGCTAGGACGGTTAAGTGGTTGCTCGGGGGAGCTGTAACTGAGGCCGTGCTGGCCGTGAGCTCAACGGCGTTGTTACTCGTGGCTAACGACTTTTGCAGATTGCACCATCCATCATGTTTGGATTTTTGCTTTTGCGCGATGTCAGAGCTGCATTCGATTTCGAACATGTATCGCTGCTTTCCCGCTCCGACACATTCGATTCCTAGCCGGGCGCACCGCGAACAGGTTGGGTTTGACGCATCGAATTGACACTAAGTATACATTCAGTCAGGGGCTAGACATATAAGACAACCCTTTGTCGTTTCGATTTAGGCACCTTTTTCTTCTGCTTCCGACAGGCGTCACACCCTCGCCCGGTGGGGATACCACCCATCGTGGTAGAGAGGGATAGTTTGTTAAGGTAATATTAATTCCATCAAAAGTTGGGGATAGTGCTGACTTGAACTGAAACAATGTGATTCAAAAGAAGGATGGCTTTGAGGCGCAGCCTGTCGATCGGACAGTGACGGAGGCAAGGATCTGGTTTGGAATGGGTGGCCTTATAGTACTGGACGGTTTCAGTCTACAACCAACCAACAGCTAAAGTAACTGTTTGTTCAGCGTGATGAGACGCCATTTCGTTGAATTCCAGATTTAGCGGAATCCGAATAAACCAAATTCGTCGGTTGAGTTAACATTCGTAATATATACTTCGTAAGATTATCTATAGGTCAATTATATGAGTACAGTAGAATAGTCGGTAAAGAGTCATTCTTGGTAGGCTCTTTCAAATCCCATGCTCCACACTCCATGTGCTCCTTGTACCGGATGTGGGCCCTTGCGAAAGTGCTTTCTCTTCTCCTTGAACGAAGCAGCACCTACATGCTGCATCTGAGAGGGTACTATCACCAGCCGGTCTAGTTCGTTGGCATTCGCCATCCGCTCGATCACAGTGTCCACCGCATAGGGTCGCGAACTCGGCAAGTTTTCCATGTAATCGAGAAGTTTGGGGACATTCTCGCGGGGGAAAAGAAGCGCCTGGGAACAGCACCCGTGGCTGTTCATCAGGTGGATACCGGGCCTCAAGGGAAGCATTGTGACTCGACCGGCAAGGAAGTATAGGATGATGAGTAGAGGCACGCACACGAAACACAGGACACTAATGAATGTGTTGTTTAGAATGCCCTGTACCGGTCGGATCGATCGACGGCTCTGGACGCCTACAACGGCGACCGCTGCGACAAGTCCAATACTCCAGGCCATGTAAATATACCAGTTTTCTGAGTTCCACCCGAGAAATTTCTCGGTATAGAAGAGCCGGACGTACAGCCAGTTCTTGATGGAGCCGCTGCTGCGCCATGACTGGATCGTTTGAACACTCTGCATGGTGTGGTTATACCACTCACGCTGTGCGACCACGTCGTCCTCCATCATCAATATCCATGGCGCTTGGGTATCTTCGTAGCATGATCTGAGCGACAGACTATAATCGATTATAGACTTGCGCTTTATGTCCTTCCTTTGCTCCATGCGAATAATTTTCCATAATGGAGCGTCGAAGTTATCGTAGGTGAGGATGCGATCGACGACTTTGGGGAGCCAGGGCAGGTTGTAGTCTGGGTGGTCGGTGGGGGAAGTCAATGCAAACAGAACATGGACGGTGATGTTTGCGCGTTGTTCTTCGGTTAAATTGTCGAGGATGGAAGCGACAGTGACATCGATCTTTTGCTCGAGCGGCCGCTTTACCGTGACGACGCCGACACAGATTGAAGCATCGTCAGAGGGGGTGGTAAAATTCCGCGACGGGTGCGCGGGATCGTTGAAGGATTGATTGTACGCGTGGAGGTAATCTAACGATTCATCGATTCTTTGAACGCTGTATCCGGGACGGTATCCTTCATCTGGCTGGAAGAAAAAAGAGCCAGGGTCTCGAGCAGATCGGAACCGATAGACGAAGAGCAGAAAGATGTAAAAGAAAGCGAACGCTATGAGGAAGAGCCTCTGCTTCCTGGTGAAGAGAGTCATCTGGCAGTGAGCATTTTGGGGGTGGAGGAATCGCCCCGCAAGATTCAATGACTGGGAGGGTCCAATATAAGAGGAGGAAGAGGGAGAGAAGGAGAGAAATCCCAAAACCTGGCGCGCCCTCGTTCGATTCGACAGTGTCGAAGAGTTTCTTCAGTCTCACCTTGAAGGCGCTTGGCCCCCAAGAGGGCTGAGTGCGAGCGTGGAAGATCTGCAAGCCTCGTCAGCGAAGGCCTGACAGGGTCGTGGGCGTGATTGGACAGTGGCCGTGCCTTTTTCAGGGCCCGTCCCAGCAGGGCTCAGGGCCAAGCACTTCCCACATGGGTCCAAGAGTACTCCAATTGCTTGTGGAGCTTCTTCACCCAGCCGCCCTGCCGTCCTGCCGGTCCACAGTGAACAGTCCCTCGATCTGATGGAGATACTTCAGGGTCGTCGTCTTGACCGGGCTCTTCTTTTTGTTGGTCTAACAGCCAAAAATACAGCGGCAGTGGCCGGAAGTTTGGTTGGAGATTATTCAATGCTACTTCCTTGGTCTGATCTGTCGCTCGTATTGGCAATATAAGTCGCCAATGGACGTTCATGTTAAGTGGGCCTTGTCTGGCTAAGCCTCAAAATCGTCGGTGCAGGCCGCACTGCGGCACGGAGTTTGTATCGTTTGAAGGCGTCCCTGCGCGACACCCGGGAGACATCGATTCTTCGAGAGATGCGCTTTATTGCCAACGTTAAGCCGACGAGGCAGTTAGAGTATATGACTTACAAGTTACAAAAGACTACCTACAAGTAAACACTGATTAAAGTAGTATGAAGTTTGGCGTCTTCCCAAACACGAGTTCGTAATTAGCACTTCTTACCCCAACGGTTATTAAATTTACAGATGATAAATGCGAGTTTTATTTCTTTTATTAGTAGCACTCAATCCTTGCCGGCTGCTGTGTAAGCACCTAGTTACAAGTGCATGTACGAGAAGCGTGGTATGGTCTCATTGTATTACTGTCACGTGCAAGCCGGGAAAAGAAACCCGATGGTGCCTGACGATAATCTCACTATTTTCATCGCTCAGCATATCAAAGCCATAAGCATCCTCCGTATGGAATCATGGGCTCTAAATCTCCCGAATACGATGGCCGTAAAGGCGAAGGTGAACCGATCCCCATTTCGCCCTGGTGAGCTAGGCTAATTGCACACCAGAAAACTCAAATGGGCCCATCGAGTCGACCACAGGTGGCATGCCACGGGGTGAGATGCATGCAACGGATGGGGATGGTGCTCTTGGAGACAGTGACGAAGAAGACGACGACGAAGCGCATCCGGCCGCGTTAACTAACGGAACTACAAGCGGTCAGAAAAAGAAGAGAAAATCCAAGAAGAAGAGCAAGAAGAAGGCTTCCAAGAAGCAATCTTCGCCGCCTAGGGTCCCGCTCTCTCAGCTATTCCCGCAGGGCAAATACCCTGTCGGCGAACTTCAGCACTATGAGTCTGATGTGGAGAACACTTCACGGACTACGGCCAAAGAGCTGCGCTACATGTCCTACCGCCACCTCGAGGACGATTCGTTCCTCGATGATTATCGAAAGGCTGCGGAAGTCCACCGCCAGGTCCGAAAGTGGACGCAGGACCATGTTAAGCCAGGACAGGGCCTGATGAGCATTGCCGAGGATATTGATGATGGCGTGCGGTCGCTGCTAGGCCATGCTGGTCTGGAGCCTGGCGACAGTCTCAAAGCTGGACTAGGCTTCCCGACGGGCTTGTCGCTAAACAATGTCGTTGCGCACTACACGCCCAATCCGGGACACAAGGATATTATCCTGCAGTCGAGCGATGTGATGAAAGTCGATTTTGGTGTTCACATCAACGGGTGGATTGTGGACAGTGCGTTCACCATGAGTTTTGATCCAGTATACGATAATCTCCTGGCAGCAGTCAAAGATGCCACCAATACCGGACTTAAGGTAAGATATGAGGCACCAAATCTGAAACGAGACGCTAACATCTTGTAGAATGCGGGGATCGATGTCCGCATCAGCGATGTTAGCGCAGCCATCCAAGAGGCCATGGAAAGCTACGAAGTTGAAATCGGAGGGAAGACATTCCCCGTGAAGCCGGTGCGGAGCATCACAGGTCACGATATCAAACAGTATCGCATCCACGGTGGGAAGTCGATCCCGTTTGTCAAAACCTCAGATCAGACAAAGATGGAAGAAGGAGAAATTTTCGCCATCGAAACCTTTGGGAGCACCGGCCGAGGCTTTACATATGAAGACGTACGTGGACTGGAGACCATTTATCGCGGATGTAAGGCTCACTCGTTTCTAGGTTGGTGTTTACGGCTATGGAAAGTCGTACGATGCTCCTCGCAATGTGCCTTTGCCTTTGGCCTCCGCAAGGTCCTTGTACAAGACAATCAATGAAAACTTTGGAACCATTGTTTTCTGTCGCCGATATCTGGACCGTCTCGGTTTGAAGCGGTACTTAGCTGGCGTAGGTTCCCTTCCACATCAAATACCGCAATGTCTAACAGGAATACAGATGAACACTCTTGTACAGCACGGAGTTGTCGATGTCTACGCTCCTCTTGTTGACGTCCAAGGGTCGTACTCGGCGCAGTTTGAACATGTATGTTTCCTTATCTTTTCTTTTCCGACGCCAGCACGAGCTAATGACGGCAGACCGTCTTGCTGCGAGAGTCGAACAAGGAAGTTATCAGTCGCGGAGACGACTATTGAGACTTGCATTCCAGTCTCCCGCTAACCTAACGTTTTCCCAAGAGTAGTCCAACACTTACTCTAAACCTTGCGTGACGTTCTTGATTGTTTTGCTACCGACCATGTTCCCTCCTTAGCTTTGTGAATCTCAAGAGAATCTAGACTGGTAAAAAATTGATTGCAAATATCCAGCTCATTTTTTTTGCTGTGTGAAGTAAATGCAACTTAAAAACAAACACAGAACTCATAGTAGAGGTTGGGTTTCCAACCAGAAGCTTCTCCGCACTTGCGGGGTAAACCCCCAACGTGTAGCCGCCATACCGAGGTTCCGGGTCCTCCACCGTAGCCTTCAAGCTGCAGATTACAATTCAAGAGCTACGCGATCGGAGCCGACGGCTGTCAAACATGAAGCCGAGATTACTGATAAGAGGGGCTGGATTGTTGACACCTTCGTCTCTCATATAACCTTGTCGATACTGACACAGCCTCTTGACAACAGTCCAAGATCGTTCTTGCTATCAGCAAAAATAACAGCAACAATGTATTTCAGTCCACCACCAGTCGAGATCCCCTCGTCCTACGAGTCTTTCCCAACAAGACATATCAAGGTCTCGCACTACCCAGTGGGATCCTCAACCGCAACGCCCGTCGTGATCGTTACGCTGAACAGGCCCGAAAAGCGCAATGCCTTCACAATGGACATGGCCGAGGATCTGGAGAAGGTCTTCAACCTGTTCGACCGCGACGAGCGCGTTCGGGCTATTGTTTTAACTGGCTCCGGGAACACCTTTTGCGCCGGCGCAGATTTGGAAATTGGATTCCGGGCCTTGGAGCCGAGAGCAAGAGACCACAGAGATAGGTTTGTCCTTGCTCGATCCCATGAAATGATAATATCAAAAAAGATTGGTTAAACTAACTGGATCTGATTCTTCGTCCAATATCAGCGGCGGCCGCGTTGCCCTCGCAGTGCACAAGTGCCGCAAGCCCACCATCGCTGCCATGCAGGGCTCGGCCGTTGGAGTCGGGATGACCATGGTTCTACCTGCTGCCATTAGGTACGGCTGTCCCCTTCAGTTCGGTCATAAAAGCAAACCCTAACAAGGTACACCCAGGATCGCACACGAAACAAGCAAATACGGCTTCGTCTTCGCCCGCCGCGGCATAACAATGGAGTCGTGCTCCTCCTACTTTCTCCCGCGGCTAATCGGGCAGTCGCGCGCAAACTACCTCGTCTCAACGGGTGCTGTGTTCCCATCTACATCTCCTCATTTCGGAGGCCTCTTCGCCGAAACGATGCCCGAACAGACGCAGGTCCTCCCCCGTGCATTAGCTCTGGCTACTGAGATCGCGGAAAACGTCAGCCCACAAGCTGCAGCGCTTAACCGGGAGTTGATGTGGCGGGGCCCTGAATCTGCGGAGGAGGCGCATATCCTTGAGTCCGATGTTATTTATCATCGGTTTATTTCCCCGTAAGCTTGCTTGTTTCCATTAGAGTTGAATGGTTTAAAAGGGTATAGTACTGACTGATTTCTGCTTTGTATAGGGACCAGAAAGAAGGTGTTAAAGCGTTTTTTGAGAAGAGGAAGCCGAATTTCATTGGGGACGTGACGAAGAATCAGCCGGCCAGTTATCCTTGGTGGGCTGATGTGAACATTGACCCTCCAAGTGGGGTTAAAGGTTCTTCGAAGCTATAGATTCATTTTTCTGGAGAGGGCCTGCTGAGGTTTCATAGCTGCCTATGGTACAATGTTGAGTATGCATATATTGGGATATCGCGAGACCGTAACTCCTGTCAATCGCTTTTAGCGCGTAGCCCTAGTGCAAAAGTATGACCATAGTCGACGGTATGATGAACTTTCTTAAACAACCAGCTCCCACGGAGGCTCTACGAAGAAAATGAGTGCAGAACAGAAAAAGCGGGTTGAAAATCCAGTATGTTCGCTCAAAAACCTGTAGGCATGTTGATAGAGATAATAGTACAAAAGGAATATAACCTGGAGACAGGAAATCCAAGCGATAGCTGACAGTGTGATGCCGAAGAAGTAATAGACAAGCCCACACCATGTTTTAAACTAGAAAAGAAATCATCTAGGCAATGAAGTTGCGTCTCTTGCGGTTATAGGCGCGCTGATCCTTGAGCCATTGTCGGTATCCCTGGACACTGCCAATTTTCTCGCCGTAGTAGTCGGGCACCGGGTTCGCAATCGAATTAGAGGAGGGATCGACTCGGTATCTCCGGATTCTGTCGAAGAACTCTTTCTCTTTCTGTATATAAAGTCAGTCCCGGCATTTTGGGTTTGAACTAGCAGGAAAGAAGAGGGAAAAAAAAAGGAAAGGGAGAAAATAAACATACCACATTAACCGCCGTCTTGTACTTCCGGTTGACAAGCCCCCAGATGGCATTCCCCAAGAATGGCCCGACAAGCCATCCGGCAGCACCGCAGGCCGCGGTCGCCAAACCCAGAACAACAAACGGATCCAATCCCATAACCTGCGCACCTAGATTCTCCAGGTTCTGGGCCGAAAGGACCTGCAGACCAGTCACGGTGGTTGCTGCTGAGCTCACAATTGAAGAACCTAGAGTATATCGCCGACGAGAGGCACGGAGCTTGAAGAACGAGTTCCAGTCGAGCTTGGCGGCTTCTTCACGGGCAGCCGTGGAGAAGTTGGAGCGAACCGATGGCGTTTGGCTGATGCATGTTGCAATTGGCGCTTGGGGTCGAGACGATAAAATCTGAAGCGAAGGAGCAGCCTTGGGGGATCGTACTGTGGAAGTGCTTGATGGGCGTGCTTGGGACTTGAGCGAGACGGTTTGATAGAGGGAGGAAGAGGATTGGAAGGCGATTGGGTTTAGCGCTGCGGAAGACAAGCGAGTGCAAAGCACAACGCTACGCACCGGGTTGCTGATGAGAGTCGTGTGCATTTTGAGTATGGTTGAAGAAAAGAATTGAACACAGCGCTGGGTGTCGACCGAGTTGCAGATCGACCTTGGACTTTGAGGCCTTCGTCAGTTCTGCGGAGGCGGGCTTGGCGGGATTATGTAAGCAGATATATGCTCTCACGCCGACGACCAACAATCATGCTTGCTACAATTTTCTTCTGAAGGTTGGTCAAGTTTTCTAAAATATTAAACTAACAAGGCGAGTGGGACTGATTAGGGCTGATTTACCAGCATCGGTTGAAATGTGTCACAATTCTATACGGTTTCTATCTCTCAGCCTAGACCCGCAGCGCATCTACAGCTTGGCTTGTCGTGCTGTTGAGCTTCGTGCTTGGTCCCTCAAGATTCTCCGAAGAATCTTTCCTGATGCGCTCTTGGGTATCTCGTCGATAAATACAACTCCGCCCCGCAGTTGCTTATGGCGTGCGATGTTGGACTTGACATACTCCTTCAACTCGGCCTCGGATACGCGCTTGCCAGACTTGAGCACAACGTATGCCCGAGGCAGCTCATTGCCTGGCGCTTCTGGATCAGGTGTGCCGATAACGGCAACATCTGCAACGCTGTCATGCGTGAGAAGGAGCCCTTCTACTTCGACAGGAGAAACCTGCAGTCCTTTGTACTTGATGAGTTCCTAGGCGAGTATGGTATTAGCGCGGCACCCCGTTGTTTGGCCGGAGACCCTTACCTTTTTCCGATCAACCATGATGACTTTCCTGTCTTTATAAACGCCAATATCTCCGGTTTTATACCAGCCATCCGGCGTGAACGAATCTGCCGTTGCCTCCGGATTTTCGAAATACCCTTTCGTGATCATCGGGCCCTTCAGCAGAATTTCACCCTCCTCTTCAAGTCCAACGTCCCTCATCTGTTCGTTCACAAGTCTTAATCTTGTGTTAGGTAGCAATGGGCTGATACTCCCAGTATTATCGGACTGGCCCCAAGGCATCGTTGTCACGCTTCCAGTTGACTCCGTCATCCCCCAACGCTGACTGATGCTGCATTCCAGCTTCTTTTCCGCTTGCTCCTGGAGCTCAAGGCTCAGTGGAGCTGCACCGGATTCTGCCCGGACAAGCGTTTTGAATTGATCGGTCACGCGGCTACTTCGTACAATTGCATGGTATACCGGAGGTGCAGTTGCCAAGAAAGTTACTTGGTACTTCTTGCAGTAGTCAATGAATTCATCGATGTTGAATTTAGGCATCCAATACACCGTCCCGCCGGCAACCGCTGGTGTGATGAAATATCCCAAACATCCCGCAATATGAGCAGTTGGAAGATGACCGACTGTGCGATAAGGGACATCCAAATGTGGCTTTCCTCGTCTAGAGTCCCGCAGAACTAACTGGGTGAACAGAGCCTCGGACACAAGATTCATGTGAGACAACATTACTCCTTTGGCTGGTCCTGTCGTGCCGCTGGAATACAGCAGGCAAATTGTTGTATTCTCCAATGCCTGAATGTCCACAATTCGATCCCACTCTAGCTCAACGCTACCGTGCAGGTAATTTCTCTCAGGATGAACTGTGTCGCAAAGTTCCCGCCGGTGGCCCATGCTCTCGAGCACCAACACCCTGTCCAGCGGGATGCCGCATTCCCGTGCAGCTTCCAACGCCTTTGCCTTATTTTCCTGACACGTAACCACAACTTGGCTTTTCGATTGCCGGAGCTGTTTTGATACCTCTGGCGTGGTCAACGCCGTTGATGCTGCAGCGTACACACCCCCGGCGCCAATTATGGCGCAGAAAACAGCTGGGAGAAGGACCTGATTCGATGAGATACACAGAACAGCATCTTTACCCGGTCCATTTAAGCCGACTCCGAACTCAGAGCGGAGAACATGGGCGAGACGCTTGACGATCGTTCGCGTCTGAGCCTTGGTGATATGGTTTGTTGGGTCCGCAGCTTCTGCGTGGAGGATAGTCGACTCTGTTGTTAGGGATAGAGGAGACTCTATGGCATGTTAGGATGCAGCTATTCAGGTGGGATTATACTAACCGCAGTCCACGTACCGAATATGAGGGTGAGTAAATCGAGGCTGGGAAGGTCATAGTCCTTCTCGGGTAGGTATTGCATGGTTAAATACAGTGCACGCGAGCCCTACGTAGCTAGAGTCTGATTCGTTAAGCTGAATCTCAATGACTCGCGAGAACCGGGAAGATCAAATATCGACGATCAAAGTCCGGAACCCAATCAATTCATCGTTTAACAAGACCCCTATGTTTCTTAAAAGCACGCTTTTAAACCCCAGGTCTCGGCTACGCAAATTGCGGGGATCCCGAGGTTCTTACCTTTTACGGAGAGTGCACCACTGGCGGTACTCCAAATCCCATGAACGTTAAACTAGAGGACGGATTCTCTTTGCCGACTATAAAGGCTGCATGGTCCGGCTTTCGGGACACGGCACTAAGCCTCCACTCGGTAGTCGGTCGCTTTGTTCAGGTTTTATACAATGTGGAATTCGTATCTTGCCTTTACAGTCATCTATGGGAGAATATCGCTTTGGACTCTTGGAAGTTAATATATATATTTATCTACTGATTCTATACTATATGCGCTTCCCCTTCGCTTCCCTGTTATATATATGCAATGAGAACGCCCCGAAATCCGACCAGATCATACCAGATTACGAGTACCAGCAGTGATGACCAACTCAAAAACAAACTTATCTAAACGGCCGTACTTCACGACCTAAGCAGCGCCATATACTCATTTCAATCCACCCAGCAAATAGATCCCTTACAAATTCCCATTCGCTTTAACAGCACCCGGTCGAGCCTGAGGCTTCACTTGCGTACCAAACCCATTGACACGGCCGTGGAGCCACTTCAAGGTTGCGGTGCTGAGAGCCATCACGACGGCACTGAGGACAAAGAGTCCGACGCGGCCTTCAAAAGGAACTTGTTCGAAGATTGGATAAGGGTACCTGCCATAGCAATTAGTCTGCAATTTCAAGGTGTGGAAAATGGGAGGTTTTGCATTGCTGCTTACCATCCGTTGAGTTGGGAACAACGTTCTACCCAGAACCAGTAGCTGACTGCGATGGCGCTGGAGAGGGCGAGCGCAGGGCCGATAGTAATTGTCCATGGTGGAGAAAGGAGGAGAAGGTCGATCAAGAAGACAATTGATGGAATTGCGTGGAAGCTGATGTCTTCAAGACAGTAAGAAATGTTAGTTGCGGGGTGGAGAGTCAATATAGTCCAATGGGAGCTTACCAGCGTGCATAGGGATAACTGCCCAGTCAGGAATAACCAGGCGCTCGTCGATCTATATATGGATTGATCAGTATGAAAAACGCGATTGGGATGTTCTTTGGGGCGAACTAACAAGGCGAAGGCTCCAGTAAAGGATGCTAATGAGAACTTCCATGGGAGCGCTACAGATAGACAATAGATTCTTGAGTAAGAACAGCCGCGGTGAGAGGGTGATATCAGCGAGGAGACCAAAGGTAAAGGTAATTGTCGCGAGCGATAGCCCGATGACGGTCAGGTACTGGAAGTGCCATCCGTATGCTTCATTGCTACGGGAGGGGCCGAGAGTCAATTTCTGGGTGAGCCTTGGGCCTTTTCCGGGGTTGATTGGAGCTTACGCAAAGTTAGGATTATCGTGCATACTAGAGGGGAAAGAGTTAGTTAAATCGTTCTGGCACTGCACTATCATAGACGCTGAAGACCCTAATGATTTCTTGTATAGACTTACTATTTGAAAGACCAGATGAAACTGGCTAGCCCGGATGCCTGCGGAAGGGTCAGATTTTGCGAGGTTAAGCACGAAGTCCTAGAGATAACGTACGTGAACCAATGCCGAAAGTCCCCTTGAGGGGCTGGGTAGCCGCTGCAATGGGTGCATTTTGGTAATCGAGGGAGACATGATGGCAGCTGTTATCTTGAGGCTTGAGGATAAGGTAGATAGGCGATAACAGTATAAAGATAACACGGATCTATAGGCTTAAGTACTGTCAAGCAAGCAGAAAGAAATAAAAATAGAACAAAAAATACAGAACAGAAAAAGAATATCAAAATAAAAAGATGGTATTAAATCATCGAGACATCTCTGTCCACCGTAGAATCTCACGGAATACGCGAAAAAGCAAGGAACGTGTCTGATGTCAGCTGCCCCGGAAAATGAGTAATTCCGCCCCGCCGGGATCCAGTTCCACGCTTATCGCCGGCAGCCTGAGGTGTCAACGACCCCAAAGGAGCAACTCGGGGCGTCCCCCACACTTGGGTTGGATTGTGATTGCTCGAGATCCCCGACAGGCAGATAAGAACAATGCAGATGCATCCACGATCCAAAGTGCGACTCTCTTCCTCCAACCTTGCTTCTTTCTCTCCCTTCCCGTCGTGTTTCTTCTCCTCTGCGCCGCCTTTTGCTGCTTCTTTGCACTCTAATTTATCCACCTCCACACCCTCGGAGAAGTTTACGGATAGGAGCACCTCGCCGTGCTAGGTCGGTAGTAGCCGGGCCTTGTGCCAGATATTACTATAGCGAATACTACGTATTTCTCGTGACTCGCTCTCCGCTCCCTCCTCAACGAGAGGTAAACCAACTGCCCTTCATTCACCACCCCATCTTATCAATTATCACAATAATCCATAAAAACTGCTTGGCTGGCTCCGCCATATCCCATACCTCGATGAGCACGAATAACAGGCGCGATTATATCGTTATCGACTATCGTTTCCTTTCTTCCTGGGTCAAACCAACCCGCAGACGAAAAAGAACGCCTTCGTTCAGCCCTGTGAAGATCGACTCTATACAGTCGGGCTGCATGGCGATCTTTCTCCGCAGATTAAGTTGGCACTATCTCTCCCCCCGGACAATTAGTTCTTCAAATAGTCATCGCTGTTCTCCGACGCCTTTGATTTGAGCATCAAATGCCGCGCGCTCGAAGGCCCGGAGCTCCCGAGCCCAAGCGGAGATCACGCAAAGGATGCTGGTAAGTGGGCCTCTTGAGAACTCTGAAATGCATAAATATTGATCAACAGCGAACAGGCCATGTAAGGCTCGGAAGATCAAATGGTTTGTAGCCTATTCACTTTTCTAGTCGTCCAGCTAACCATCTATATATACAGTGGGGAGGAAAAACCATCTTGCCTGAATTGTCAGGGCCAAAATGAACCATGCGACTACAGCCTCCGCTTGAATTGGGGGGGAAGGACCAGAAGAAGGTCCTCAGTCGACTCGCCAGGCTCCCAGTCCGGTAGCCTTTCGTTCTCATTTTCTTTATCACCTCTCGGTCTCCCACAGGAATGTTCGACCGTCCCTGCCCCACGGTTTAAGCCCACTGGGTTGGAGGAGAACACTGCACAGGATGTACCTGCGAGGGCGTTGCTCTGGGAGGCTGGACACGCAGGGGAGATAAGTATAGGAAGAACCTATCCTAGCAGGTTACATGATATCCAAGATTCTGCGACTGTCCCTGATCAGTCTCTTAATCCGCCCACTTGTACAACCGATAGAGCTCCAGTAGATATGGACCTGTCGCGAGAGGACGCGCCCGACAACCCGGTTCCGAATTCATTTGGCGATCCTCATTACCACGCACCCCTCAACACCGGCTCTAGCATTTCTGCGTTGCTCAATTTCAATTTACCCTCCGGTCCCGACTCCCAACCGATATCCTTCATTCGGCCATCAATGGACGTGCCTGAATACCCCCTTAACCAGTCGTCGGGTCTACCTGACTATCAGAACATCTCTGGTTCGCCTCCGGTTGATATGGGCCCTACAGGGGCTTCCGATAGTCCTTCGGATTCACATGGAACTCTCTCGCCTCGCTCTCTTGACACCAGTCTGTTCACATCTAGTACACCTGGGGACCAGAAAGAGTCTCCAGATATGTTTCTACCTGGCCCATTTGACGGACATCCTGGTGCTGGACCAGATAGGGTAAAGCATGCCAGGTCAGATTCTTTCTGTGCACGGCTAGGTAATAGTCGAGTTACATTTGATGAGTACCGCAGCCTTACGAACTCTGAGAAATGGCACGCCTATCTCACTAGTGTAACTGATCACTATGGTATGGACTGCGGCCGTCCAGATACCGACTTGGGGAATAATGATGATCACTCAGCGATTGATATCAACGACGCGCTCGGCACTGTTCAATCACAGACTACGAGCAAAGTGTCCAGCCCGGAGACCATCCAAACAGAAGACGGGCACGACAGCGCGAGTGGCTGCAAGTACGACTATTATGCGTCTCATGTGGCTATTAATATCCCAAGATATTTGTCGCCGCTTCCGCCATCTCTAGTAAATGTACCCATCAACCTGATGTATTTCCATCATTTTCTCAACCACACTGCAAGAGTGCTGGTTACGCATGACTGTGGAGACAACCCTTTCAGTTCTGTTCTACCCTCCAGTAAGCATTGTTTCCTCTACCGCGTGCGCATAACCATATGCTGACAGAATAGTGGCAATCGGCGATTCGAATCTTCTCAATTTGATGCTCGCGTACTCGGCAAGTCACCGGGCAAGGTTTCTGGGCCACCCTGAGCCTGCTAATAGGATTGCCCATTGGGTGAGAAATGTTTTCCCTTCTTTACGCTTGGCTCTGGAAAACACGCAAGAGAAAATTACCGACAGTCATCTCGCCACTGCCATTATGCTGCTGTCATTGGAGATAGTCTCGCCGAGCACATTTGAGGTCCCGATACCTTGGCAAAGTCTTCTCAAACTGGCTCGTGACCTATTCCTGGCACGCAAAAGCCAGATGGCTTATCCTGGAAACCGGATCGGAGCGTTCCTTACCCGCTGGCTTGGTTATCTTGATATATTAGGCTCACTGTCATGTCGACGCCACTTGCCGCCTCTGCTGGATTATTACTCCGTTTTGAATACGTGCACTATAGTTGAGGATTGGGACGAATTTGCGATTGACTGTATGACCGGGTTTACTCCCCGTACTGGCCTTTTCTTGATGCAACTTGGAGGACTAGTGCACCAATGCGACAATGAGAGGTTTGACACCATGGGAGAGTTTCTGCCCGACTGGCAACCCTCTCCGGATACAGTTCACAGAGCCGGAGTATTGATATCTGACTGGGAAATACTCGATGCGCATGCCCATGCGTACGAAAAACACTACCGAGACTGCGAATCCTCAGATATTATCTCTATTGACCGTGCATTCCGATATGCCGGCTTAGTACACCTCCATCGCCGGGTTCTTGGCGGTGCCACTGACTCAGACGCGGTGTCGAACGCCTTGAATGGTCTGATGGAGTCGGTAACAGCAATCCAGACGGGTTCTGCGATCGAAGCAGGAGTGCTGTTTCCGATTTTCACAGCAGGGTGCGAAACGCAGAATTTCGAACAAAGAGCCGAGATCAAGGAGCGATTAGAGACCCTGGAGGGAATTGGAATGAAGCAGGTACGTTTCATGCCTTGATACCATGGCCATATTAATCCAGCTAACACGGTTTCTAGATCCAGAATGCTCGTACATTGATGCAGAGGAGCTGGGATGCCAATTTGCCCTGGATCGCCTTCGCACAGGGAGAGTTTATTGGGTAAATTGTTATGCGATTCTAGTGTTACTTGTAGCGGTTCAACACCAAATGAATGGTACGCTTTTGAGTGGAATGGGAGACTGTTGCTATGTACTTTTGTGCGGCTAAGATGCCGTATACAAACAACCTTTATTTGCAATGAAGGACATTTTTCTTGAGAATTAGAGATTCTTAAGAGCAATATTCCCTTAGATTCCTTTCTAATTTGTCTCGCCTACCTTTAACTCCTAGTTGAATAGATCATAGCTTCACCATCCTTCTGAATTGTATACAGCTGTCCTCAACAAAGCATTTTCGTTGCAGCAATAAGAACTCTTTCACCAATTTAACCCCTCAGCTCTACTTCCAATTATTGAGCACCTTTTACCCTCCGGGCTGTTTCATGCTCTCTTGATTCAGCTCTCTATCACCGGAGACAACTTTACATGCGCTGCCCCTTTCCAAAAATGGAAGGCTGCAATGTCTTAGATCCCCGAGGAGCAGGCGTCTTCACTACCTACGCCCTGGTCCTCTTCTCCGTCATCGTGCCCATTTCTTTGATGTTTTGCCTTTTCTTGACTTTTCTTGAATCTCGCATTTTGAACCTCACTCGCATCTCAGTTGCCGGACATACCGGCAGCAATTCTCGCCGCCCCGCAGAGCAAGAAGCACAGCAGGGCGAGATGGCACAAGCCCCCATGTCTTACTCTACGGACCTTCTCGACGGTGGTATAGAAGACATCCGGATTCAGCCTCTTCGTCCGCTGCTGATGACGCCCCTGCCCGATGAAAACAGTCCTCCACTTATTGGTGACCCGGGCGATTTGTTGGGTAGTATTGTGGATAACCTAAAAATATCTGCACTGGACCCCAAGGTAAACAGCCAGTGTAGTGATAACAAAACAAAGTACATGTTGATGATTTAATTCTCTCTCCTCAGCGCGCTCCGCGTATCCCCCTCTTCCAACGCCACCTTCTCCACGCGCCGCAGCCAAACACGCACTCCGAGAGCGAAAAGGGGGCCATTTCAACGGTTGTGGAGTGGGATGGAAGTATTTCTTGGGCATTGAAGGGCTCCAGCATCTTTAACGACGCTGACGAAGAGATCGACGCTTTCAACGCTCGTTCAAATATGATTGAACGCCAGCCCTACTCCGAGCTCTGGGTCTTCCAGTACGGCCTTCGCTACATCCCTACCCTCTCTGATCTTGATGTCTACCGCACCATCCGCATCGAAGACCTCCCTCGTGGTGTAGTTATGAGCCAGATCCTTCTGCTTATTGTTGGGGAGGTCTACTGCGCTAGACTGGCGGATACAAGCAACATCACCGGCTATAACACGGCCATGGTCACCTTCGTTACGCAGAAAGACGCTGTCAAGTTTGTGACATTGATCATAAACAAAACCATTATCCTACCGTTTGGAAAACTTGTCCCTGTACACACCCCGAGCTACCCCATGCCTGCCGAAACAGAACGCTTGATCACCGATGAAGGCTACACCCGCACACTAGGCATATTCCACATCAGACCGTCGCTCAAAGCAGAGATCATGCGTGCCCTAAATAATACAAACTTCAAATACTTTTTACAGGTGGAAGTTGTTGATGATGGCCCTGCTGTTGGTGAAGTTTCGGTGAAGATGCTCTCAGTCAAGGCTGCGGCAATGTTATTTGAATGGCTTCGGAGGCATCCAACCCTAGGCAAATGTCAATTCCGATTCCTGCGACAAAACGGCACGCCCTCTGAGGGTAAATCTATGGTTGTGAGCGCTGATTTACAGACTGCCAGCTGGTAGCCTCCCATGTATTTGGAACTTTATTCTATTTCCGTTTCCTTGTGTCTTTGTGGCGAAGGACCCCCAAAAATATCTTGCCATTCTACCCTTCAGAAATTGACGTGGTATGTTGCAAAACCACAGATTCTACGTTTGTACTTGATTATGGCCATTGTAAACATCCAACAATCTTGATGTTACCAGCTGAAAACCCACGTTGCCAACGGCTTTCATGACACCCTTAGTTAGCTACCTTGATATTCAAAAGAAAGCAAATACTCCGCAAATCAAATATCATATAAAACAATAAAAACAATAAACCAATTGTCCTCCTATAAAGGTCTGCCGGGCCAAAAAGAGTTACCATATATAGAAAGGTGAAATCGAGAGTCTTGCGATGGTCTAAATGCCCTCCCAAAACTTCCCCCTAGCACACCAAGACATGTTCGACTTTAGAGTATTAGACTATGTAAGACTAAACCCATCAGCGCGTTGGAATCAAATTCTGAACCCCAAATATTTTTATATTACCCCGGGAACTTTAATTAAAGTATCTTGCTGAGCCTTTTGGAACGGGATTAAGTTGTATCGGGGATAGACACATAAGGATTTTGGTGGTAAATAAAGATGGTATGATCTCTACACGAAGTAGGTACGGACAATCGCCGTAGTCTATTAGTTTATTAGATATTTTACAAGTGTATACTTATACAGAGGGATATCAAAGATATAGACAAAAGCTTGTTGTATCTGAGAAAAGATACCGGAGGTTGTTGACCCATAATAAGATCAGCACTGCACCACTGCACTTTGGCAAGAGACCCTTGTTTAGAAAACACGGCCCTTAACCTGGTTTAACTTCTTGACGTTCACATTCTTCCACATCATCACAGAAACTATGGTGATAGCGTAGAGACACGTGGCCGTAATCAGCATCAACCGTTGCGTCTGACTGTATGACAGGTTGATAGCATCACGCTCAGGGCTTCCAACGGGATACCCGTACTGTGTCTCAACATCTCCATAGATCGCCGCGAAGTTGGACATAGCCTCGACTGGGAGGTTCTCCTGCAACTTCTTGGGGAAAATACCTGTCCACATGGCACCGGCGATGGAGGACCCAATGGCAGAGCCGACGCTGATAAACATGCCCTCGGCCGCGAGGATAGCGGGGATATCCTGCTGGCGCGAGACGGCCATCACGGTCATTTGCTCGCAGATGACAAGGGTTCCGCCGCCGAACGCGATGAAGATCTGGCACATGACGATGTAGCCAATATCGACGCCCGGATGGCGGAAGTGGATCATTAGGGCGACTCCGAGGATGCTCATGGGGACGCCAAAGTAGAGAGCTTGCCATTTGAGGCGCCCGTTATAACGCACGATGACACCCATGACGAGAGCCCAGAAGGACGATCCTACCGTGTAGATGTTGCTGATGTAGGAGGCTCGTGTGACGTCCTGGTTGTAGACAACGAGCAGCATGGAATAAAAATAGTTGTCCCATACGTACCACGCAATATAGATACTTGCCGCCATGGTGTAGGTAAAGATGACAGTACGGTTCTTCAACAACTCCCACGGGATGAAAGTGACAGGAGCAAGATATTTCTCGTAGAATATAAATCCAATGATCAGAAGACCACCAATGACCAGGAAGCAAATGATCAATGACGAGCGCCATTGGTCGGGCTGCTTGGTATACAGGTTAAAGGCCAAGAGAAATAGTGCCAGGCCGAGTGCGAAGACAAAGATACCGATGAGATCGAACTCCTTGACATAATGGACGACGGACTGGAGGGGAGTGCGGTTTGATTCATGCTTGGGGATCAGACCCATCTTCTCGGCCTTGCGTTGGTTGAAGTAGAATAAAAAGAACAAAGGTGAGCAGGCCACCGGCAATACGATTGCCCAAATACCAAATCCCCATCTGAAACCAATAGTCTTGAGGGCGCTCTGTGTCGCGGGACCGTAAGCCCAGACAGTAACGATATAAGGAGAGGCAACAAAGGCAATCCAAAACGCTCGGTTTTTCAGTTTTGAGGTATCTGCAATGAAGATGGTCATCGTAAAGTCGAGGCAATTGTAACCAACCCAGTAGAAGACCTGAGCGGCGCAGTACGTCTCCACGTTGTTACAACCCGCCATCATGATCAAACCTAGGGTAATGCTACCGACCATAATCGCGAAACCCTGAGGACGTCCCCAAATATCCATCAACTTGGCATATGGAAGCTTGACCAGGCCTGGGGCTAAATTTGAGATAATCCCCGTTGTAGCAGTCAGGGAATGTTCTTGGAAAGAGCTGGTGACAAACGGAGTCAGGTTTGAGATCATGCCTGACGAAAAGGCCATAATAAAGTGGATTATCCAAATTCTAATGCCATTGCCATTTAGTTTCTTTCCTTGTTACGCCTGTGACCTGGCCGTTAGTAGACTTACAAGATGTATGCCATTGCAATATGGCTAAATGACCACACCTGCGTCATGGCCTGAGCGGCCTGCACACCGCGCTGGAAATCCTTATTAACAACGTCGCTTTCGCTGTCGTCCGTAATGTCGAGCTCTTCAGGACGGGGTTCCGCCCCTTTCTCCCTGGGAGCTTCATTGTCTGCCGGTCGCTGGATGTTTTCATCGACTGGCAGCTCGTCGTGCTTGTACGGGAGCCTGAACCTCATGGCGGCACGGAGGTGCGAGAATAAGAGCAATAGCTAGAAATTGCTTAGCACACTGTCTTGGAGAGAAGACTTGAATGCGAGAGAATGTCGGAAAACAAGTAAATTATATGTCAACGGATATGGCGCAACAGCAAAATTCGAAGGCCAAAAAGCGGCGCACTTCTGCTGGCGTAAGTTGGAAAGAAAAAGGGACTTGACCAATGCAATCATCCGCCACCATACGACTAGAGCCAGTTGTAGTTGTAGTTCGGTTTCTAGACCGTAACCTGCGTCGTGTCTCGGTTGCACGACCTCGTGGAGATGGCGGGTTTTGTCTTCTAAAAACGAGAAACCCGCTTGGATATTCGGCGCGAGCCAATCAGCCCTATGGCTTTAATAGCACTATTCCTACGTCTAGCCAAAGCAGGAGTGTGGCCCGTGGGTGTGGGATGACCTGAATCAATGGCCGAATTGCTGGTGGGTCCGTGTTATCTGATCGATTAAATGATAATCAAATCAGGTCACGATGCTGGGCCTCTAACCAATCTGAGCCGCGAGCGAGATCTTATCTGTTTTTCGTCCCTGATCACGGCCCTATTGAGTATCCATAAACTCTCTGCAGTAAACCAGGCCAAGGTTCGTATACGCATTACCGCATTGCTCCTGTATAGAGAATATCATTCGGAAAAATACTCTTGATTCATCAGTGGGTTGGTGGTAATCAAAGGAACCGCAGCAACAACGGCAAACTTATGGCTTTCCTTAGCGGCTTGACCAAGGAATGGCCAGTAGCATCGAGCCGTTCACTAGCTAAGCTTCCACGACGGTTCTCGCAAAATTTGCGCACCAGCACCTGGCTTCTCAGCCTTACCGGTAACTGACCTTGACGACGATCGACGCGCGTGCTGATGAGTGAAAAATTAAGAATACGTCAAAGGTTTCAAAATAGCGACAGGATGCGGATCCGAGAACATCACGAGTCGTTGCTCCTACCTTGGAGCTCGAAGTAGGAAAGCCGAGAGCACCAGATACAAATAGGGCATGTCGTTGGCCAGTGGCCACCCTTTGGAATGCGTTTGTGTATCATTCCATTCCAGGATCACACTAGCCGGCTCGGATGGCAACACGGCCTCATTAAGTTTAATAACCCAACGAGTTACAATGAGTTGGACCATCAGGCCGAGGCAGAAAGTATCGCTCATCTCAAGTTCCTTGGTCGGTGACTTCTTCTCGATTTCTTTCCGTTCCGTGTAAGTTACTTCTCGTCGAGACCAGCAAAGGTCTAACATCCGGTTCGAGTCCAGTCGCTCGATGGCCCCGGGACTTTTGTCATGCCCTGATTCTGTGGCCGCCGTTGGCCGATTCGACCCGGCCCAAGCTAGCCTTTAGTCATGTTATCGTCATGTCTACATTCCAGGAAAAGCACCTCATGATGGACGTGACACTGCCCTCATGAGGCAGGCAGTCACTTCCTGAGCTCCGAAGTTGGAATGTAGGAAGCAGGTTGGTCAGAACTCAGAAGTGTGCAGAAGAGGTTCAAGCGCGATTCTGGCCCAATATTCCAATCTTGGGCGAGTCAGGCTTCAGGGATTTCGCATCCAAGCCTTTGAACATTCCATGATCGGAGCTCTGGACAAGCTCTTTCCCCATCGGAACAGGTCTGCCGCTATCCGTACTGTAGCCCCTATCATGTTGTCAGTTAATGCGTTGTGAAGGGGGTGTCCTATGTCGCAATCAACGAGCAACGACGGCAGGATATCCACGCTGGTCAAACCCTAATACTCAAGGGAGTGAGTGGCCAAGCATGTTGATCCCGCTAACTCGATACGTGAGAGTGGTTTTTGGCCGTGCCCCCTTGACTCTGGTGCGGATGTATTTGTACCGGGAACTCTGTCTGTTATCCTCCGTTAATATCAGTTGCTTCCAAAATGGCCGACTGCTATCAGAGAATCGAAAAGTTTCAGGTGCTCCAGATCGCCCTCGAGGAGCAGGGGCTGGAGCTCACCCCAGATGGGCGGTACGTACGCTGGGCCAGCAATAATCCGAAGCATCCAAGGAACTGGAACAAACTCCGAAAGGCATACGACATAGGCCTCATCATTTTTCTTGAATTCTATACGTGAGTGCCATACTATATCTTCATATCCCGAGGAACGTTGCTGACTTGTGTTTTCTATCATCACTATAGAACTGCAATAAATGCGTCTGGAGTAAGTTGAAACCCCTGGAGCTTCGCGTGCTTGAAAACCTTCCAGGGCATATGTTGCAGACGTGGAGTCTCACAGTTTGCAGGCGACGGCAGCGAAAGACGCCCTACACGAATTTGATACCGACTTGACCTTTGCCATATTTCTCTTTGTCTCGACGTGCGTATCCCCAGCCATGCTCAACCATGTGATTCTGGGGCATTAGAGACTTATGGTGTTTAGGTACTGTCTTGCGCAAGCTCTCGGAAACGTCATATTCCCCCCATATTCCGAGGCCTTCGGACGAAAGAGACTATATGTCATCAGCGCTGCATTATTTAGTGGCTTTAGCATAATGATTGCTGCCGTACCTTCGATGGGAGCAATGGTTGCCGGGCGAGTCTTGACCGGTTTGGTTTCGGCCGTACCAACGGTTATAGTTACCGGTAGTATTGAGGACATGTTCAACGCACGGGACCGGATCTGGCTCGTCTTTGCATACATGGTGGTCGCCAACTTCGCGGTAGCTTCAGGCCCTGTGATGAGTGGATATATTACCGCTCAGCTAGGATGGTCAGTCGGCTGCTGTTCTTAGATAACCATTTTGCTGGATCGAGCGATACTGACCTCTGTGCAGGAGATGGGTGTTTTACATCTCGGGCATTGTTACAGGGTTCGCGGCTGTGTTGCTGCTGGGCATTCGAGAGTCGCGGCCGTCACTGCTTCTCACGTGGGAAGTCGACAAGCTGCGTCAGGTGACGGGCGACATGAGCCTGCAGGAGCTGAACCCCGACACCGTGCCCAATCTTGGTGAATTCATGCGCGAGGGGCTCTTGCGGCCAGTCCGGTTGTTCTTCACTGAGCCGATTGTATGTGCCTGCTCGCTGATGAGCGGCTGGAGCGTTGCTCTCCTATACCTCTTCACTGAATCCCTGCCAACCATTTACGAATCCATGGGTTTCGGTCAGCAAGAATCCAACCTGCCGTTTATCGCAATGGGAATGGGCTTCATTCCTAGTATCGTGGTTCGGTTGATGGATCAACGCGTCGCAGCGCAGCGGCACCGCGAAGGGCTTCCCTTGCTTCCAGAAAACAAGCTGGTTGGAATCGCCCTCGGGGCGCCGTTCCTCGCCATTGGACTCTGGTGGTTTGCTTGGATGGTCCCTCCTGCAGTGCCGGGAATTCACTGGTTTACGACGTTTATCCCGCTGTTTTTCATCGGCTTCGCGATCTACGAGTTCGGGACGGTGCTCTCAGGGTATCTCGCGGACAGTTACAACAGCTATGCGGCTAGTGCGTTCGCTGCAATGTCTCTGGCACGCTCGTTCTTATCGGCACTGTTCCCGCTGATTGCCCCGAAGATGTTTGGTGCCCTGGGGTCAAACGTAGCCTTGTCGATTTTAGCTTCTGGGGCACTTGCCTTCTGCCCGGTGCCGTTCGTCTTCCGGTACTATGGGCAGAGATTGCGTGAACGGAGCAAGTTTGCGCAGTACAGTCTGCAGGTGTATGAGGAAACCACCGTTGAGAGGGAATATTAGGGCGTTCAGAGGGCCTTTGTACGTGGAAATGATGCTTCTGTCTATATGTTTGTGAGAGATGTGTTGTAATTTCACGGCGGCATTCTGCTTAGATTTAGGTGCAGACCATTTGATATTGTTCAGCTGTCTTGTCTCGGCGTTTCTCCGTAGGTCATCCATTAGTTATCAATGCCTCAAATGACAAATCTTATTTGCCAGGGTCTTATCAAGTCGCTGCAGCAATGCGGGGATGTGGTCCGATCAGCATGGCCCAGAATCCTGTCAGCCGTGGTTCTTCTTAGCTTCTGTCACTGAAGCTTCAACGCGAATTGTGATTCGAACGCCGCGGGCTCCCAAGACAGTCGCCATGCCAGAGTGACACCCGCTTCACTACGAATACCATGGACGATATGCCGAAGGGCGTTCGATGCCCGACACTGGCTGGAAAATCCCCGTGATCACCAATTATTTGGACAACCCTGGAAAAGATCCTGCATAAGCAGCCCCCCTTTAAGCCCTGGTCATCTCCTGGGATTTCTCGCGGCCCTTTGTTCTGTTCGATCGCAAGCTATCTTCAAGTCCCTGCACGACCGAGAGTCTGAGTCGAATCGTCCGTTATGGCGCAACCGATGCAGGAAAACTCGCCCAAGGCTTCTGATGCTGAGGAGACCGACTTATCAGGCGACCGTCACAAGGAGCGGCTAGCGCAGTTCGAGGATCCAGATGAGGGATTGAGCGAGGAGGAGAGGGCGAAGATTGTGAGACCGCTATCGCTTTACGCCGGCAGGGGATAATCGCTGACGCACACAGGATCGCGCGCTGCTCTGGAAACTTGACTTGAAATTGGTTCCCTGGTTGAGTCTACTCTATCTTATTTCCTTCTTGGATCGGTAAGTGCATCTTGAGCCTCGTAAATGGGGCTGTCTAATCTGGTATGGATAGGACCAACATCGGCAATGCGAAGCTCGTCCATCTAGAGAGGGATCTTGGTATGAGCGAAAGCCAATACAATGCGGCACTCACTATCTTCTTCGTTTCGTACTCGATTTTTGAGCCTCTGACCAACGTTCTTCTCAAGCGTTTGCGACCTAGCATCTTCATACCAATCATTATGGTCCTATGGGTGCGCATCACCCCTTCACCCTTGCGACGTGTCCAAATACTGACAGTCTCGGCGGGATAGGGCATCTGCATGATGTGTATGGGCTTTGTCCACAACTGGGCTGGTCTCATGGCTGTTCGTTGCTTGAACTTCTCAATGTAATTTCCGTGCTGACACTCAATAGGTCCGCTGGTTTCTTGGACTAACAGAAGCCGGCCTCTTCCCAGGAGTCGGGTACTTCCTCTCCTGCTGGTACAAGCGGTCCGAATTCGGTGTACGCATGGCCATATTCTTCTCCGCTGCTGCTCTGGCGGGTTCCTTTGGTGGTCTCCTCGCCGCCGCCATTGCCCTGATGGATGGGTTGGGTGGGAAAGCGGGCTGGGCATGGATTTTCATCCTGGAAGGTCTCGCGACGATTGCTATCGGTGTCTTGTCCTTCTGGATGGTTTACGATTTTCCCGACGAGGCGAGGTTCTTGTCGGACGATGACCGCAAGCGTGTCCTGCGCAGGCTGGCGTCCGATCAGCAGGCGAGTGCAGAGCACGAGAACTTCAAGATGGCGTATTTCTGGAATAGTGTCAAGGATTGGAAGACCTATACGGGTATGATCATTTATATGGGTGCGGACGGGTGTCTCTATGCATTCTCGCTGTTTGTGCCGACTAACGTAATTCCCGGTCGGTTCGTGCATCCCGGTCGGTTCGTGCAACTCCAAAAAATCAAACGCGTCAACCACCCACCAACTTCAACTACCCACCATGCCACGAAAAGCGCGTAAAACGAAGCAAGAATTGATTNNNNAAGAGGGCAGACTTCAATGCGCCTTAAATGATTTAAAAAACCAAAAAATTTCAAATCCT